>NC_080573.1:94718678-95037314 GCF_029962835.1 Magnolia sinica | reverse complement strand
TAGATAAGTTTCCAGTGCAGGATCTTCCTGCCAGAGGCTTTGCCAGGAAATCCGCGTCCCCAAACATGCCCTTTCCATGGCAAATCAGCCATGAAAACATCCTACGGCTGAGGGAAGCGGATTGGGAACTGAGTAACTTACTATCTGCCTCCCGCTCCGTCCATCAGTTTTACCGGATTATTTTAGGGTATGAGCCCAAATATAAGAATATCCAAAGCTTAAGTGGACCACACGGCAGGAGACAATGTGACTTGAACACCCACCATTAAAATCTTAACGGGGCCATAAAGGTTTTAGATCAAGCTGATATTTGTGTTTTCCCTTCATCCATGTCCGTGTGAACTCATGAAGAGGTTGGATGACAAATAAACATCACTTTGGGCTCTAGTAAGGTTTCTACGGCAGACATCGTTATCCCCACTGTTTTCTGTGGTGGGTCTACTTGAGCTTTGGATATGCTTTGATTTTGAGCTCAGCTCCTAAAATGATATGAAAAAATGGATGAACTGCATGGATAAGACACATACATTTATGGTGGGCCCAACAGAGTTTACACAATAAAGCCTAATGAGTAACTCAACAGGCAGTTCGCTTCCATGGCTGAGATACTTCTATTCACGTTTAGCTTTTTCTAACTTTTGCGCAATGTTAACGAATGAAAGCAACCAAAACCATCCCTCTTTCCTATCCTTGGGACGTCTCTGTCTTATCTCTCCTTTTTCCTCACCACGCCTTACAAGTGTTGAGTTTGGGACGCATGAGGCATGCGTGTGGCATCCGACCTCTCATTGTATCAGTCCATTCTAAAAATTAGGTTAGTCCAACCATTACATGTGGACTACCGACTTGAATTTAGAGGTTTTCCAAATCTTACACTTTCCTATTGGTTAGAAGTAGCGGCCTGGAATGTAAGCATTAAGGTGAGGCGGCTGCCGTGGGAAATATGATCCAAGGGTTCTTTGGTCTTTATTCCATTAAAAAAAAATAATAATAACGCTGGATTCAATACAAACATTTGTACGTTACCTACCTCAGCAACATGTTAGGGCCATTGTGATGTTTTAATGACATCCAATTCATCCATCACATGTTCCTACAATGTTATCATCAATACCCAAAAATCCTTACAATCTAAAACTCAAGCAGCCACAGCACAGGAACCGTTGGGATTAAAAACATTTCAAATTGTGTATAGGGCTGGGGCCAGATAGTATCAAAATTTTGAATGGACCTAGACCAAACATTTCAAAATCTGAGCAGAAGCCAACCCAGGCCCAGCCCATTGACTGCCCTAATTATGTGTGGGGCCTTTTATTTTATTTTATTTTAATGTCATCTAATCCATTCCTAAAATGCAGCCAACAACGATGAACGGGTACCCAAAAAATTAGGCTGCTCCAAAATTCAAGTGGACACAACACCTAATGTTAGAGGTTTTAGTCATGATTTTACATGGTGTGCCCCCACCTAAATTTTGGGCTCCACACACACTCATGCACTTGCACCCCACATACTATCGCGCCCTTGCATCACAAGGGATGCTTTTTTTTTTCGTTTTTTTATTCTTTTTTTCTTTTCTTTTTTTTTTTTGGGGGGGGGAGGGGGGGGGAGGATTAGCTTGTTAGTACACACCCATGTCAGTACACACACTCCATGTTAGCCACCCCCACTAGGGATCGATACCAAGACCTCAAGTGTTGAAACGAGGTATCTCCACTCAAGCTGCCAATTGAGCTATGGATCTGGGTGTGCCAGAAGGGATGCTTGAACTCATGACACCGTGTTGAAACTCCAGAGAGTCTATGCAGATTAGGCAAGGCAAATGATGGACAGATTGCATGTCACCAAAACTTCATTTGGGCCCCACACGTTATTTTTATTTTTTGGCATGAAGCTTATTCTAGAGACGCGTTGGATCCAGCCTCATAGGTTTCTTCATCGGCCAGATCATAGACTATGGCATCTAAGCAGTTTCAGAAGATGCTCTAAACTCAGGCTCCTTAGGCGAGTTTCACTACCAACTCACTGAGTTGACTCGATAAGAGGTCATTTTCTATCTTTTTCCCTTGCTGAAGAAGGTTTCCCGGGCCCATACGACTCATTGTCGGAGACTTTGCACCGTGTTGTCATAGCAGCACTAAAGAAAGGTGAGCTTCACTCCACCTTTTTAGATTATGAGAAATGATCAGATACAGCAGCTGTACCATAAGTAATGATTTTACAGCCAGTTTTTTTTTTTTTTTTCCTCCCAACATGTCCATGTGTTGAATATCCAGCCCACGAAAAAGGTGGGCCACACCATGATGATCACCTGATGTGAAAAATCATGCCGATCCACTCGTCGATTGGGACACAACATCAAAATCAATGGAGAGCCAATGATAGGACTCGGTGTACAGGAGTGGCCCACCCAATAAGTGGATCAGCCTGATTTTCATTTCAGGTGATAATCATGGTGTGACCCACCTTTTGAAAGGATTGATATTCTACACGTGATATGTTGGCCACAAAAACTGGCTGTGCTTCTAATAATTTCTCTTTTGGATAGTACTACCCGATCAAAGCGAATGAGAAACATGTGAATAAGTGAAAACACTTTGTTTCTTTTCATTTGTTTCCTTTTTTAAAAAGTAAAGACATGCACATGCACTTTCCGATCCACTGCAAATGCTTGGTAGTTGTCTTTGAGGAGAAATGTGGGCAGTTTTATTTTATTTTATTTTTTATTTTTTAACACACGCACCCGACACAAACATCCGTGCACACGGTAGTTGGATTTCACCACCTATGGGTTTGGAACCATGAGCTCACGTTGAAACTCCTTAGAGTCTACCATTGAGGCAAGGGCTAGAACCCATGATGTTTTCAGTGGGGCCACCATGATGTTTTCATGGCATCCAACTGGTCCAAAAGGGTAATCCAACATGTATTTTGGGACCCATACAAAATCAGGTGCATCCAACCATTATTGTGCAACTACTTGAATTGGTGTTTATTTGGGTGGTTGCTCATTATTTATCATTTTGTTACCTGCATTGTTGTTTTTCTATAATCTAATTAAGTGAGCCACACCATGATGATGGGATTTCTGAAACTAATTTTTTGTGTCCAACATTTATGGTTGGGCTGCCCTTTTGGTGGGGCTACATGCCATGAATAAAGACTACCTAGCTAGATCATGTTAACGCTATTGTTTGTTTGCGGTGATCCTAATCTCCATGCGGAAGGTTATATGTAAACTGCTTATGAATTTCTACAATTACATAGAATGCATTGTTTTCTAAACCAGCTCACGGAATCACAATAGGTGTAAAATGAAAAGAAACTTATAAAGAGTTAGAGATGCATACTAATTTTATGTGAAAATCATTCTCAATAGAGAATAAAAGTCATGAGGCTGTCAAAGAAAAATCATCTATACAATGTACGAGGATTACAAACTTTCTTTCAAGTCTAGTTTGAGAATTTTCTTCCCATGTGTGAAAACTCATTTTTAGAGCTTCTCTTGATGCAAAGGGAAAAACATATCTTTCTAGGGTTTTGTTTTCCTCTCACACTCTCTTCTCTATAACTCTCTTAATCATCTTATGTAGGAACCTTCTACACATGTAGACGCGAACGTATGTAAAAATAAAAATAAAAAATACACATAATTAAAGTACTCAAACCATCTAAAGGTGAGTGGCTCAGACACGAGGATGGATCATACCAAACAATCTCCCACTCCAAACTCATGAAGGGAGGACACAACTGTCATGCTCCCAAATCTGAAACTATTATTACATTTAACCCTAACTTTGAGTTTAAAACTATGAGTAAAGTTAAAGGAAAAATAAACATTTACACCACATAATTCACATTCAAACTATTCACATAAAAGCAAACTAATGAATTTATTCAAATCTCAAACGTACTAACATAGTCATCCATTAAATATCCAAAAGTATTCCATGACATGAAATAAATATAAATAAATCAAAAGACGTCTCGGCGCTCCAAGCTCGCTAAAACAGATGATTAATGTTTTGGTACTCGTCTGACCAACCTCCAAGCATCTCTACCTACTCCTTAGTTTATGATTTTTCCATCAATTAATAGTATGAGCAAAATGGATCAGCAAATGGTTCTCAATACGAAAAAAATCATTGGTTTTGCAAATATAAAAATTTGAGAAAATACTTGAAAAATAAATGAAGTATGCATGATGTATCAAAATCTCAATATGCAGTATATTAGTTTATCTTCAGGACCAATCCATTTCCAGTTGGTCATAACTCACTCATCACTCAATTCACTCAATATCTCTCATCAGTTAGTATAATTCTTCGTTCATATTCACTCATAGAAATATTGGGCGGACAGGGGCCTGTATCCTTGCCACACTAAATTCCGCAAGGAAAACATTCACTGATTAGCATGGCTTACAGGCACTCATATCACTCATAATCCTCACCTTCTTTCTTAAAATCAATTCTCACCATCACTCTTAAAATCAATCATCACCATCTCTCTTAAAATTAACCCTCACCATCTCTCTTAAAATCAATCTTCACTATCACTCTTAATTGTCTCTCTTTAGTGTCATATGCATGAAAGGACTTTCAAAAAATAACTTAATTTTTATAACTTTCTAAAAATAGTACACTTTCTAATAATTTTCCAAGTATAAAAAAAAATTTTATATATATATATAGAGAGAGAGAGAAAAAAAAAAAAAAAACTTTAAAAAACAACACAAGTCAAAATAAATCAGAAAACTTCACATATCTTAGATTTAGAACCACTTATCAAAATGTTCCCACAAGTGTACATTATTTGTCCATCAGGTTCTTTAGTGTACACCTCTCTTTTAGATTATCTATTGGACTCATTTTTCTTATCAGGCAACTTAGGGTTTTTACTATCTCAAGCCCGATCCTCCATACTAATTTAGGAAATTTATTATAAATAGAACTTCCTAATTGGAAATTCATCGTATGCGTAATGTACTTGATTCGCCTTGTAATTTCTCTCACCTCGCCTAGACTTACTCAAGTACATTAACGGTCCATGGGTGTGACGCTAAAGTATTGTAATATACTAGCAATTTCGAGGGGTAATTTTTTTCTTTTGATTATTTAATCATAACTGGTAATCAATTGGGTCATTTTAACTAATTAAACCAAGATATGTGACATTCTGTCTGCAAACCATGAATAATTAATCCAAACCATCTAAATTGAATAGTAAATGATTGATTTCCCGATATAGCATCAAGATCTTAAGAATTTTTCATTGGACCACTTGATCTTTCTATATATCACCGTTTAATATGTTCTTTGACACAATATCAACACTGTCATATAAAAATCTTAACTTGAATGATGATAAAAAACTGAGATCCAAGGCCAAAAATTCTTAAACCGTTGGTTTTAGCATATTTTATGGACCATAGCAAAGTATACTGGGTTCTTATTTTATGGATCTATTAGATCTTCAAGACCATGATTTTAAATTATTTTAGCATATGTAAAATCATAAAAATTATCCATAGATATTATAACCATACATCTGAGCATAGCCCATAGTATTATACACTTTTTTTTTACTTTGAAATTTATTTTTCCCATGATCTTTATAATAAAAGCTTCATTTTGATATAATGATTGGACATAGAAACTTTTGGTATGACCCACATGATTGTGGCATGTACACACTCGATTTATACACCCTACTTCTCATGAATGCACGTGTATAATTTTTGGTGCACTGTCGCTTCTACGAACACTTGTGATTTTCCTACAATTAACCATGGTCATTTTGATCAAGAAATAATATTTACAAGATGGCATAAGATATAAACAATCTAATCATGTGCTTATATCAAGAAAACTGTACTTAGATAACACACATTTTCATGGCACGTACACATATATTGTTTGCACCCACATCCACCCTAAAACCTCTAACCCTTAAGATGAGAGTTATATGCATTTAATATGTGTTTATCACATGTTACATGTGCATATGCATATATATAAAAGGGGTTTGACTTCCCTATATAAGATATGTCAAACGACTCATAAGCACTCACACTTTAAACAGAAAGAGAGTAAGACGTACGTGATCTAAGCCACACAAGTTTAAAAAATCACTGATATCCACCGTACATCAAGTAAGTAACATATATATTATATTTTTCAAGGCCTACATGTTTTGATTTTTGAATGAGCCATTTGAATGTTCCAATCGATTAAATCTGGATCATTGATTTGAGGTCCAACCTATGCACATATGTACACACATGAGGACGTTCAAATCTACCAATTTATTGGACGTTATATTGAGTCCAAATTTGATCGATTCTAAAACATGCAATGACCACCAAATCTGATGAAATTAAAGACCTTAGATGGCCTTGGAACCTGACTAAACCTGGACCATTTGAATGGACTACAAAGCTGCCTAAATTGGAACCATTTGATAGTCCAACAACTGCCAAAATCTAGATCCAGTTTGTTAAAATTAGGGAAAAGATCATAATGATGATTTGGACCGTTAAATCAACGATCGGGTCCAATCCAACCGTTGATCAAATGTTTAATAAACCAATCAAGGGATTAGATTTAAAAAATTAAAATCTACTTCATCTAATGTTAGATTGGATCATCTGATCAAAGATCAATCAAGACCATTGGACCAAAATCATGGAAAATAAGGAAATAAATGGCCGAATTGGTTAGATTTAAACATTTAATTGTCTTTAAGGTAGATCTTGATCATAAGTCAAACTTAATAAAGATTAATACAATTGATCTATGGTTAAAAACATGGTAAACAAACTATTTATGAATCAGATCTAAGAAATTAGGGACTTGATTGACTGATTTAATGGATTAATGTAACAATGTTAGAATCTTACTCATTTTTACAAGTGTTTTAAGGAAATTGACACTAAGTAAGGAAGAAATTAACTTGATGCTTTTATTTTAGGTATAACTAAAAAAATGAAAACTTTCTATGGATCGTAGACCCGAGTGCAGTCATCACATCCATAAGGAAATTATCAAAAGATCAAAATGGTTGAATAAGGAATGGACATTATTGGTAAGTAGTCACTATCACGAATGGATTCTTCCGCATGCATTGCATAATATTACATACTTACTTCTACTTAATTCTTATAATCTGTTAATATCTGTTTAAGTATGCAACTGCTTTTTATTTGATATATTAATTTGAGAATACTAGATAACTCGGGGATCAAGTAATCCCTTAAATTCTCGGGCAGAGTTCCCGATGGAATCCGAGTTGGTACCAATAGGACCTCATCCTTAGATTAAGGTTGAGGCTGGGAAAAGAGTTTGACTATCTCTAGAGTGGACCACTAATTACCAGATTATACAGTTACACACAATACATGAGATACCTCAAGCCAGCATTCACGCAGGATGTGAGCAAACTCTTACACGTGTTGGGCTCATATGGATCGTGGTCGGATGAGCATTGACAGGCTGGATGTTGTGCGCAGCTATGACCCTAGTTGTTCATTAAAGAAAATTTTTATGTAGTAATGTGGCATACTAAGATTCTTATATATGCACTTGTATAATGCCTATGTTGTGAATCATGCGTGTAATTATTTGTTGGGTTGTTAGATCATTTTATTGATTGGATAATCATTCAGGACAGGGAAATGAATTGGAGTCTTTGCGCGTGGAGTGATGACTTTGAGAGACGTACTCTTGAAGATTCACTACAAGAATAAAGAATTTTCATTTTATATTTATTTCTTTTAAATAATGATATATGAATTTATGTTGGATGTCAGCCAGCAGATAATTGATACTTTTGATTGGATGCAGGATAATTAATTAAGTTTACTATTTGTAATGATTATTATGGTTATGTGTATAATATTATCCCCTCCCTATCGAGTCACACCCTCGACTCGTCGACAGAGTCAAGCAAACTCGGGTTTCCAAAGCTGGGGTGTGATAAGTATACTTATGTTTTATTTAAATTACACATATGGACCATCCATAACTTAAGTTTACCTAAGTTGTAGAAATTGTGGTCAAAATAAGCTCCCAAATTAAGACTATTCACTCATGAGTCCAATTATCATAAATTTCATTTTAAGTCAACGTCTTGAGCCATTAGTGGACTTGTGATCAAAATGTCTTGGCTCAACTGAGCTGCTTTACACAAAGGTTATTATCAGGTTACCAAAATTCTGTCTAGGTCCACAAAAAGCCCAACGTTGAAGCACTATGCCCAAAAGTGGATATTCAAATTCAAATGCCCAATCATTCTAAGTTATAAAAGTTTCCAAGTAAGTACACTAGTATTCATGGTCATGATTTGTGGAGACATTTGTGGGTCCAGATCAGTTAGTAAGGTCATTAAGGCCCATCAATAATATAAGCCCAATTTATGCCTTTTTGGTGTAGCGGACCTGGCATAGGCCCATTGGGCTTCAAAGTAGTTTTCGCATGCCAAAGTACTACCCTTTCGTTATTTTCATTTGTCACCATCATAATAAGTCTCACCTTAATATCTCGTGATCATGGCTATTATATCAATGCACCAATTTTCCTAAATTACATTCATATGGGCTAAACTTGACACCAAGCCCAAATATACTCATGATGCACAAGCGGCCCACACTCACGGTTGAAACAAGGTGATTTATTAAGGCTTCTCGTGGGCTTTACCCTTGACAAAATCATGACTCACATGGTCTTGGCGCGCAAATTAACACCCAAACCGGTATAAACCAACTTATTTCCAGCATTCTCTCTCTCTCTCTCTCTCTCTCTCTCTCTCTTTGTGTGTGTGTGTGTGTTTGTCTGTTGCACACCTAAGGGCTTTCATGCCCAAAGGATGTGCATCCTCTTTATATATAACCAGAAGTGAGAGGTTTTGAATGCTCAACCTCTCTTTAGCTAGAGATGACATAACTACCTATCCAAGGATTCACATGTGTTAGGTTTACTTAAATTAAACATATATCTAGTTCATGATTTTCATTCTTAATTGATTTAAAGGTGAATTATTCTAATTCTCTAGGTGGGCCATCTCTAAGAATGGTCCACATAGTTAGACTTAACTTGAGTAATTGGGTAAAGACGATTTACATGCATAAGGTATGGAATTACACTAATATGCTCATGCTGCAAGATTAACTCATGGAAGACCTACTAGATTAGTAGGTAAAATTGTAGCAATCAAAAGAATTTAGCATGTTCTAGATATAGAAGGTGTACCAAATTAGCGAGTTTCTAAATTTAGTAGGTTCAACTATAATATGGTGGGTTATCATGAATATTCTATATATGTTTATCAAGTATGGAAGGAATAATAGGTAACTGAAATTAAACAATTTAGCATGTGATCCAAAAATAACAAGTATTTCAAAAATGGCAAGTATCCAAATATAATATGTTATAGAAAAGAAAAAAAATCATTTATCTAGGATATTAAAACAACCTTCTATAGTAATCGACCTGTTTACACATATTTTTGGCGCCCTGACATGGTCTAATAGAAAACTGCCATATGGTGACACCACATATTAAGACATATTCGCCCCTGAAGTGATCTTTAGTTGATTTTCCTTCAGCATTACACATTTCGTTATTAATATGATGGCAAAGACCCTTACGCATGCCTTTTAGGGGATGAATCAATCCATGCCATGTGGCCATGATCAATGTGCCCATTTATGAGGTAACATACCTCTCACATCTATAAAAGACCCATCGAGAGAATAAACCTACCACGAATCTGGTAATGATATTCTTGGTGAGGCCATCTCCCATGGTCCTTCCAAAATGGTAGATCCTCCCATAATGTTCAGAGAGACAGCAACAATCGAGAAGGTTTTAAACATCAGGAGATCAGACCTATGTCTAAGCCAATTTAGATGTGGCTCGAACCTAAGTTGAGATTTTATATATATATATATATATATCAGTTAATGCCAAGCCATCCATTGATTGGAATAAAAAAAATGAGTGTTGGATGCGGAGGCAAGTCTCTCCAACAATAAAGTATTAGATAGATTAAGTTCGCCCAACGATGTGGAGATGGGAAGAGACAGAGAGATCACCCAGACACCTCTAGAGTCAAACTTTGATCGGGATGCAGAGTTTGGGAGATTACGATGTAATAAATCATGTCCATCTATCTTTTCCATCATTCTAAACCATCCTACAATGAATTGTGAAAATGTCAAAGGAGGTCTAATTTAGACTGTCCAACACCTCAAAGTGGACAAGGTGGGCCATCAGTAAAGCCATTGAGCTACCAGGATTGATTCGGATCCAACTTGATCCAATTATCTTGATCAGATGAATCTTGACATATCCAATCTTGGTCTTTGATGGAACACGAACATCTCCACGAAAAATTAGCTACGAGAAGAAGATCTGAGAAGCTAGGGAGTTTGAATTCGATTGGAGTCCCTTTTTCCAATCCAAGTCACCAATTTCTGAGCAATCGAGGGGATTCTCGTATCTTGAAATGCGACAAGAGCACAAAGGAACAAGTTATAAAATGAGCACAAGAAGAAGAGCTCAAGGACCCACGCCAACCACATTTATTTATCTATCTTTTATCTTTCTTTAGTTTAGTTTAGCATTGGTAGTTACTGCATAGCGGTCTTGCTACAGTACCTTAACAGTAGGAGTAAATATCATTAACCTTAAGTTATTGGATCATGTTTAATTGAGTTTCGATTGGATCATGTTTAATTGAGTTTCGATTCAGTTGTTCATACAATCCCGGTCACGTCCTGTGGACCACCTACCTCCGATCGTCTGTTTTGATAAATGAGTTAGGTATTTATACTAATTTACTTTGTTTTCATTTATTTATTTGGTTTTTTTATATTCTATTGATTGTAATAAACTATACATTTTATATCAATAAAGTTGACATTTATTCAGTCTTATTCCATTTATGTGTACATTCTTGTTCATTTGAGATGCATACAAACCTAAAGACTAGTGAAAGAAAAGTTCCTAAGGTCGTAGGCCCACATCTATTGTCACAAGGAAAAAAGAACACATTCAGAAGGGCTAACCCTTACCATTTCACAAATCACTTGAATGGAGCACAAACCAATGGTCGAGTGGATAATTGGATCCAAATCCAGTCTCCAATATGTCCATCTCAGTGTTGGCGACACCAACAATTCAATTATAACCTCTTAGTCGACTTGACTTTGGCACACCTACACATCTTATTCTTACACAAACACCTAATCCAAACCCTCATTTACATATGTGGCCTAGTTTGATTGAATTGGCAGCAATAGTCTTTCAGCACACCTAGTGGGATCTAATAGGTTTTGTATATCTCTCAAACAGAAAAGAATGCCTCCTAAATTAAGAAAGACTAATTTTGTAGATGATGTTGTAAATGGACAACAGGATCTAACTAGCAATATGAGCCTGTAGTTGATGCGGTAGCGAGATCTTCATCCCAGCATTTTTCTGGCGACTTTGTCATTTTCTTTAAATAGTTCGTAAAAAATATGCAGCATGTCACCAGAGTTTCTAAGTCACAATACAAAGCAAATGAGAAAACAACTTGTAGTCATCTTATGAGACTCAAGAAAATTGATAAGCATTCCCCTATACTTGCCCTGATAGATATGAGGGAGAACGGGCCACTAAGCTTGTAACCAGAGCCAATGACTTTCACTACCTCATGAGAGACGACCGAGACAAACAACTCTGTGCCAAGACGGAATAACCCAACCAATAGGGTTACCGTCCTCCCGGGAATGAATATTCAGCCAAACTAAGTAACTCTAGGGGGCAGTCGACTACCCAAAAGGTACCATATTGGCGTGTGGCCAACCCACTCGGGGGGGCAATCCCTTGGAGGATCGATTGGCCATATTGGAGTCCAGAGGGCCAAGCACCATGGGGGACAACCTCAAGCTCTCTCAGCCCCCTAACAAGGACACTACGTGACACGGGCGCCCAGGGGGCAACCCGCGATCGTGCCGCAGTACCGTAATGACTATTATAGGAGCAACCTCCGGCTACGTCCATGATAATTGCTTAATTTTACATGATTATCCATATTTGTAACTGCATTATCATTATATTTTTCCATGAAAATCCTTTGATTTACAAGAAAAGAAATACTTTTTCTTCTAACTATTGTGTAATACACATTTTTCCAATAAAAATGGTATATTAGAATGCACCCAAGTCCTAAGAGTTCCCCATACTTATCAGTGACTAATTAGCCCCCATTAGATGAATTCTCATTATGCAAGAGATTAGTAGAAGTTGAAGATCATCTAAGCCATTTCTAAAGTTGAAAAGGCCATTTTCTATGGTAGAGATGAAATGAAGATGCTTCGAAAATGTCACAAATTTGAAGTGTCGAAGACCTCATCACGGCCACACATTTTGAGATCCAAGTTGTACATGTTTGGATGATCATGATGGGATGTCCATATGAAACACATGTTGGAAGCATGTGATTGGACGTCCATATGTGGGACCAGCCATGTGTCCATTTCATGTGTGACCAATAAGGTTGTACACAAGTTGAGCTAGCTTGAGAAGCTCACTCGGCTCGGCTTGATTTAGCTTAGATTGACTCAGCTTGAAGGACGACTCAGGACGAGTCAAGCTCCATACGACTCAACTCATTTTGAAAATGAACCGAGTTTAAGCATAGTGTAGTTCGATTCGACTCAACTCAAATATATATATATATATATATATATATATATATTCCCTTTCCCTTTTCCTTACCCAACCCGCCGTGGCCTGCGCTCGCCTGAGTAGTCGAACGGTCGATCAATCTCTCTCTCTCTCTCTCTCTCTCTCTCTCTCTCTCTCTCTCTCCCTTCTCCTCTCCTCACTCGGCCACTCGCCCGAACCTGAATCAGTATCTGCTTGACTCGTCTCAGCCCGACTCAACATCTACACTCGACCACTTGGTCAAGCTCTCTCACTCCCTCTCTCAACACCCACAAAGGTAGGTACCTTCCTCTATCATGAATCATCTATTGCTTTATCTAATATATACATATATATATATATATGAATATTTGATTTTTTGTTTGATTTAGGGTGGGTCGGGTGACTAGGTTGAGTCAGGTGGGTTGGGTGCTGGGTCGGGTGCGAGTTGGTTGCTGGGTTGGGTCAGGTTGGGTTGGGTGCTGGGTTGAATCAGGTTTAGGTTGGGCGCTAAGTCGGGCTGGGTTGGGTGCGGGGTTGAGTCGGGTGTAGGTTGTGTTGAGTGTTGGGTGCTAATTGGGTCAAGTTAGGTGTTGGATTGTGTCAGGTTGGGCACTGAGTCAGGCTGGGCTGGGTCGGGTCGGGTGTTGGGTTGAGTCGGGGGTTGGTTCGGGTTGGGCATTGAGTCGCATTAGGTTAGGTCACCGGATTGGGTGTGGAACTGCTAGGTTGGGTCGGGTAGGGTGTTAGTTAGGTTGGGTTCGGTGTTGGCCTACTGGGTTAGATCAGGTTGGGTGTTGGCCCAATTAGATTTGTATTGTAAATTTGTATTAAGTGAACTGTAATTTTATAATTATGATTCTGTAAATATGTGAATGGATATTATAAATTAAATTTGCATGATTTTCTTTATTTTGCTTATAATAATATTTCTCTTACAACAAAATGGTGCGCAACAATGTCTTCAGATGATCAATCCATCAATATTTGAGATTATGGTTCCCAAGTCTACTCCCTAAACTCTAGAAGAATGAAGATTCAATACAATTTGTGTGAGGCCAGATTTGTAAAGAAAATAAATCGGCTTAAACTACACTTATCAAGTCGAAGGAGAGATGCAAAACTATGTCCTAGAGCATCAGGGGAGATACAAGTTTTATTCCAGGGTCTTGTAGACTCCAACAAGAAGCCTTCCACCTCCTCCCCCACACCGAATACAACTAGCAACAAGATATATCATAATAGACTTATTTTAATCAATGAGGAATCTCAAATAGAGAGAATGAATAGAAAATTAGTAGGGAATAAGAAGATGAGAAGGAAGCTAGATTGAGAATATTTAAAGAAGAGCAATTACAAATAGCTTTGAAGTTAAGCAAGGACAAGGTAGAAGCATCTACATATCAACGATGTGCTCCTCGACAGCATGACACAGAAGTAGAGCTGGGCATCGGTCCGAATCGGATCAGATTAGGTCCAACTTGACCCGATCCGAAGTCTCAATGGCCTAACCTGAACTCGATCTGATCCGGGACCGAGTCCGGGTCACCTGACTCGGACAGATCCGATGCATGGTTGGCTTGACCTGAACCGAGTCCGACTCGGTCAGGGAAACCGAATTGGATCGGGTTCGGTAGGATTTGGATCGTATGAATTTAATCCAACTATTTCATGTGGTGTGGTCCACTTCAGCCTTCAATATACCGCCTTTTTGTGCTCAAGGCCTAAAATGATATGTCAAAATGGATGAACGGCTTAGATAAAATATATACATCAAGGTGGGCCCCACATGGCTCTAAAAGAACTCTCCGTTATCGTATCATTGCTTTTACCAAACATACACTGGTGTTAGTGTTGATGTGCACTGCACGAAAGTGCAATGAGTAATTTTCCCGTAAGTGACTTGCTGTATTGACATTAGCAAGTTCTGTGGGTCTGATCATGGGGTATGTGTTATATCCATACCGTCCATCCATTTGGTGAGCTCGTCATAAGGCTTGAGATGAAAAATAAGACAAATCTAACTATCAAGTGGACCATACAAAATGTTTAACAGTGAAAATCATTCTCTGATGTTATTTGAGGTGTGGTCCAGATGATCTTTGGATATTATTCATTTTTTGGATAATGCTTTATAATGATCTCTAAAAATATATGAACGGTGTAGATGTAATAAATACATCATTGTGGGGCCCATATAACTTTGATCTCCTTTGAACCTTTTGTACAACTCGGAGCTCGAGGAGCGCCCGGAGCTCATCTTCGCACATGACACGTACCTATAGTAGTTGTGAGGCCCATATAACTTTGATCTCCTTTGAACCGTTTGTATAACTCGGAGCTCGAGGAGCACCAGCAGCTCATCTTCGCACACGACACGTACCTACAACAGCTATATAGCTGGTGTGTGGTACACTAGCATATCTGCTTTGGCTCTCTTTTATCGTACTGGGTAAACTTTATTGGGGCCCACTATGAAAATGCATGTGGTTTATCCACTCCAGATCGGATCGGATCGGATTGGATTAGATCGAATCGGATCGGTTTCTGGATCGGATCGGTCCGGGTAGGTATGGATTCTAACTTGACCCAAAATGCTTTCAGATCTGGACTGCCCTACTCGATCTGCACCGATCCAAGCCGTCAGATCAGTTCGGATCGGATCGGATCCACCGGATCGGGTCAGAATTGCACAGCTCTACACAGAAGTAGGGCTGAGCTCAACTAGAAAGAAGTCATTGAAGTTTATTTTCAAACTCACCTCATTCTATAAGATCTTGGGCACTCCATATAAATTAGCTCACCAAAAAAAATATAGCTGAATTTATACAAGAACATGGTGGAAAAGTCTCCCCACCTTCTGATTCAGGAAAGATTGATGAGCATATTGGAGAATATATCACCAACCCGAGCATGGATGACGAAAATGATGGATCTGATCCCGGTTTAGGAGAATATTAAAATTATGAAAGATGTATTAAGTTTTTTTAACTTATAAACTTGTAGTTGTATGGAATAAATATACTAACTTAACTTTCCTACTATAATGCACTAACTTAACTTACCAACTTTAAATACATTATCTCATTCTTTGTTCTTAAGTTTTTTACTTGTAAGCTTGCAGTTGTATGGAGTAACTTTTTCTTATATATTTCGATATTTGTTCTTTTAATATTTATACTTATGATTTTTTGCTAACTTATGTTGTTAATTAGTAGTTAGGCTACCTAGTGGTTTAGCAATGTATCTCCCTATTTAGAAATTTATATTGAACAAGTACATTCATTCAACTAAAAATGTTTATTTTTTATGGATTTCTAAATTATCTTATTTTGGACAGTTCGTTACCATACCATATACTTATGTTGGCATCATTTTCAATTTATATGTAGTTGGAATTTCGATACTGTCTCCCTATATTTTTTCCAGATATGTGATTCTTTACTAATTAGTTTTCATTGTCCATGTATAATGGATGATTACATGTGCCAACTAATCAGTATTGAATTTTACATATATCTAGATAATATGGGGAGGTGCTGCCGAAATTTTGGCTTACATGTAAACTGTATGAGAATAGTACATGATATGTTACCAAATGGGATAGAAATAATTAGCAACTCTAGATAGAGAGAAGTATGAATAAATGAGATATTTAGAGACAATTAATAAAAAAAATTGAAATAATATGGATAATATATAGTTATGTATATGTATGTACCCCAACAGATTTATTTATTAAGGGATTATTTGAGACAATTGTGTCTTGCAGTTTATGAAGGGGTCCGATATTGTTTGCACTATATATTTATATATACATATAAATGTTATTGACTGATTACTTCAACCTATAAAAGCTCTGATCTTACATTAAACTTATTATCTTTTGATTTATAAATGACTAGTGAGGAAAACCAAAGTACCCCTGGTGCCATGCATCAGTCACATCTCCTCTTATCGTGGATGGGACATATTGGAAAACAAAGTTAAAACAAATTTATGTTTAGTGAAATGAAAAAAAAAAGATTAGCGGTATGTGAATTTTTTGATGAGATCACCCTACCAGATGGTTCGGTTAAGATTAGATGCAAGTATTTTAAAAAAAATTTACAGTAAGTATTTTGGTTCTTCTCCAACTCATTATACGAGGCATCTTGATAAATGTGCGAATAGACCAAGAACATCGATGGGTGGAGTCCAGCAACTGCTTTCATTTACTGCTTCTGAAAATGACAACTCTCAAGCTACACTATCCACATATAAGTATAATATGGAAAAACTGAAAGAATAGTTTGTAAGATTGGTAATAGTTAATAAGAAGCCGTTTAGCATGGTATAAAGTAAAGTTTTTATGGGATTTTATAAATTCCTCAATCTCAAATATGAGAAGGCTTCTCATCTTACTGTGAAAAGAAAGTACATAAAGATATATACGATTGAAAAAGTAAACATGAAAGCTCTTCGGATATGTGAACAATACCAAATCAAAGAAAGGAATATATGTCATTAACAGCACACTTCGTTGATATAGATTTGAAACTACAAAAGAATATTGCAAACTTCCGCTACGTTCCTCATCCTCATAGTAGTGTGGTAATGTCGGACTGCATTTACCATTGTCTTGTTGAGTGGGGCATCAAAAAGAAAATCTCTTCAATAACTTTAGATAATGTCTATTCTAATGATACTATGGTTTCTTTTTTACATAATCCATTCAAGACAACCAAAAATTTATTCTTTTAGGGTAAAATATTCCAAGTTAGATGTTCTGCTCACATATTAAACTTAATTGTACAAGAAGGGCTGAAAGTAATTCATTCCACGATCAGCAACATACGAGATAACGTTAAATATATAAGGGAGTCACATTCAAGAATGAATATGTAGAATGATATAATCAAATATTTGAATTTGAAATCTAAAAGTAATTGAAATTGGATGTCTGCATGCACTGGAAGTCAACTGATAAAATGTTGGATACAACTTTAGAATTTAAAGTTCCATTTCTTAAACTTGTGGCGTGTAATAAAATATAAATATAATTGCCTAGTGATGAAAATTAGATAAAAGCTAAACACGTTAATCACTTTCTCAAATTTTTTTATGACTGCACGAAGATTTTTTCTGCGAATAAGTATCCTATGGCAAATTAGTTTCTTTTAGAAATTATTTTCATTATGGACGCATTAAAAAGTGTGCTGATGAGGGTCCAAATTTTTATAAGCAATGGCTCTAAGAATGCAAATGAAATTTGATAAGTATTGGGCTGACCGCCATTTGTTAATGGCCATTGCAGTTGTTATGAATCCACGGTACAAGATGGCAATGGTTAGGTACATTTTCAAATCGCTTTATTCCAATTTTAAAAGAGTTTCAGTGGAGAACGTTATTATTCATGTTGCAGTTGAAGATTTGTTCACTTCATATATTAGTACTTTGGACACAACATCCAGTACAATAATTACTCCTCAATTTATAAGTAGTACTTCTACCGGAGGAAAGCGACTTCGTTACTTTATCTCTTTTTAAATAAAGAAGAAACGGAGACACATTAAAATAAATCAGAAGTAGCGAAGTATTTAAAGGAGAGGACCATAAGGTTACAAGAATATTTTGATGTTTTATAATGGTGGAAGTCGAGAGATCGTGAATACCCTAGATTTTTGGTAATGGCATAAGATATATATATTGTCAATTCCAATTTTGACCGTGGCATCAGAACTCGCTTTTAGCATGGGGAGCAGAGTTGTTAGTAAGTATCAAAGCTCACCCGCCTCGAAAACAATTGAAGCACTGATATGTACACAAGATTGGTTGCATCAAGTTTTGGGTGGTAGCAGTTTCAATGTTGAAGAATATGAAACGAGAATGGAAGTGAAGATGATAATGCATATAAAACTGTATAAAGGAATGTAAACTTCTAAAATTTTGTTTAAGCTTTTATGTTTTGTAATATATTTTCACTTTTTGGACTTGATGTTGTGGACCAACTTATGGTATTTAGATAGTATATGTGACACTTTTTTTTTGTCTTAGTGTTGGGTATGTGGGACATTTTGGACTTAATATTATTGACTTTTAATTTGAATTTTATAGCAAAAAATATAATAAATCGACATGGGAACAAGCTCACTCGACTCAAGGTAAGATCGACACGACTCAATCCACTAGCTCGCCTCGAAAGCTTTAACAAACAAGTCAAGCTCCAATGTTAAGCTCGAGGGCGAGCTTGAGCTCATGGAGAGCATGGACGAGTCAAGCCAAGCTTGGCCCACCTCGACTCAACTCGGCTCAATGTACAACCCTAGACTGACCAACAAACAAGGGTGGAAGCTCCACTCTCCATGAGCCACATGTGCAGCAGCCTTCAACCCTCATCTCCACTTACGTCAGCATACAAGGAGTCTTCTCCACTACATCTCACGTGCTCAACCAGCTATAGAGGAGCCTCTCTCTCATGTCAAGCACAATAAAGGAACCTCCAAGTCCCATACGTGTTCAACTAGCAAAGAATCTCTCCAACACTCACACACGTGCAGCTATTAGAGAAGTTTCCACACTCACACGTATAATGGCTCATGGACTTCTCATCCCTCACATGTGCAAGAAAGAAGCCCTCTCTCCTTTTTCCTATAAAAGGAGCATCTCTCTTTCATATCAGATCTTATAAGGAGGAGAAGGGTGAAAGTCTCTCCCTTTCTCTCTAGTTCTCATTTTTATTTCTTTTATAGATTATATTTTTGTTTTTGTTTTTGTTTTTTTTTTTTTTCATAGCAATGGTTGGCTAATCTCCTAACTAAAGATAGAGGTGAAGCTTTTGATAAATTCGTGGTGTTTGGTTGATTTTGATTCAATAATGATGGTTTGAATGCTGAATTTTCAATTGATTGATTTGAATATTTACTTCGGTGAAGTATAATCTCTTGATCCAGTGTTAACTCTTGGTACATTGGATGCTTGGAATTCCCTACAATCAATTCGCTAGTTTTGGTAAAAGTTATTGATCCGTGAAATCTATTGATTTATTGTTAACTCTGGGTACAATGGATGCTTGGAATTCCCTGCAATCAATTAGCTAGTTCTTTATGAATGAATCAATTAATTAAAGATCTATATTTTGGATTTATAAATTTGATTCAATGGTTTCATCTTCTTTTTGGAACAAATCTTTATTTGATTCCAATTGAATTACAGCTTTAATCAATGAATCAAATACTATGGATTGATCAAAAGTAAATCCCTGAAGCCTTAAGCTTTTCTTATTCTTGTTTATTGTCACACACATACTTTGCTCCACTAATGTGAAAAATTTTGATTTCATCTCTCTCTCTCTCTCTCTCTCTCTCTCTCTCTCTCTTATATATATTTATATATATAGTAGTGGTCTCCTACGAACAGTACCGCACGAAATATCGTGCGCACTAAGACATTCACATAAGCAGTAAGAGACTTCATGCACGTCGAGGCCAACTTACTAGCTTGTAGGCTAGGGGTAGGCCCAACACAATAATTTTGTGAAATCCACTATGACCACAAGGTCTGTGATGAAAATTTAGCCACATAATTCAAAACCTAGTTAGACTCATGATTTAGGTGGGCCACAATAAAGGAAAAAGTGGGAGAAGGGAATACTTACCGTTGAATTTTTAAAGGGCCCCACCGTGATGCACTCCAACCATTACCTGTCTCATGAATATTCATGCATGGTTATAAAAAATTAGGCACATATATAATTTATGTGGGCTACAACAAGTGAATTAATTTGGATGGTAAGCATCCTCCCACACTATTTCCATTGATGTGCCCTACCTAAATTATGGATCATGCTGATGTTTGATCCCTACTAATAATTTTTTATCACCCACCTCATGGTTGGAGTGGATTTCACATACACATCGAGGTGGGCATCCCCAACACATCCTATTGGCATAGGATGGTCGGACTAGCAGGACGTGGATTCCATTATGCATGTGAACGTCTACCATTAAAAATTATAAAGGGCCACGTAAGTTTTGGATCAAGCTTATAATTATTTTTTTCCCTTCATCCATGTCTTTAAGATCTTACTATCAGGTTGGATGACAAATAAACATCATTGTTGGATCTAGAAAGGTTTCAACAGTGGAAATCATTATCCCCACAGTTTCCAGTGGTATGATCCACCTAATCTTTGGATATGCTTCAATTTTGGGCTCAACCCCTTAAATTAGATGAAAAAATGGATGGACGGCGTGGATAGACCACATACATTTAAGGTGGTCCCAAATGAGTTGCAGTAAAATAATAGTGTACTAAGTAACTCAGTCAGTACGTAATCCAATTTCACGAATACGGACCTTGTTATTGGTTGTGCTAGCTCGTGGCCCGCACAATGATCCATGTGTTTTATCTAAGTCTATCCACTTTGCTAGCTCATTTTATGACATGAGCTCAAAAAATGAGTTAGATCCAATCTAAGGTGGACCACACCACAGAAAACAACAGTGATTAAACACCAACCATTAAAAACTTCGTAGGGTCCACTATAACGTTTATTTGATATCCAACTTGTTGATTATGTCATACAGACTTGGATGAAGAGAAACACAAATATCACCTTATTCTAAAAATTCTGTAGCCCTTAAAATTCTTTTAATGGTGGGCGTTCAATAACTACATTTTCATGTGGTGTGGTCACATCAATAGCACATATGTATAAATTTTTCATTACCGTGCATGAATTTTAACAAGGCAGATAATGGTTGGAATGGATGTCACAAAGGAATCACAGTGGGGTCCACCCTCAACCTACTGTCTAAGTAAGCCGACCTTAATGCGCAGGAAGTCTCATGCAGTATGGTTTTTAGGAGACCACCTCTCTCTCTCTCTCTCTCTCTCTCTCTCTCTCTCTCTCTCTCTCTCTCTATATATATATATATATATATATATATATATATATATATATTCCTCCTTTTCTCTGTTTAAGTGTTCTTAAACCCCCTGTCCCTGTGGATCGAACTCAATCTCACCAAGTATTTACCACTTCGCTATTTCCACTTAAGTGTACACTTTCAAGGGCGTGGCAAGCTTCTAGCATTGTTGTCGGGAAATTGTAAACGTCTTAAGAATATTTTGTTTTAGAATTAGTTTTTATAGATTGGTTATTATTTAGTTACTAGTGATTTTATTTTGTTTGTTTTAAGGATTGTCCATAGTCGTGTGTCTTTCTTCTGCGGTAACCTCTTCCCTCATCTCTTTTACTTGCTTAAATAAATTTTTTTAGGAGATATTTTTTAAGATTTGGTGTGTTCATGCCCAAGTGGAGACGTGATCACACTAACTGTCTTCTAAGTGAAGAAAGTTTGGTTGTGGTCTTGCCCAACAACCTTGTTGAAAAACATTTTGACATTTGTGAATTAATCAGAAACATAGTTGAGAATAAATCTAATCAAGATGAGAATGAAGTACATAATGTGCCACCAATTAAAACTTTACATGATTATTTACAACTAACAAGAACAAGTAGCATTCCTTGTATGGTTTTTTCAATGAATGTACGCAACATTGATTTTAAACCTGGAGTGATATAGTTACTTCTAAAATTTCATGGACTAAATTATGAAAGTCCCTACTTATACCTAAAGGAATTTGATGAAGTAGTCGCTACTTTGCATTATAAAAATGTCTCTGATGATGTGGTTAGGATAAAATTAATTTTCTTTTCTTTGGAGGAGAAAGCTAAATCTTGGCTGCCCTCTTTGAGGCCTAGGACTATAGGGACATGACAAGAGATGACTAGAAAATTTCTTTAAAAGCTTTTTCCTATTCACAAAACCAACACCCTAAGACGTAACATCATAAATTTCTCCCAAAAAGAGAATGAAGGTTTTTTCTAGTGTTGGAAACATTTCGAGGAACTCTTACTTGTGTGCCTACATCATGGCTACGAAACATGGCGAGTGATTAGTTTCTTCTATGATGGTTGGATTTCAAACATGCACCAATTTGTGAAGATGATGTGTAATAGTAAGTTTATGAGTAAAGATCCTGATGAGGCTTGGGATTATTTTGACCCCCTAGTAGACAATGCCCAATCTTAGGACACATCTAACAAATCACATAAGACCAAGCCTGAAGACAAGGAAAAAAAAAGAAGGCATGCACCTTCTAAAAGAGGATGATGATATTAATATAAAGATATTGGGCCTCACACGTAAAGTAAAATCCATGGAATTGAGGAAATTAATGTTGTTAAAACCAATGACATTAAAAATAATTGTGGTATTTCTGAGAGTGATGCGCACTTGAGATCTCAACATGAGATAAATAGAAGATCTTTGCAGCTACTTTGATGGTCGAATTTGATTAGGATCTGAACAGTCATGAGTAGTCCAAAAAAGGAAAGTCCAACCGGCTACTATCATGAGACACATTCACGTATCTCACGATGTAGCAGAGTCAAATACTCCCCGTAGTGGCCACATAACTGCGAATTGGTATCAACCGAAATACGATCATGGTTAATGATAGATTCGGCCGATGCACCATAGTATTATATAGAAGAATCCTTTATAATCGAAACCGCTTAAGGAGATAGCAAAAAACGTAGCAACAATGCTAAGTTTACTGAATTTCACAGCACACTACACATATTCAAGTGAGGAAAGGAATAGTGATTACTAACACGTAGTGTTATAATAAGTACTTCAATCCGTATAGTAAGAGCACGACGTGCGTGAAACCAATGGCCAACCCACGATAAACAACTAGCATGCGTGGCATTTTATAATAATTCACAATTGTCTATGAGCCCAGATGGCTATTTTCACTTCAACAGATGTGAGGAGTATTTATAAAGACTTCTCTCCAACTACCACCTCAAAATTCTATAAATAAGAGGAAGATTGAACACTTCCGTTTAGTAATGCAATGCACTTGGTCTACCTCCAAGTGGCTGCACTAAGAAAAAATTTAGCTTGAAGACATCACCATTTACATTATAGTTGTTGGATCGCTGAAGATTATCTTTTGTAAGTTATTATTATTATTTATTAATATAATTCAGTTCTTTCTACTCTCACACTATTCTAATCGATCAATCTTTACTATTTTGGTGGGAAAAAAAAAAAAATTTCAACTGAAAGATAAAAAAAATTCATTAGAATGATTGCTTGATTTTTTCTACGGTTGGCTAAATAGATAGTCGAACTGCTTAGCTCTTCGTCATAGACAACCACTCAGGATCTCTCTATCTCCGCACTTGAGGTCAAAGTCATTCGGTTTGAATTGAACCATACTATGCTTTGGCATACCTAGCATTATACACATGTACTAATAATTGAAGTTTGAGCCAAACAAGCCCCAAATAATTTGTGTATAATAATTATAATGCGTTTGAAAGCGCATTGTCACTTTTCATCTCTTCCTGTTAAGAAAACACAAGGCTGTTTAGATTAGGCAAAATTTATGTTGTTGGTCATGGATACGTGGTTACTTACTAGTAATTCCATCTCTTGTTTGCCAAACACTTTAGATCATGACGATGATAGATTATGATATATGTAGGGAAATTAAATTTGCTTGGTGGTACACTTACACATGTGCATATATGAACTACATTTTTTAGTGTTTAGTGTTTGAAGATCACGTCACATAGAAACATATGAGAAGCTTCAACTCATATGACTGGACACATGTCAATTAAAACATATCATGCATGTGTGTGAATAAATATAATTCTCACGTGTGCCAAAACTATAAAGTGGTTAAAAGTTAGTTACAGCTGTCCACCAGAGACTCAATCCATTGTCCAACGAACGGTCCAATGATCACACATTCATGACTACTTGCCCAAATATCCATGGATTCTGATACACAATGATGTTTATAAACCATGGATCTCTACTCCTATCATAACTTTACCCGAACCCAAACACTCCCACAATTAGTGCCGTCAATGGCCTGTCCTCAGGCCTAGCAAAATCAAAATTTTGAATAAGGCTGACAGGCAAAACAAATCAAAATCCAGGCCCAGCTAATCCCAGGCCTGGCCCGTTGACAGCCCTACCCAAAGGCTCTATTTCCATTGCCATCACGCACATTCAGAGATCTATATCATCTTACAGTACTTTCAGAGCGGATACAGTAACCAGCCCCACTTGACTTCTCCAGCAAGGTATGGGTGCCTCTCTCCCTGTAATGTAGGGGTGGCAATGGGCTATGCCAAGCCCAGCCCGGCTGACCTACACTTTAAGACTTAGGGCTTGCCAAAGCTCAGGATGGACCTATCATAGTAAGACACAGCCCACGCCAAATTGGTGGGTCTCGAGCTCAATCCGATCCAGCCCAAATGTTCCTAATCTATCCATTGATCAAGTTAGCTGCACCGGCGCAAAGAGATGGATGGTAGCAAAAGTGAGGATTGGAATGGCATATTTGTAAGATATAACACCTGCATAAGCAAATATAGGGTTAGGCTTGGGCTGGCTAGACAAGCTTGACGGAAATTGAATCATCCATGTAGGGGCATGGTTTGGGTTCAGAGCTGTACATGAGTACCTATATCGGACCCACCACCGGTCAGTATAGCACCCACGTCTGTCACGCATTACCATATCGAGTTAAAGTTAGAACTTCTACTATTAGCTTATTAGTGTACTGATTACGATATTGGGTATCTATTTATAATTTAAAATTAAAATAATTAAGTGACTTAATAAACAACTTAAATTTATCACATTGCCTAATAATCAAATGAATGTGTGTGTATATATATATATATATATATATATTACTACAATGTGGATACAATCTTAGTAATGCGCTGCACCCTACACAACATGTGCATGAGAGCCAATTTTGTGAGATCCAGCCAAGTATCAGTCCTATCTACTTATACATGGAAAGGATTTACCTGATAAAAATTGCACATTGTAATTTATGATAAATATATGTAATTGCATAATCTACATTAACAATATGTATGGTCACGTGGTGGCTGGTTTATATTTATAATGTATGTATGTATGTATGTATCAACAAATAAATAAATGAGCTTAGGACATACCTGCTCAATTATTAACCAGGCTCCACAACAAAAAAAAAAAACTAAACCTATAGCCACACCCGTTTAACTACACCTATGTCCAGTCTACTTCTGGGCGGATTTGATACCCATTGATCACATTCAGCTCCCTCATGGGCCTTCCGACATGCATGCAAGGCCAAGCCTTGCCTAGGGGTTAAGCTAGTAGGTCCAAGTCCGGCTAAAATTAGGATTGGGCTCGTTGGGTCAAGTTGTCCACTTAGCCCATTGTCACTCTTATATGGATTGGGATTATGTAGTGACCTCTACGGCCAAGCACGGTACTAGTGAAAGCTCTGTGGGCCCTATTATAGTATATGTGTTTCATCCACACCGTCCATCCATTTTTCTAACTCATTTTAGGCATCATACCAAAAATAAGTCAGATCCAAATCTTAAGTGAACCACATCACAGGAAAAAATAGGGATCGAATGCCTACATTTGAAAACTTCTTGTGGGCCATAGAAGTTTTGGATGAAGCTGATTTTTATGTTTTTCCTCCATCCAGTACCGTGACCTTATTATGAACAGGTTAGATGGCAAATAAATATCGGGCATTAGGAAGGTTTCAACATTGGGAGTTCAATCCCACCTGCTTCCTGTGATGTGATCCACTTAAGCTTTGGAACTGCATCATTTTTAACTTGCAACATGAATGGGTGGGGGTCGGTCCGGAGGGGTCACACCCGAATCCGAGTCCCTCTTGCATCTACAGGGGGGTTGCGGATTAGGTACTACCCCCTGCCTGTTCTAAGCTCAGCACAAGTGGAGGCTCCAAGTGCCACTAAGGGGCCACGGTGATTTATGAGTTTTATCCACACCGTCCATCCATATTTCCATATCATTTTAGATGGCTAAATAAAAAAATAAGGCAGATCTAAGACTCAAGTGGATTCATAAACGTACGAGATTAGTTCTAGTTTTAGTTATTTTCATAAACGTAGGAGATTAGTCCCTGTGGATTCGACCTTGGTCTTACTGAGATTATTACCGCATCGCGACCATACACTTGAGGTTGTGAACACCGAGCATCCTCCAATCAATATCTATTTGAATCAGTCGAAGGACCTTGTCAAAGCTATAATTCTTCATCTCATGGAGCTCAAAGTTTGACAAGCTCCTAACCTAGGATCACAACTAATCAGAGTAGACTGAACGTAGACAATGCCAGTAAGAATGCATGGGAACACCGACCATCATCTCAGAAGGAACTGACAACTCATCAAAGTGTGGTATCCCCTCATCTTAAAGATCAACAGCAACATTAGACCAAAGGGAGTAGGCAAATGCGGTCTTCAAAGCTGGGATTGACTGGGGGAATCTCAGCTTCAACTGACACAACACCACCCTGCCTAGCTGCCTCATTAAGCACTCTAGGGTTCATTGTTAACAACTCAACTCTATCCTCAGCTACCCGAGAGGACTCACCTATCTCATAGGTGGACCATGCAGACATGTTTTCCGCTGTAAGTGATACGGGAAGAGGAGACAAAAACAACAAACATTCACCACCGTCGAAATTGATCATCAGGCTATCAACGAAAACTGCACCACAAACGAGAGCAATTTGACCGTCCAAAATCATGTGGCGATTCATCAAAGCTACCAAATGATGATCTGAGCCATCTAATGTACCATCCGAGCTAAATAAAATTGCCATCATGGGCTCGATCGAAGCATCAATGCCAAAATCTCCACCAATCAGCTCATCCTGGAAAGAGGTATGCATCCAACTATCATCCCGACCAATCGAAAAAGCTATCAAGTCATTCGCACCATCATATGTTGGAAGAAGAGCTGCATCGCCATCTACCATGGTTGGGATCATATCAAGACTAGTCAAGCAAAAAGATCGCATGTCCAGACCATCCATACCATGATTCAAGCTGTCTAAAGTGGTCCCCATGCTATCAAAACCATCCAAATGGTAGATCATCCCCTCTACATCAATCATGGTCTCATCCTCACCATTCAAATCCACATCTACATGGCCTACTTCAATGGGACCCATAGCTTATCTCCACCATCAAAGCCTTCATCCAAGGCCTCCTCATTTATGGTGGGAATTTTAGCAAATCCTCCATTAATGGAGGTACTTAATTCAGCCCCAACCACCATCTCCAAACTTCCATTAACCCCATCATTAATGTCTCCTACTAATGCATCATCCAAGCCTTCCATAAAGAGAATCTCACCTACATCCAAAGCCATTAATGGGTCCACTGTGTGGTCCATTTGGGCATTGGACAATCGTTATTTTTCGCTTCAAAATCTAAAATGATATGTAAAAATGGATGAACGGTGTGGATAAATTTCATACATCACAGTGGCCCCTCAGCTGTCGTAGGAGCCTCCGCCTGTCTGGAGCTCGGAGCAGGCGGGGGTAGTACCTAATCCCTCCTCCCCCGCTGTTGCGTGCGTCAATGTTTATTGGATGGTTGAAATGAAAAATATTAAAGGGCATATTTCAGTAAACAAGGGCCCACAAACGCAAGGTTAGGATTGTGCGACCCATTCGATTGATTGGGACTTGTTTCACAGTGGGTCCCATCTTGGTGTGTTTATTTTAAGTTAGCGTAAGCCACTCCATATTTCTGATCATCACTGGCGGACCGAGTATCAAGTAACTCATAAGCGGCAGCAGCAGACTCTCTTTCTACATCATCATGAATCCCAAGGAAGAAGCAGCAGCAGCAGCTACTTCCGATCCTCGCCATCGCTTATCCTGCACCACATTCTTCGACGCGCTCGGGTTTTGCTATTGTACGCCTCACCCTTCCACCCCCAACAAATTCATGCATTGTTTTTATTTTCAGAAAATGTGTTTTTTTTTTTTCTGAAGAATGTTTCGGAAAATCTAGAACAGATCCTACCTCTCTCTCTCTCTCTCTCTCTCTCTAATGATTTAAGTTTGATGATATTTCATTATTAATTAGTCTAATTTGGTAGAAAATATTATGAAATTTGATATTTGTTGCAACCTAAAAACAACATAGACCTATCCACCCGTATACAATGATTTTGAAAGAATTCGAATTCTTTAGCTGTTATCATTTACTTTGATTGATCTTGGAATCTTCTTGAATTTTGATATTAAGAAGCAGATTTTGAGTTCCGCAGTTGTTATGCGGCCGAAACAGAGTGTATAAATGGGATATTCCTTATATGTATTAGTTTACCAGTAGAGAGTATAAACTGAAAAGGACAGACTGAATTATTACCCCAGTCAAGACCAGATTACTACCTTGAAATGGCTGCATGTATGCCAATTGCTGTTTGGATGGATGATCATCCTATGTTGAATGGAGGCAGTAGCCGCATAAAATAGGGAATGAATCGCTATAAGATTGCTATCATTAGGAAAAGCTCCATTCCATTAGATGTACATTTAGGCACATTGTTCTGTCAGCAGAATGCCCTCTCAAGGATTAGATGGCTCACCTTCCAAGTGCTTCTTGACTCTGATTGCGTGGCCAGATGGAGCCAGAGAACAGGGTGTTTTGGACTGTTTGCTTAGATGAGATACAAGCAAAAGCCTAGATGAACATGAGAAAATCCAAGAGGAAAATGCTTCTTTTTTAAATCATGACCGTACTTTTCTATATTGTGTTTTCTCTGATATACTTATCAATTCAGGTATAGTTTCACATGGCAGAATCTGAATTTCTCGTTGTAGCAAAATTTGGGAGATGATATTCCCTATAGTTGCTAGCAGCCATGGAAACATTTAGAAGGTATAGAGGTGATGAGTGATGACATTTTGGTCAGAGTCAAATGTTAGTTTACTGCCATTTAAAAAAGAAAAGAAAAAAATAGCGATGACTCTTCAAGCAAACTCATGATTAATGTTGTACGGCAATCTAGACCATCCAAATCGTTGACCCAACTGTAGTTAGAGCATAATAAAAAAAGGTGCAATGAGAAGATAATATTAACCACCTAATTTTTTTCCCTTTAGAATTTGGACCACTCAGTTTTTTGCTTTTAACCATTCATTTCTAGCCATTAGTTTGATGGTTAAGATTTCTTGAACATTGTAACTTTAGATATTTGCTACATCCAAAATGGGACCCACATAGGATGGTCAAGAGAGTTGTGCATTGCACAATCCAAATGCCACCCATATGAGGAGGATGAGCCATTGCCATTTTTAGAAGGTGGAAACTACTAATGAGTCTAGCCGGATAAAAATCAGGCCACATGCGTGAGATCTGAGTGTGAAATTGGATCATAAATCAGGCCAATCCACTCATTAGGTGGGCCACACTTGCAAGAGGAATAAACACCAAAAGTCAATCTTCACTGTAGATGTGGAGCCAACTTGATGAGTGAACCCACCTTGATTATGGGAAAGGGGCATGGTGATGTGGACATCAGATCATTCAAAGTATATCAACGTAGAAGATGTGCATTACCCGTGTTAATGTGGTTAGATGACGGGTATGGATCGGGTCTCTAGAGGTTGAAGACCTTACACATGTGTTCGTGATGTGTGTAAGTTGCTTGAAGGAGATATTTGGACCATTGGATTATGAGGATGGTGTGATCAGACCATTGGATCGTTGCAGCCCACTTCCATTGCGCTATCATCGGGGCCCATCAAGCATCTTGGATTTGAGTTTATTTTATGCAAATTTTATTTATTTGCGTTTTGAGACTGCGCGCACAATTTTTGTGCAATTTTTTTGAAACTTTTTCTTTTTAGTAGGGATATTTTGATTATTTAATGTAATTCCGAATTTATAAGGGTGTTTTACTCCAAACCTCAAAGGTAATGCTATGCTATGTTTATGAAAAAGAGAGTTTTTGCTTCTTCAAGGCCGAACGATTTCTTCTTCAACTTCCAGTAATTGGAAGAGGGCATAAGGCTTAGGGAAGTGATTTTCCATGTTCTCATTTTCTCTCATTCTTTTCTCAATGTATTCTATTCTTTAAACATCTTTTCTTCTAAATTCACTAGATCTAGAAGCCGATCCCTTATCTTTTCAATCCAAATCATTAAATTTTGGAAGATCTTGATCCCCACATATTCATATTTTGATCTTCTTCAAATTCCATTACCTAAGGCCTTATGTTTGAACTATAATAAAAGAACCATCAATTTTTATGAATTTTATAGATTTCCTAATCCAGAAAATTCCTATTTTCTGGATTAGAAAATCCACTTGGATCGTTGGACGGATCCATCACGAGATGAAAGTCCTATATTTCATCGGATCCTACTAAATTCAGATTTTAAGGTTCAATATAACGTGTTTGTGATTAATGGCCATGATCGTTGCTGAATTTTCCATAGTTCTTTCTTGTTTCATGATATATAATGCTGAATTTTTATTGTTAATGCTTGCATAAATCTGCCCCTTTTAAATTCCACATTCATTTAGGGTTGGATTAGGCCGTCCTACACCACATGGTGACATTGAGTCCCACTTGCTAGATCACCTAGATCTCTCATACGTGTGACAAGTTGCCATGTGTGCATAAATAGTTGTTAAATCTCTCCTGCTAATGGTGTAGTTTATTAAATCATTATCCTCGGGGCAAATATGGAAAAGTACAATCTAGACTGACTCAACAATGCGTCAACTAACGGTAGGATTATACGTGGGTGCTTTCTAAAACGTAGGGGGTTTGGGGGGAATGAAAGGTATCTTGGGGTTATTTTGGTCCAAGTACTTTTTTAAAGAGGGAGTGTGTTCATTATCCCTAGTCCCTACCAAATATTTTGGGCAATCTTACAATGGATGAAAAGATGGCCGATTTTTACTTCTTCTTTCTAACAGTTGAAACATATATTGGAAGAGCTATTGAAAACTGAGAGAGGAGAAGGAATTGTGCCCAAAATTAAGGAAAATTAATAAACTAATTGAGATAATGAAGCCAAATTTGTACTAACAAGGGGAAACAAGGAATTATGGTTGAGATATAGGTTATACCAATGAGCGATGCTTTTTTGAGCATCTAAGGTTTCAGTGGAATATTAAGTTGGAAATTATCAGTCCATTTATAATCGGAGGCAAGATAAAATAAATTTATCTAAAATGATTTCATCAATTTAATTAGGAAAATTTATAGAGGAATATGGATGACAAAGAAATTGAGGGTAATAATATGCAATAATTATGAAGCTAGAATGCAGATTCGATAAAGGGAATTGGAGAACATAAATCAACAACCAGGTTCAATCTTTAAGTGGATTTAAAATCAATGATTGGGACAATCAACTAAGTTCAAGCGGATTAAAAAAAGTAGCAGTTGAAGTCAAATGTTAAAACATGAAAAATCGGTGAATAAAAAGGGTAAGCAATTCAGTTAAGATTTCATCATTAAATTTAAATATAAGAATTGACTAGAAATTTCAACAAATTAAGAATTAATAACTTTAAAAAAACAAGCTACAGCTTGAATCCAAACCACAACTGAAAAATAAAAAACAAAAAAAAAGTGTCTTTTACTAACCGTAAACTTTGGAACTAAAATGGATGTTTAAGAGCCAACATGATTGCTTGCTAAGAAAAGAAATGATTGTACCCGAAGATGAAAGACAAGGAATATTACAACGAGTTTAATAAATCATGAAAGGTACAAATATCATAGCAGGAAGAATTAATATTGCTACAACAGGGGAATTGTAGCAGGCTGTGAGATGTGACAACACACCTTTAATATGTGTGCACGTGTGTCCGTGGCTATGTGCATGCTAAGATGAACCACAGAAAAACTGATAATTAAATATATAGAAAAATGTATCAGCTGAATACACGATAACTCATAAGCATGTTCAAAATGAGTAGGGGTGTGTGTGTGCATGCATGTCGTGCATGCATGCGTGTGAACAAATCTAGCAAAAGGATCAGCTGAATACACGACATCTCATCAGCAGATTGAATTTGTTAAAAAATAGTAAAATGCTAGGACTGATTCAGCAATACAATTAACAAATGGTTATCAACAAACTCCGACCAATTATAATCAGTTTGCAGCAGTGTTTGTGTTGCTAAAATAGTTGATGTAACTAAAATGAAGTTCAGATTCATGCAACTGACACTAATCTTTTTAATATCAAAAGGGCCTGAATATGAGAGATTGAATGGCAAAGTAATGAATACGATGAAATCAATGTATTTATGAGAAAATAAAAATCTGTTGTACAAAACTAGTTGGATGAGGTTAGACATAAAATAACACGATAATCCTGATGCTAGATAAATTAATGCAAACACTTCCAATTTGTAGATCAAAGTGCAAAAATCTAGATTTTGCAAGGGCTCTGATGTTTAGACAATTGATGTAAACATTTTCTAATTACAAACATAAAATTCAAAGATTTCTAAGTGAATCTGAAATAATTTTGCATCTGTAGTTCCGATGTATAGATAAACAGTATGAGTAAACTTTAATTTGTAAACAAGAGATCAAAGCATCCATGGTGCAATGGAGACAAGGGGCACCAGTAAATAGAGGAGAATTGTGTGTTTCATTACATGGCCCAATATGGGATTCTATGCATGAATGAGGAGGGAGCTACAAGATGAACGTGCTATTTTTTAATCTTCTACATTTTGTGGGCGATATTCCACATCTAAGACTATATTTTATATCCAACTAATGTGATCATTGTGGGGCCCGCTCTGTTTGTCGCAATACTCCAGTCCCCCTCAAACTATGGCTGGCTGAACAACATTAGTTTGCCAAGTAGATAATCATGTCTTCCCTGACACATTGCCTCAGTGAAGATATTAGCAAGCTATTGTTGAGAGGCAACATAAGGGTAATCTCTCCCACTAAATATTTGTTCCGAATGAAGTGGCAATCTATCTCTATATGCTTGTATGTTCATGAAAAACAGGATTAAAAGCAATTTGGATAGTGCTGGTATGGTCTGCATACAGTGATGTGGGAGATTGGAGAGGTATATGTAAGTCATGCAAAAGACCTATCAACCATGTAATCTCACCATGCTGATGACGTATCTCAGTACTCGTCTTCTGTCGAAGACTTGGATATAGTGTGTTGTTTCTTCCACTTTTGTGATATGAGAGAATCACCCAGAAATACACTCCATCCAATGGTCAAGCGGCGTGTATCTGCACATCCCGCCCAATTTGCATCAGCATAGACACGCAATTGGAGTGGGGAGATGGATATGAAGTAGTGCCCCCCTATGACAGGTACGCCATAAGTAATGAATAATACAACAGATAGCTAAGAGATGTGGGGCGAGTCATAGTAACTTGAATAGATTGCCAACCAATTTTCTTTAAATGGTAGGATTTGTCAATTTTTCTCCATCATCTTTCTTATATTTTATATTTAGCTGCATGGAAGTATCCACCTATTTGTTATCAGTTAAGTTTGCCAGTTTGATTAAGTCTGCATTGTACTTCTTTTAATGGATGCCATATTCAAGCAAAGAAGATTGAACTCTTAGCCCAGGAAGTACATATTTTTAAAGGCGGCCCAGGAAGTACATTGATCGTACCAGATCCTTCATCTTAAATGATTGACTAAGAAAATGTTTTAATCTTTGATCATGGTCTTGTTTATCTCTTGTAATAAGAATATCATTCACATATAATGGGTAAATAGTAAGTAGTCATATGACCTCTGAGAATAACCACCACCAAGGTTGACTTAATGGAATCGTTCAAACCATGCACATGAAGCTTGTTTCTAGCCATAAAATAATTTCTTGAAATAATAGACAATGGATTTTTCACTGTCATATATCCAAAGAGGTGGATTAATAACAGTCTCCTTTAGATGTCCATGGAGGAAAGCATTCATCATATCCATTTGGAAGATTGTCTGTTAGTGAATGGTGGAGATAATTGTTGTAATACGCATAATGGTCATTTAGCTACTAGAGTGAATGTTTCTTCATAATAATTGACCAGAGGAAAGAGATACTGTACTCATGTTGTAGCGCTGAGCTACCAATCTTTCCTTAATCTCTCAATGGAAAAAAAAAAAAAAAAAAGTTTCACAGAGAAGACGAATTTATAGGGGTGTACATGAACCGAGCTAGCTTGGTTAGCTCGCTCGACTCAACTCGAAAAAGCTCGATTCAACTCGGTTCGAAGCTGAGTTCGAGCCGAGTCAAGCTGATTTTTTTGAGCTCGAAAATGAGTTCGAGCTGGCCCCAACTCAACTCGACTCGGATCGAATCTAGCTTGAATCGAACTCGGATCAAACCAGTTTGGTGACTCGGTTACTTTGATATTGATGATGCTCACCAAGTGTTTGATGAAATGACTTAACAAAGTGTGGCTGGTGGCAAGGAAGGTATGTACATGAAATAAATACCCTTTTTTCTTGGTTTTTATGTTGCTTAGAAGGTGTTTGATAAAATACCTTGAAAACCATTGCTGCTATTTCCCATACAGTGGATTTTGAAGGTGCAGTCCAGATGTTTGTGGAAATGCTGCACAGGCAAACTCGGCTCGATCTTGGCTCGAACTCATCTCGAACTAGTCTGAGTTGCCGACCGAACTGAGCTGAGTTGGCCAGTCAGGCTCGAGGACCGAGCCGAGCCGAGTTCGAGCTGAGGTCAGCTAGTGGCCGAGCCGAGTCAAGCTGAGGCCAGCTCGACTTGGTTTGACTCGATGTACACCCCTACGGATTTACCTTCAATTGTAGATGCATTTGTTGAACAAGGCACTATTTCCCGTGTATCATTCTCTAAGAAAGCAGTAATTTCTGCATCCATAGCTTCTTTTTGACATGCTCTTCACGAGGCTTGTTGATATGAAGTAGGAATGTCAGTTGAATCAAGGGAAGAGAACGCGGATCTATGCTGGATGAGAAGATTTAACTAATCAAGATGAGAAACACGAGTAGAACGGTGTAAGGGAATATTATTATGATTAAAAGGAACAAAATTAGGAGGAGATGGGCACATTGGAGTACTTACGGGATTAATAGAGGATGGACCGACTTCTGGATGGTGAATGTGAGAAGTCATGGTCTGGTAGATACCTTGTTTGTCCAAACCCATGTCAAACTGCATGCTAATTCAAACAAACAAATTTGCAGTTTGATTCGTATTGCTTCAGACGAGTGGATCAAACTAATTCAGTGAAATTTGATTAAATTTGACTTAGGTTTCACAATCAATTTGGTTAATTTGTAAAGCTAATGAAACTGATTATCTTTGGAAGAAGAACAAAGAAGAAAATGTATAGGATGGAGTTTCTTCTTGACTGCTGTTATTCTCAACCGATAATATATATTTTTTCTATCCTTCTCTCTATTGAAAGGAAAGAAAGAGAAATCCTAACCCAAAAGGATCTACTATATCTTATTGAGAAAAAAGGCTCTATCGTGTAATATGGGAGAACCAGATATGGTGAAGCGATCTCCCCGTAGCACTAGTGGCATAATAATTTATTCGTTGGGGATCATATATCTTGTTACTGCTACTCTGGATAGAAAATTCAATTTGGAAGATTGTCAATGTCATACCCCAGACTCGGTAACCGGACTCATAAGGAACCCGACAGCCGGTTCTGGCCACAACAGCCTCCGTAGTACCCCATTCTTGGTTCCTGAGACGGGTTCCGATCCTGGGATCTTATAAGGAGGATTTCCATAACCGAATAATCATTTCCTATACAAGTATACCCAAGATCACAGTAAGTAAATCTCGAAAATAACAAAAGGACACATCACAAAATCCACTATAAATTTGAACTTTTACGAGTACAAAGCAGAATGGAAATACATCTGATAGCAAGAGAAGGAGGAAGAAGATCTGCAACACTGGGAGTCCTCGGCTCAACTCTAATCCAAGCTCTGCCGCTACGATGCTGACCTAAGATCACCTGCACGTATCAATCGTGCATAAGCTTATAGAAGCTTAGAGGGTGGTGGAAGTGTGTGACAATAGTGCGCAAAAGAGTAATAGGAGGAGGGGAAACATAATCAATGATAATATCGCTAGCCTTACCGAGGCTTGCCATGAATACAATGCAGTGAATACTGGGCGCCTTGCCAAGGCGATGTATAAAGGGGCTTATACAGCCGATGCGAATGCAATGCGAAGTAATGCCAGTGCTCATATCCAAATCCACATATCAAGTACATTTCCATCATAAGGAAATCACCGGGGTCCAGTACACTATTGGATGACTGCCGCTCTCCAGACCCGCACAGTCAAACGAGCGTAAGAGACCTCACTACCCGCCTGTGGACAGCCAATCACCAATAAGGCTCAACGGCAGCGGACCCATTTACAAGCTGGTCAGACTCAGCCTAGCAATGCCTTCTTATACCAGGCGTGTAAGGCCACACCCCTACCCAACCGACTACTCAACAGTGGGAGTCGCGGCCTAACGGTATAAGGCCCTAGGGCGCTCATAGTTTTCACTCGGTCACGACATTGGGGCAGATCCTTGGTACCATGGAAGTTTTGGAAAATTCACCCATGGGCATCCTATGCACCCAGTATGCTCAAGTAACATTTCTAGTGTCCACACATACGGTCATCCACGAATGTCCCTGTGGAGGCAAGGCCCTGATGAAGCAAGGGCGGATCATCATGAAATGCGATGCCAATGCATGAGTCACGCACATAAATCATGCACTAGCTTCAAGCACTCAATGTGCACAAGGGGAGAAACTCCATCCCTCTATCATGTCAACCCAATGACCACACACAATGCAATCCATTCACGCAGATGATGCATATGGGTCATAATGGTGCAAGTATGCTACTCGGCAATGATGACGTGGATCATACTCCTCCTACCCAAGGAGGGACAAGGTCTAGATACGTAAATATGTACTCTTAAGGAGAAATCCTCTAGTGGAGGCCCAATACTTTGGGGTAGCCCACAAGCTAAGAGGGTTATAAAAACCCAAGGAAGAAGCGGTCCTAATCAAGGGCCCAAGGTGGGCCTTCAACCACCTATAGAAACCCTATGGGCCTACCTTAGGGCCACCAAGGAGGACATCCAACCTCAACTGGGTCCCAAAAGGTAGCCCGCTACCTACACGCATATAAAGTAAAGCCCAAGGCCTAAGCAATCCATGGCCTAGTGGGCCATACACTAAGCCCAATACTTAGGCAACATGGTGGGCCCTTAAGCAAGGTTCGGGCCCAACCATAAAGATCATGAGTCCACTCATTGTAGTGGGCCTAATGGGCAACCCATTATTCCAACCATATGGGCAATTCTTATATTTGAAACAAGAAAGTTGGGCCTTACATCTTGGCCCAAGTATGGGGTTAATTTTAATAGGCAACCAAAGGCCCAACTTCTCGAGTGTTTTGGCCCATGAAACCCATCACAATAGTGTATAAAATATAGGCCCAAAGATCAGGGGCCTATCAAGAAAGTTTCAAGACATTGGGCTTGGGAAACCCAACAATTAACTATGAATATTGTTCTAATAAAAACCAATTAATGTGGGCCTTAAGAGCGCACTAATTAAGCCCAAAAATCTAATCAAAATAGGGCAAGATGTGTAATAATGTCCTCAAATCTGGTGGGTCATGCTGCCCCAAAACATACATTTGTGGGTAGCAACCTTGGGCCTAATGCTGAAATTCCAGCCCATCCACTATCTGGGCTTGCTGGAAATTCAATAAAAATTTATTTATACAATTTTTTTAATCTCTAGTGGCCCATACAAGTCACAAAGGGTCTTACCCAAAAAGGAATTGCACAAATCACAAGGTAAGGATACACAACACATCAAGGTGGGCCCACAAGGAGGATGGACGGCCAACCATGGCTGGACATCCCAGCTTGGTGGGCCGGTCCAGCCAGTGCCACGAATTGCACAGGGGTCCCAAAACTTGGTAGGTGGGTCCTACCATGGGTGGGCCACACCTCCACAAAATTCGCGATTTTTGGATGATTAGAAATATTTTAATTTAATTTAGAAATACAGCCTATCCAGAAATTTTGCTGGGTAAAATGTTGTTGTCCATACAATATTTATCCAATAAGGTGGGCCCAAACTTCATCTAGGAGGGGAGGGATGGATGATTAGTATTTTTCCCATAAAATACAACAAGGTGGGGTCCACAAAAGTGGCCCATCCTAGGTCGGCGTCGTAATAGCTGAGCTTGGATAGGTGTTGAGTCGAGGACCCAGTGTTGCAGATCTTCTTCTTTCTTCTTTTGTCATTAGATGTATTTCCTTTCAACCTTGTATCTAAAGTTCAAATTTATAGTGGATTTTGTGATGTGTGCCTTTGTTATTTCTGAGATGTACTTGCTGTGATCTTGGGTATGCTCGTATTGGAAATGGTTATATGTTTATGAAAATCCTCCTTGTAGGATCCCAGGATCGGAACCTGCCCTAGGAGCCGAGAATGGGGTACTACGGAGGCTGTTGCGGCCAGAACCGGCTATCGGGTTCCTTGTGAGTCCGGTTACCGAGTATGGGGCGTGACACTCGCAGTTTGGTGGGCTGTTTGGAACGAAAGAAATTCGAGATGTTTTGTGAACGAAAGAAGGTCGGGTGGATTGAACTTCCCAAAAATTATTTCAAAAATTATAGACGTATTTTGGAGGGGTGATATTTCAAAAATTAGAATTATGCCATAACTTCCAACATGAATCCAAATGGCGGAAAAGGATTCATGTAGCCAACCCCAATTAGTTGGGTAAGGCTTAGATGATAATGATGATGATGATGAAACAATTTTAGCCATCTGATTTGTATATTAAATTTATACTGGTGTTGACTCCTTTTGTAACCATTCATTTGATGACCAAAACTAAGTTGATTTTCATGTGATCTATCAATATGCTTTTCAATATTCCGTGATGGCCCAAGCATTTGGTAGGTTTGGTTTGACATAAAAATGTCGCAAGCATGCATATTGGAAGAGCCACCATCATTTAAAATTGATGATTAACTATCACGTTCCATAGCTCAAGTGGTAGCCTGAGTGAAAGATACCTCGTTTCAACACTGAGGTCTTGGCATCAATCCCTAGTGGGGGTGGCTAACAGTGAAGTGTGAATTGACAGTGGGGTGTACTAACAAGCTAACAAACAAAAAAGAGAAAAAAGAAAAAAAAAAAAAGAAAAAAAAAAGGGCTTGCCCTACTTATTTTAAACAAGAAAATATTGATACTCCCAGGACCTATATGGGGTTAACGGAAAGTGTCATGGGCGTGCTCCCCATAGACGCAAGTTCTATTCCCCTCCCCAGGATTACCCGATGCATGTTGTTTGCAGGTGATTGCGTGCATCCACAGTGAATAGTCTCACCTTAAAATGGGGCAGGGACACCCTGACATCATTAAAAAAAATGATACTCCCATAAAGTGCAACTACCCATACACATGCACAGAGCCATGGTAAAAGTGCCACGTATTTTCCTCTATCCAAACCATTCTCCCAATGGACATTGGGCATGTTCCCAAAATCAAATTGATTAGACAATCCAAACCTCTTATTAGAGGACATGTGTTCATTGATTTTGATTAACCACTTATTACCTTGACCATCCATTTGCAGTGACAACCGGTCAATTATTGTACTTCATAAGTCATGATAATTCTATGATAAGTCTATTCTAGCAAACATGATTTGGAGGGTTTACTCAAACCATCTGCCTCACATGTAGAGAATCTAGTTCCAGTCTGTTGCCAAATTATAAGCTTGAAAAGAAATGATTTAGTAGTGCTCTACCCAAAATTGCAGTCCTTAGCCTTAGTACTAAACTGATGATTGGCCCATAGCTCTGTTAGTGAGCTCCTATTTAGTATGGCTCAGATGTCCTGCACAAGTGACAGTTTGGTGAGAATGATGGTGTTGCGTGCTGTTTATAGGTGATTAGTTATCAAGGATATTGTATATGTTTTGGTCGATGGTGATTGAAATGGTACCACGGCGTACATTTAATTAAACCATCTAAATTTCCAGACCTAGTGTAGTTAAGGCATGCTATAAAAAGCCAAATTGACTGAATGGTCCTACCCTCTATTTAATGGGTGTTTGTTGAGCATGGGCCATTGATTATGTGTGTTCTATGAAACATTTCTATAGAGAATGCTAGTGTATTGTGTATGTGGTTAGTGGCCCCTTTGGCCCCTTTTAGTGTAAGTGCATGTGCACACTTCCCTCTTCTCCTGCAGTGTACTATATGCTTTATTATAATAAAATATTATGTGTTAGGGCAAACAAGCCTAACACAACATCTCTCCCAAGCTCTCCTTCTTTTTCTCTCTCAATATTCTCCTCTATTATTATCATCAAATCATTCTCTACTTGGTATCAAAGCCTAGATCCAGGCATTCCGCATCCAACAGATTGAGAGGCAACACGTCACCTTGCTGACGTTAGCAGCCGTACGGCTGACGTCAGCATTGTACGGACGCATGGACTCCTAAAAGTCTAGGGGTTTGATAGATCTTGATTTTAGAAGATTTGTCATGATTTTTTCAGAATTTATTGAACCTCCTTTCATAGTATTTTAGGCGAAATAGAGAAATTCGAAAATTAGGCCCATCTTCCGTTCTTCTTCAATCTACCTCAAATCGGTAAGCTTTTCTTTGGTTTCTTTGCTCAAGATGGACCGAAATCTTCCTCTCAAGCTACCCATGGAGGATTTTTTTTACTTAAGATCAATGTTTGAGAGGTTTTTAACCTCAAACGGACGTGCGGCTGGGCCGTTTTTCACTCGGTTAGGCTTTTTTTTTACTGTGTTTCATGGTATTTTGGATGATTGATATTTGTTTGAGGTTTATCTCTTCTATCTTGAAGGATTGAGTGAGATAGAGTTGTTTGAATCAATCCTTCTTGGCATAGGTTTATCTCTCTTGGACTCTCCTATGGCTGACAAAGGGTCCTCATCTCTTGGCATAGGGTCTCTTGAATCCAACCCCTTGCAGATTACCTCCACTAAGTTGAATGGTGACAACTATCTTCAATGGGCACAATCTGTAAATGTATTTTAGGACCTGTGACAAGTTGTCATATATTTTATATGATCCTTTAAGCTCTACCGATGTTACCTACAAGTCTTGGACAAAGGAGAATTATCAAGTTATTGCATGGTTGTTAAATAGTATGGATTCCTCGATTAGCCACTCAGTGATGTTTTTATCCTCGGCTAAAGGCATTTGAGATACACTTCATGATATGTTCTCGGAATCTCAGAATTTTTCACGGGTATTCCAGCTTATTCAAGAAATTGATCGGTTCCAATAAAACTGTAGATCCTTAAAAGATTACTATTCGACGCTTCGGGGTATGTGGGATGAGTTAGATATGTATCAGCTCTTCCTTCCAAATGTAAAGAGGATCATGAACATGCTCATAAGCAGGAGGATGATACCCAATCTCCCATCTATGGGATTGGTTCCTTCCCTCTTTCTTCTTCCTTTTCTTTGTCCTCAGTCTTGCATGTGTCTCGTTTTCCATTAAACTTATTGTCTGTTAGCTCTCTTATTAAATCATTCAATTGTTCCATTACCTTCTTCCTTTCTTATTGTTTGTTTCAGGACCTACAGACGAAGAGAGTGATTGGTGGGGGGATGAGTGAGGAGGCGTTTATCTTATCGATGATACACCTATTGCCGCTTTTAGTACATTTTCTCTAGATCGAAAATCCATGAATCGGTGGCATTGCCGCTTAGGCCACCCATCTATAGCTAGATTGAGACTTTTGTTTCCCTCCTTATCTGTCACTAAACCATTATGCTATGATATTTGTGAATTGTCTAAACATCATCGTGCTACGTGTCCTCCTAGCTCTTATGGGAGGAAATCTCAACTTTTTCTTCTGGTTCACTCGGATGTCTAGGGACCAGCTCCGGTTACCTCCACTTTTGGATTCAGATATTTTGTTACCTTTGTTGATGATTATTTATGCATGACTTGGATTTATCTTTTGAAATCTAAAAGTGAAGTGTTTGATGCGTTTAAAGTGTTTTATCATGAAGTGTGCACTCAATTTCGTTGTTCCATCAAATCCCTCCATTCTGATAATGGGGGAGAATACATGTCTACTGCCTTTCTGTCCTTTTTGCAGGAACGTGGTATTTTATCTAGGAATCGTTATCTTCTTTAAGTTGCTCACACCCTTCTACTTGGTATGCATCTACCTAAACATTTTTGGGGTGATGCTCTTCTAACTGCTACTTTTCTTATTAATCGTATACCCTCATGTATCCTGTCTTACAAATCCTCATTTACTATATTGTATCCTCATGATAATCCATTTTCTCTACCACCTAAAGTTTTTGGTTATATATGCTTTATTCAAATTTTGGATGGGAGTAATGATAAACTTAGCCCCAGGGTAACTAAATGTGTCTTTCTAGGGTATCCTCGGAGTCAGAAAGGGTATAAATGCTTTGACTCATTGACTCGCAAGAAATATGTCTCTGCCGATGTAACTTTCTTTGAAGATATTTCTTTTTTCTCCGCTCCAGGCCGATCCCTCTGTGATCCTCTTGCGAGTCAGGGGGAGTGACTCTTATCCTCTTTCCACTAGTGATCATGGGAAAACTCCTCTCCCCTCTATTCAGCATCCTGTTGGTGATATGGGTGAGCCTAAGCCTCTGCAGGTGTATCATCGTCGAGATAAATCTTCACACGCTCAGCCATCCACCCTTCCGCTCACTTTGGATGTTGGCTCAGGTGACTCTCCTACCTCGAGTTTAGATCTTCCCATTGCCTTGCGCAAAAGGTCACGATCTTGTACTTAACACCCCATTAGTAATTTCGTTTCATATGATCATCTTTCACTATCTTTTCAGTCGTTTACAGCTTCCCTTTCATTACAGACTATTCTTAGATCTCTCTCACATGCTCTTCAGAGTCCTGATTGGACGAAGGCGATGATAGAAGAAATGTCTGCTCTTGAGAAGAATCATACTTGAGACCTTGGGCTACTTCTTTTAGGCCATAAACCTATTGGCTGTCGATAGGTTTATACAATCAAGTTTCTTCCAGATGGCTCAATTGATAGCTATGAAGCCCGTCTTGTTGCTAAGGGTTACACACAGACTTATGGTGTGGATTACTTCGAGACATTCTCTCCGGTGGCTAAGCTTAATTCAATTCATGTTGTGCTTTCCTTGGCCGTTAATTTATCATGGCCCTTATTGGCCCTTATTTCAGCTTGATGTTAAGAATGCATTTCTCCATGGGGATCTTGCAGAGGAAGTTTACATGCATCAACCTCCTGGCTTTGTTGCTTATCACAACCTTGCACTTGTATGCCAGTTGAAGAAGGCTCTTTATGGACTCAAACAATCCCCACGTGCATGGTTCGAAAAATTTAGTCAGGCTCTCTTGGTGTTTGGCTTTGTTCGTAGTCCCGTCGATCATTTTCTCTTTATATGTCGTCGATCGACGGGCATCATGGCTCTCATTGTCTATGTGGATGATATTGTTCTATCCAGTAGTGATTCTGCTGGAATGAGGGAGGGTAAAGATTTTTTGAAGACCAAGTTTGAGATCAAGGATCTTGGTCCTCTTCGCTACTTCCTCGGAATTGAAGTTGCTCGCTCATCATCTACATTGGTCTTGTCACAACGAAAATATGCGCTCGATCTTCTCATGGAGACCGGCATGTTAAGGTGCAAGCCTACTCCCACTCCCATGGATACTTCATAGAAGCTTCGACCAGATGATGGTGCTCTCCTTACTGATCCCGAGATGTATCGACGACTTGTAGGCCGACTTATTTTCATGACTATTACTTGCCCAAATCTCTCATTTGTAGTGGGGGTTGTTAGCCAATTCATGCAAACTCCCCGTACTTCCCATCTCACGGCTGTCTACCGCATACTTCGGTATTTAAAATTAGCTCTAGGTCTTGGCCTTCGCTTTCAGTTGCATGGTCATCTTTATCTTTCTGGCTATTCCAATGCTGATTGTGCAAGTAGTACTTTTGATCGCCGCTCTACATCCGGCTTCTGTACATTCCTAGGTGGCAATCTTATAACCTGGAAGAGCAAAAAGCAGCCAGTTGTTGCCCGGTCCTCCGCTGAAACAGAATATCTTGCTATGGCTCATGCGATGTGTGAACTCGTGTGGCTTCGCAACCTTCTTGAAGAACTTGGCTATCCTCCTTCGGATCCTGTTCCTCTTCATTGTGACAACCAAGCGGCCATCCATATTGCTCGTAACCCAGTTTTCCACAAGCAAACCAAGCATATTGAGGTCGACTGTTACTTTATTCGAGAGAAAGTAGCTTCTAAGGAAATCGTCACTCCCTTTGTTCAATCTGGGGATCAACTTGCTGATGTTCTTACAAAGTCCTTGAGTCGAGATGCTCTTCATCGTGTTCGTGACGAGTTGGGCATGATCAACATCTATGCTCCAACTTGAGGGGGAGTATAGAGAATGCTAGTGTATTGTGTATGTGGTTAGTGGCCCCTTTGGCCCCTTTTAGTGTAAGTGCATGCGCACACTTCCCTCTTCTCCGGCAGTGTACTATATGCTTTATTATAATAAAATATTATGTGTTAGGGCAAACAAGCCTAACACAACATCTCTCCCAAGCTCTCCTTCTACTTCTTCTCTCTCAATATTCTCCTCTATTATTATCATCAAATCATTCTCTACTATTTCAAGCTAAAGCATCATGTTAGGCGAGCTTGAATTCTGAATAGGGAAAATTATAAGATAAACTAAATGAACCAACCCCATGAAACAAAGGAATTTTGAAAAGCATCAAACTGTGAACAAAAATTCAAATAAGAATTGATTGAACTATGATTCAAGTGACTATAGTTTGTCTTGTTTGCCATGTTGTTGATTGACAAAGAGCGGAGATGTTGTTTCTAAGGAACTGGAGGGCATAGTATTAGGACAAGCAGTTGAGGAAACATGTCATCATCATCATCATCATCTTAGTCTTATCCCAATTATTTGGGGTTGGTACATGAATCGTTTTTTGCCATTCCATTCTATCAAGGGCCAGACCTTCATCCATGCCCTTTTAGAGCCTTTAACTTGTATCAACTTACTCCTTTGATCAGCACAATAATGCATGGGTATTTTCACATCGGGCTCGAGTGGGGTGACCTGCGTGAAGCAGGGGTACACTCGGAGTAGGCGGCCCGTGTGAGGTGGGACCCATGTGAAGTGAGGCTGACCAGAGCTATGAGATAAAGGGATTGATTTTCCAAGCTCTATAAGCTCGAGCTTTTAGAGCAAGTGGTTGGTTGTACTACGTCAAAAGTGGTATCAGAGCGGGAGGTCTCAGTTCAAGCTTTTAAAGCAAGCGGTTAGTTGTCCTGCGTCACACAGTTCTTGGTCTACATTGCACATGACCAAGCCATCTAATTCTACCTTTCCTCGTCTTATTACCTATTGGTGCTACTCCTAAGTTCCCTTGAATGCATTTGTTTATAACTTTATCCTTCTCGTTGTGCTACTCATCCATCTTAACATCCTTATTACAGCTACACTCATCTTATGAAAATTTTGTTCCGTAACTGCCCAACATTTTTATTCCATAAAGCACGTTTGGTGTTATAGATATCCTATAAAATTTCCTTTTCGGTTTGAGTGGTACATGACAATCACATAAAACTCTAGAGGCACATCTCCATTTCTTCCACCTAGCTTGAATTCTATGGGAAACATCCTGCTCAGTCTCTCTAATCTCATGAATTATTGATCCAAGGTATCAAAAGTGGTCACTTGGGAAACTTCTTGGTTAGCAATGTTAACTAATTCCCTGTTTTCAGTACTATTGTTACTAAAATTACGCTCCATATACTCTGTTTAGTCTCGCTAATTTTAAATCCTTTAGATCTAAAGCATCCCACCATAAATCTAGCTTTATGTTTACACCTTCCCTAGTCTTGTGAGTCAAACTTGTCATCTGCAAACAACAAACACCATGGGATCTCTTCCTGCAAATGCCTCATTAGCTAGTCCATAACCAATGTGAAAAGGTATTGATTCAATGCCAACCTTGGTGCAAGCCTATAGTATCTCTCCATTATTGGTCCTCATATTTGTTACCACTCCCCCATATATTCTTAATCACACCATTATCCCATTAAAACTCTTTTCTTTCCCAGTTCCCACCAGATTAACTCTTTAGTCAATAACGACCATGTGGAGATCCTTCCTCCTATCCCTATGTTTCTCCATTAATTGTTTACGTAGGAAAATAGCTTCAGTGGTAGACCTCCTAGGCATGAAACCAAATTGACTTTCTGATACATTCATCTCATGCCTTAGTCTTTGCTCAATCACTCTCCCTGAGTTTCATAGTATGGCCCATAAGTTTAATCCCATGATAGATAGTGCAACTCTGTATGTCTCCTACTCTCTTTTATTCTTATAAATAGGTACCATGGTACTTTTCCTCCATTCGTCTAACATTTTCTTTGATGTTACAATTTTGTCGAATTTTGACAACCAAAATAACCTAGTATCTTCGATAGATTTCCAAATTCTATTGGTATACCATTGGTCTTAGGTCCTTTCCTATTTTCATCTTTCTCAAAGCTTCTTTCACTTTAGAGACATCCTAATCCTACGATAGTATCTATGTTCTCCAATGTCATTTGAGTTTAATAAGGGAAACATGTGGTTCTGAAAACTCAGTAAGAAGGAAGTATAAGAGCTAGTAAATTTAGCAATGAAAGCATAATAAAAGAATCTTTCTAAAAAGATGGCATTATGTGACACAAATACGTCGGGCAGCTAGGTTAGGTCGTAATAAAAAAAAAATTCTGGTTTGACGATTGTTGTGGGAGACGATTAATCAGATAGAAAACGAAGGTTCATCTTTAAGATCCGCTAATGGGAGACGATTAATCAGGTAGACAATTGTGGATCCCCTCGGTTTGAAAATACAGGAAACCTGCATTAGGCCCAAACCACTTCCAAAATATGGCGGCTTCTCATTTCAAATATTCTAGAATTCTCGAAGTCTTCGAGGGGGGTAGGCCATGAAACAACAAGAAATGCAGAGGTTCTTCTTTAAGAGCTGCTAATGGGAGAATTAATCAAATAGACAATTGTGGATCCACCTCAGTTTGAAAGGAGTGAGGAATATAGGAATTCATTGGGGCCTTGAGCCAGTTCCAGAATATGTTTACTTCTCCTTTGAAATATTCCAAAATGCTTAGTTTGCAAATATTCTTGAAACTCATTTGGTAAATACTCTGCCCTTGAACCGGTTCCAATGAATTTTATTTTTGTGTCAAATTGGGTAACATGGATAAAAATGTCTTGAAATGATAGAACACTTTAGATTCATGGCGCATAAAATATATCCATGTATAGTGGGGGTAATAATAAATAAACAAGTAAAATGTTTATAACCCAAACGAGATAGTGCTGAGGCAGGACCCCATACATCAGTGTAAATAAGGTGAAATGACGCCTTTGCTGCGTCATATCTACTCAAGTGGGAAAAGGTAAATGAGCACTTGTAATGTCATATCAGAATGCCGGAGGTGAGTTTGGGGACTATGAACTCACTAATTAATAGTATTGGTCGATTTCTCTATTACCATGTAAAGGAAACAATGGACACCAGGAAATAGGGAAGAATTGTGTGTTTCATTACATGGCCCAATAGGGGATTATGTACATGTCGAGGAAGGATCTGCAAGATGTACATGCTATTTTGAAATATTTGTACACCATCTCGGAGATATTCTACACCTAAGAGTATATCTTATGTACAACTAATATGGCCATTGGGTCCCATTGTGGGGCCCACTTTCTTTGTGTCTACACTAGGCTAACTTTGAAACCATCTGTAACTAAACTTCTTATGTAGAAACCAAGCCAAGCAACCTTTTAGAAGCTTCTAGATTCCAAATGAGTCCACACCCCACTCAATTTTATTAACTCATTAAACCTCATGCTCAACCCAACTCAACCAACCTAACCAACCCTTTAATGAACTTGTAGATTGCCAAGGATTCCATGCCAAATTATTATTATTTAAACTCACTAAACCTCATGCCCAGCCAAACTTTACTTCCTTTTGGACTCCACTACACGTGGGTCCCACTGATAGTAAAGTCATCACCAAAGGGCCTCATGGCCCCCTTTGTTCACTTGTGATTGGTTTTGGACCTTGGGGTCTTTGAGCTGTTGATTGAGAGGCCCACATCATCTGCTTCTATCTGGAAGCAGTAAATCATAAACTTGAAGATTATCATCTTTTGATGGCCATAGGTAAATCATAAGCATACATGGAGATCGTAAATATGTTTCAATTAGTTAAATATAACCCATATTTGTCCTTATATTTATTTTAGAGAGAGAGAGAGAGAGAGAGAGAGAGAGTCACCCAACAACAACAAAAGAAAGAAAAAAATGCCATGGTAAATCTCTGCACGTGTATCTCATTTCATGGTAGAACTCCCACGGTAAATCTCTGCATGTGTCTCTCATTTCATGGTAGAACTCTGCATTTTTGTTGGTGGTATATCTAGAATGTAATGTTGCAGTATAGCGCTAGTGACCAGACTTATGTCACGTGTTGCTCTGGTGGATCAATTATCTTATCAGGTCATTTTGTTTTTATTTCGTCATTTTTGTTGACATGCTATGTTGTCAAACTGAAGAACATACATACATCTACTGGCAGCTCCAGTTCACCAGATGCAGCAATATTACAGGCATGGAGTATTTGACAACTGTTATGAAAAGTGGAACGCACTTTTTGACTGTTTCAATTTAAAAACAAAACGATCATCTGAGGTGCAGGTAAGCCTTATTGATCTTACTTCTTGAACTCAATATCATGCGGTGTTTCTTATAGTCTTCATACAATTTTGCATTGCTAGTGACATGAGTGTCAGGATCCGTCACTGATACAGAATGTCGGATTTGCTGAACCCCGGGAAGTAGGATTCATGGAATTGTTTGTCTATCTTAATCAATATATAGAAAAGTCCCTTTCTTGTAGAGCATGGTTAGTTCCTCAAAGATTTCCCTTTTTAATGAGAAATTATATGGTACTAGGTATGTCATGTCTACCATAGTTATGCACATGCACTTGTTTCTTTATGCTTTGCTTGAGTATTATGTGGTTAGACACTTTTTAATTTTGAGATTAATAGTGACAACGACACAACACTTGCAAATTTTTGTTTTTTTACTCTGAAAATGAGGGGGTGGTCATATTAATTGACAAATTAATGTATGTATAATAAAAAATAATTAAAGGAAGAAAATAACTTATACATTTTATTTGAATTGAAAGAGGGAAATGGAAAAGGAACTTAGTAATTTTTTTTTTTATTTTTTTGTTTAAGTGGTTTAACTCCTGTAATAGTAAGTCTATAAAAAAAAAAGTTGTTTTATGCTTTAAATTCAAGTAAAAGATTTTTAAATCTTTCCTTAATAGAATCCTTCTAAGAAGTGTCTGGCGAAAGGATTCTATGTTCAAGTGTCTAAACAGCTGGATTTGATAGGTTTTGATTGGGAGAAGAAATCCCAGCATACCACCACCCTAGAATCTGTCTACATGTTGATGTTGGTTTCTCCCGACACAACTTTTCGCGCTTAGAAGTGAAAACAAACTTCAAGAGCATGCATAATTTTCTTCATTCAATGAATAAGACTGAATACAAAGATATAGAATATATAGATTTCTCCAGTCTCAAGATTTTTAGAAATCTTCTCAATCTTAGTTAAAAAAGATCTTAGAATTCTTCTCAAGCCTATCTAAAAGATTTTCTACCTATGGAGATTCTAGAATCGAAGAATATAAGAATTGCTTTCATAGTTTATAGAAATTACTAGAATACTCTCATGGTAAGTGAATAAATTATACAACTATTTTCTAACACTCCCCATCAAGCCTCTTTTTTATTTTTTATTTTTTTTAATTGACAAGAATGCAATTATTAAAAGAAGAAACCCTGAGAGCAAGCAAGAAACACCTAGAATTAAACATCACAAAGGCAATCCCAACCAATATTGAGGAGATCCTCAATTTAATATATGAGAAATCCTCAGGAATGATAGCCAACAACCCATAAGACTAGGGGTGGCAGTGGGTCAGGTTTGGGCCGGGCTAGGTTAGGCTCGGCCCTACCCAATCATGGGCCTAGTGATGCAAGTCCAAGCCCGAGCACAAGAAAAATTGGTTGGGCCTAGGCCCAACCAAGCCTAAAAATTGATACCTATTTTTGAAGATAATTGTTCCTAATCCATCAATTGATCGTATTGGCCACACATGTATAAAGAAATAGACATTTAGGAAAATAAAAACCAATGGTCTACATACAAGATGTATGTGTTGCTTAACCAAGGAATGGATTGTGGATAGAACATACATATCTACAATATATAAATACAATAGCTTTGGACATTTTTTCCATCACAATTAGTCTTCACAACATCGGTTAAGAGAAGCCAAATTTATGATAAAAATGTAGTTGTTTGACGAGGAATGGTTGAGATTTTATGGCACTAGTGATGAGGGCATCCGAGCACCTACACGATTTTATCGAAGGTGGAGGAGAGCTGAGGCCCCAACCTAAGTTTTATTATAGTTGGATGAGCATTACATGGGGCCCAGTGGACCCAATTCGAGTTCTTTCCCACATTAAAGACCACACATGCATGGTTATGCATTTTTTGAAGACCCCACACTGAGAAGATGCATGTGGGCTGCTTATTTGGAATTGATTGATACATCTTTAGACTGTTTAAACATCATCGAGCCTGACCTGGAGCACATCTGGACGTTACAAACGTTAGACCATGTTGCTGGATATCTTGGACACATCAATTTGGTGGTCCAGACTATTGGATATGTTAGGAGACTCGGGTTTAGGTGCATGTACACTCTAGTCTGCACATCCAAGCCTTGGACAAGGTTGTTGATCATGTGTGGACATGTGGACGTACCTATTGCACGCTGGAGATCATCCTTGTGCCATGTGGTACATCTTTGTTTCTGCTTTAATTTTCAATTTTATTTTAGGTTATTAGAGATTTATTTTTTGATTTTGACTGTTATTAGATTCGAACGGTCAAGAATAGTTCTGGACTTAGGGTTTATGACACAGGACAGCCCTAATTATGATGCATGCTCATGGAGATAATTAAACAGCGGAAATAAAAGGAATAAATGATCTAAAATTCTAACAATAATCATCATAACTGAGAAAATCATAAAGGAAACATGCAATGGAGCGGGCCATCACTACAACCATGGAGTATGGAATTCAATTACTACTTAGGTTGGATCCGGCGAGGGATGAGACCTCCCGATCTTGCATGGTCACACCCAATCGATCAATGAAGATCACTAGTCCGAAGAACCAAGAAGTTTCTCGGATTAGGGATTTGAGAATTTGGGGATTTAGGGTTTAGATCGGTTCTCAAGATTTTGATCGAAGAGGAATTAGCCAAAACAAAAAAATAGAAGAAAGAAAGTTATTACCTTGAGGAAGTTGGATGGGCACAAGAAGAAATTAGAAGAAGAAGATCAAGGGGAGAGAAGAAGCACCATTAGAGAGAAGAGAGGAAGGAGGCAACCAAAGGGTTTGCTTTTCATTCATCAATAGTTCAAATTCGTGTTTTGGGCTTTACCCCACTTAACTAAGCAAATAAAGACATAAAATTACTAAAATACCCCTAGGATAAGCAAATAAAGATATAAGATTACTAAAAGACCCCTAACTAAGTCAAAAAACGTGCAAATAACATAAGTATGGGAAAGTTTGGGCGCTCGGTCTTCTTTCTCCAATCTTCCTTCACATGTGTCTTCCCTAAGTGGGGTCTTCTATATGTCCAATCACATGTGAAAGGTCTTCAGCTCCTCAATATTCGCCTATCCACAAGGACGGCACTTGTGGTTGGCGCTTTCTTCGTTGGTACACCTTGAATGCACCTGTGTCCGCATCAGTTTACTTAGGTTTTGATATATATACTTGGTTGAGACTTGCGGCTTGAGATTATGGACATATCGAATGAAATTTCTGTACATTGTTTCTTTTGAGCAAGAAAACTTCATGTGAATGGAATTTGGTATGAAGCCATTGGAGTGATTCCAAGTTATCTTTCTTATTGCTATCGAGGTATTTCTTTCTTCTCTCTCTCAAACCCTCTTTTTACATTGAATATTTTTTTTTCTATTCTTTCTCGAACCCAAACTCTATCATCATCAACCCAGCTCATCAATGATCAAATCGACCTAGCTCCACCACATCGCCTGTACGACTGTACGGTCGTACGGTCGTGACCGTACACTGCACGGACATGTCCGTACAATGTTCGTACAACCGAACAGCCTCCCATTCATTGATCCTCTCTTCTTTTCTATTTTATAAAACCCTAACTCTAACCCTAGCCTTTTATAAAACCCTAAATTTCCAATTTCTTGATTTCCAAACCCAAACCCTAATCCATTCAAACTCTAGCAAAGCGCTAGTGAATCCTTGAATCTAGAGTGAATCCTATGCTAGATGGAAATTCTACCATCCATTGGGCCATGTCCGATTAATAGCCTTAAAGATCTATTTTGTGGGATTACGTTGTGGTCTTAAACTTGAGCTTAATTAAATATTTGATTTTTCTAAATTCGTGGTAGATTGGCTTTATTTTATGCTTTAATTTACTTTGATAATCTGTTAATTAATTTATTTGCATCATCCTAGTTTAGGCCATCCGTCTTGCATGAACCAACGATAGCTAGGTCAAACTTGCGTCACTTCTTTTAATACAGGTAGCCCGCATAACTTCTCATATTCTGTTTATGTAACCGACACAAAGAGGAGACCTTGCGAAACTTTATGGGTCCACCATGTTGTATATGCAAATCCACTTTGTCCATCAGGTGAGACCATTGTTTGGAGTATCCCCGAAATTATCAAAAATATCCTTGATATTATCTCTATTTCCAGCTCAACGATACCGATAACACCAATGGTATTAGAAATTCTAGGTATCAACGATGCATCGCTAAGTATCGTGAATGTTTGATATCACCAGTATTTTCTATGGTGTAAATTCTTAGTGTCGCTTGTATTGCCAATATTTTTGACTATGTAAATTTGAGTTGCTTGTATCGCCAGTGTATTGGCAATATTTCGATAATATCGCCAATGCATTAATATAAGCTAAAAATCTGTTTATTAAAAAAATTCCTTTTTTTTTTTAAAATTTTTATTTTTTTATGGGCGCATGGTTGTATGCACTGATCAAATTGTCGATGATATTACCGTTAACACAACATGGGCGATATCGAGACCACGTTTTTCTTGTTTTCTTTCTAGTTGTTAACGATTTCTCGGCGAAATGTCGTATGTTGTCGATATTCTGAAATATTGATGGATATTTGGATGGAAGGTTGGATGGATAGATGGGATTGATGGGATGGTTGGACTGATTTCTCACAATACCACATGCTTTTAAGCCACCCATTAAATAGAAACTTATTGTGTATGCATTCTTTCTGCAAATTTTTTTTTTTTTTATAAAAAATCCTAAATATGCATGTGTATTTTAGCGTCTCCTAAAGTTTCTTGAAAAATTCCACCTATTTTCTCCATGTTTCCCCACATTTCTGGTTATCGACGATATCGATATTGTTTCTGTATCCTCGGCCAACAAAACTTGTAGCGATACCAATACTTCAAACGCTATTTGAACCATATAAAAGATAAGCTTGGTTAAAAACTCACATGAGCCACACCATCGGGAACAATGTAAAATTGATCCCATTAGCACTAAGTTCACACGATGTGACCTACTTGAGCTTTTTATTAGGCTGATTTTTTGTTCTCTTCATCTTAGTGAGTTGGACCTTGTAAAATAGTGGGAAGAGATGAAATAGAAAAATGAAAGAGTGAGAAGAAAAGAGAATGTAGAGGGAGGAGAATGGGCTTAAGTTAGGGTTCACACTCCCATCCTTCTTTTATATTATGAAAGTTTCATAATTACAGAAATGTCAGTAATGACAAAGCAAAAATCCCCTCTATATCCTAGACCAAAAGAATCCATCTAAGTGGGCACATGTAGTGTTCAAAATATCGGCATCGCATTACGTATCGCATCCTTGGGATGCAGATACGTATCAGTTATCGCACGGGATATATCATTTATATCTAGTAATTTATCACACTTTTTGGGAAACATGGGGAAAAATTGGAAAAAATGGTTGAATTTTTCAATGAAACTTCAAATATTGTTAAAAAAGACCTTAATACAAACTTTTAAATCAACATCTCCAAAAAGAAGTGCACATAATAGGTTTCCTTTGTATAGGGTCCTAAGCTATGCATTGTTTGACTGAACTAATACAACTATATTCAAATTGAATGCATAAAATTTAGAGTGTATGTGATGATCATTTAATCAAACACTCTTAAATACTTCGAAATTAGTCTCAATTAACAGCTGTTGAAGGAAATTTTCGAAATTTTTTAAAATTAATTTTTAATTAAAAAATGATTTTTATTTTTTGAAAATTGACAAGGACTTAAGAACTTAGTAGATCTGCCCTCATACTTGCTTGATTTCATGTTTGGAGTGCAACATTGCAAGCAATTTGGGAGAAACTGGAAAATTTTCAAAATTTCCCCAAATTGGACCACCTACACTCAGATTTCAAATTAGAGTGTATGTAATGATCATTTCATCAAATACTCCTAAATACTTCAAAATTAGTCTCAATTGATAGCTGATTAAAGGAAAATTTTGAAAGAAAAACGTGGAGAACATGAAGAACCAATGGATATCGAAATCAAAGCTCCAACTCCATGATTTTTCATGCAAAATATGAAGAACCAATGGATATCGAAATCAAAGCTCCAACTCCATGATTTTTCATGCAAAACATGAAGAACCAATGGATTTATAACCATTTGACACCGATTAAACATAATTTCAAAAAAAAAAAAGATCAGAAATTGAAAATGCTCACCGGATCGAACTTGTGGGACATATCGGCACTACTTGTGCGTTTCATATTGCACAGGTGGGATACAAGATATATCATGAGATATATCAGCTACTATCGTTGATATTTAAAACATTGGGCTTATGTAGGTCAATTTTACATTAATGAACTCTCTCCCTTAAGCTGGAGTATAGATATTGTCGATGCTAGGTGATGAGGACATCGTGCACACGCACGCCCGCACACCACCACCCCTACGCACGTACGTACGCAGAAGGAGGACCCCACCATCGATCTGGCTTGATGACGACGTTCAGGGAGGGCCTCCTAGCTAGAAGACAAGTTTTGGTTCAAAAAAGTGGGCCCAATAGTCAAGAAAAGTCCATCATGGGATCTCATGATTGTGGCCCACTCGTCGGATTGATTTCATATTTTAGGTTTTGTTCATTGTTATTATTTAGAACATTGTGAACGCTTTAGATTTCTCTGTTTGGTTTTTATTTTAGTTTACTTCATCGCCAAGTAATAGGTTGCGCATATGGTGCGAGTTTTGGGGTATAGGATTTTCTCTATAAATAAGCACCCCTTGTAGTTCTTTTGATTCATTGAAGTTAATAAAAAAATTCCTGTTTTATTTTTCTACTCTCTTCGTAAGTTGTGGAAGAATTCAAAAGTGGGTGCGAAGCCCTCCCTTTTCGAAGGGCTAACTATCGTGGTGCAAAGCCACATCGATCCCGATTCACCCCCATCCTCCATCATCTTTTTTTCCATCTTCCCCCACCATCCGTACTTTGAATTCGTCCTTTTGTTGCATTAGATTTCTTCATTACAGCAGGTTTCCAGATTTCAGCCCGCAGGTGAGCTGAAACTTCGGCGGAGCACCACGCACAAACCGTACATCGGATTGAGCTGAGATTTGGGAGTTTTGGAGACCATCCCTGGCCGACCAGGGCCAAGGTGGCCTTTTTCTGAATAGTGGGCCCCACACACGTGCGGCTGTCTGGCCATTGTTGCTATCCACACGTGGGATCGTCTTTTGACTCAGGTTTTTATCCTCTTTTATCCTTTCATAGCCGTTTTTCATGAATCCTAGCCCTAGCTTACGTTTTCCTTAAGTTATTTGCCAATTTTCTTATCCTAGGGTTCCCCGAATTGGAATTTCTGAATCCCTTGGATTAGGGACTGATTACTATGCGTGCGTGGATGATTATTTCTTATCTTTGAGTATTGTTTGGTTCATAATGTTTATTGATCCAGCTCTATCATGTGTAGGCCTGGACCCACATAGATTCCCCTTAATTGAATGTTTGGACTTTCATATAGGATATGGAATTTGTGTAATTGTTTCTGAACTAACGTGATCTTAAGCCTGAAATCTCGCATATCATATTTAATTTTCATGTCCTGCATCAAATTTGGTATCAAAGCCTAGGGTTCTTGTAGGGGAATTCACCACATATTTAGGGTTTAGTTTGTTTGAGTCCTTGCATTCAGTCCATCATATATAGCTGAATTTTAGTAACGGTATATAGTCTCCTTCATATAGAGTCTCGTAGGGTCATTTAGTTTTTTAGACACATATAGTTGCCATAGTAGGTCCTTAGGATTGAGTTAGCCTGTGTATGCCCACACGTACGAGTCGCGGTTTTGGTTTGCACCCTACTCTAAACATGGAGCAACTACAAGAATCAATGGCCCTGTTAGCCCAGCAGGTTGAGTCTATGTCTAAGTGCTTGGAACAACGCATAGATCAACGCCTTGACTAATTTGATGATCGTGTTACTCAGATAGAGGCCTCCCTCAGGACAAACCCCACCATTGGGGAAGATGCCCATTCTCAGGCAGGTGGTCAGGAGATTAGACCAAGGAATGGAGGCGGCCAAGGAGTTGGTCATGGGCGCGCTCCTGTGCACCCACCCCGTGAGGGACATCATGACCAATATGTCCCAGATGCGCAACTCCTCAAGGGAGTTAGAGTAGATGCCCTTACTTTTGATGGCCACTTAGACCCTAAAGCTTTTTTAGATTGGTTGGCGGATATGGACCACTATTTTGAGTGGTATGATATGTCGGATGCTCGACGAGTCCGATTCGCCAAGATGAAGCTTGTAGGTCAAGCAAAGAGGTTTTGGGTGACGGTTGAGCGAAAAAAAGAAAGAGCGAGGGAACTCCTAATAGTCCATTGGGGAGAAATGAAAGAAACGCTGAAAGAGAAGTATCTCCCTTTCTCTTATCGCCTGCGGTTGATTAAGGAGTGGCAATCTCTTCGACAGGGTTCCATGAGTGTTGCTGACTATATTGAGAAATTCGAAGAGTACTTGACCCACTGTGAGGTTGATGAGGATCCCGTACTCACCCTTGCTCGTTTTAAAACGGGCCTCCATCCTGACATTAGGAGAGAATTGCTCGCCAAAGACAGACACTATCGAACAGTTGTACCAAGTAGTGTTAGATGTCGAGCAATACCTTAAAGCATTTGTGGGAAGGCGGTTTGACTTTCGCGAATCCGGTGCTAAGGCCAACCCCTCTGAGGCTAGACCTAACACGGGATTCCAAAACAAACCTTCCCCTAATGTTCAGCCTAGACCTAAGGATGATAAGGGTAAAGAGATTGTCAGGTCTAGTTCACGTGGAAGTGGGGCCACTAGGTGTTTTAGGTGTCAGGGGTTTGGTCATTTTGCTCACCAGTGTGGCACGAGAGAGGGCACCAAAGTACTCCTTATTGATGGGCAAGTAGAAGTAGTGCCCCCAGAGAATGATAGTGAGGAGGAATATGAGCCAGTCGAAACCCCTAGTGATGAGGAAAAGGGAGCACAAGAGTCTGTGACCCTCGCAATTGTGCGTTGCCCCCTGGCTTAATCCAAGAACACTGATGACTGGCGCCGTAACACGATCTTCTACACTTATGCAAAATGTGAGGAAAAGAGCTGTAAGATGATCGTGGATAGTGGTAGTTGTGCCAACATGGTATCAACTAGCACTGTGAGTCGTTTGAACTTGAAGATGGAAGTCCATCCTCAGCCCTATAGAGTCTCCTGGATTGATGAAACATCCATTCCAGTCTCGCACCGCTGTCTTGTCCCTATTCAGTTCGGATCTTATAAAGACAATTTGGTGTGATATTGTTCTTATGGTTGTGGGCCATATCATTCTGGGTAGGCCGTGGCTCTATGACAGGGATGTGACCATATTTGGTCGTTCAAATGTGTGTACATTCTGGTTTGAGGGCAAGAAGGTCAAGCTAAATCCTTTGTCACCCAAGAATACAACTGGAAAGGAGTTCACCACACAGAGTAGTGTGAGCGGCCCAAAAGAAGTGAAGGAGTCGAAGTCCAAGTCCAAACCGCTCCATATTTTGAATGCCAAAGACTTTGAGCGAGAGACGGAGGTGGACTCAATGATATACGCCCTCGTGGCTAGGGAGAGTGTACCAGAGACTAGTGTAGAGTTACCCACTAAGGCCATTCAGGTGGTACATGAGTTTCGTGATGTCTTTCCTGATGATTTACCGAATGAGCTTCCCCCTATGAAGAATATACAACATGCCATTGATTTAATCCCTGGGGCAACTCCACCAAACCTCCTGCATTACAGAATGAACCCAAAGGAGCACGCTGAGTTGAAGAGGCAGATTGATGAATTCCTAGAGAAGGGTTTCATTCGAGAGAGCATGAGTCCGTGTGCCGTGCCCGCCCTTCTTACACCTAAGAAGGATGACACATGGAGAATGTGTGTTGATAGTAGGGTCATCAACAAAATCACAATCAAGTATCGGTTTCCCATACCGCGTCTTGATAACATGCTAGATATGATAGCCAATGCTACTATCTTCTTAAAAATCGACCTCAAAAGTGGGTATCACCAAATCCTTATACGCCCTGGTGATGAGTGGAAGACGGCCTTCAAGACGAAGGATGGGCTATATGAGTGGCTAGTTATGCCTTTTGGTTTAACTATGCCCCAAGCACTTTCATGCGTGTGATGACCCAAGTGTTGAGACCCTTCATGGGGAAGTTCCTGGTCGTATACTTTGATGATATCTTGATTTATAACATGACTAAGGAGCAACATATCAACCATTTGAGCAGGTTTGTGGGATCCTTAGGGCCGAGAAGTTGTACGCCAACCTAAAGAAGTGCGCGTTCTTGTCTAGTAGTGTGATCTTCTTAGGTTTTATTTGTGTCAGCTGAGGGCGTATCGACGGATCCCGAGAAGGTCAAGGCCATCGTTAATTGGCCTGAACCCCGCAATATTCATGAGGTGCGCAGCTTTCATGACTTAGCTACTTTTTATAGGCAGTTTATTCGAGGTTTCAGTTCAATTGTGGCTCCCATCACGGACTGCATAAAAAAGGGAGAGTTTCAATGGACAAAGGCCGCCTCGAAGGCCTTCAAGGAGATAAAGGTCAAGATGACCGAAACTCCAGTCACGTGACTTCCAGATTTTTCAAAAGCTTTTGAAGTCGCATGTGGCACGTCAAGAGTCGGCATTGGAGTACTTAGCCAAGAAGAACACCCTATCGCCTTTTTTAGTAAAAAACTGAAGGAGGCGAAGCAAAGATATTGCACCTATGACAAGGAATTCTACGCAGTAGTGCAATCACTACGCTATTGGCGACATTACCTGTTACCGCAAGAATTCGTCTTGTTCTTAGATCACGAGGCCTTAAGATACTTGAACTCTCAGAAGAAATTAAGCCCCAAGTACGCTAAGTGGGTTCAATTCCTTTAAGAGTACACTTTTATGCTTAAGCACAAGGTCGATGTAGAGAATAAGCCCGCCGACGCGTTGAGTCGTCGAGTCGCATTACTCAACTCCATGAGCGTTGAAGTTACGGGCCTTGAGCGCATCAAAGAAGAGTATTTTGAGTGTCCAGATTTTGGGGTTGTGTTTACGTCTTTATTAGAGAGTCCATCAGGAGCTAACAGTGAGTATTTGATTTTGAACGGATATTTGTTTAGGAGTGACCGCTTGTGCATACCACGCACCTCCCTTTGCGATTTTCTTGTCTGAGAGTTACATTCAAGGGGGGTCGCGGGTCATTTCGATTGTGACAAGACCATTGCCCTAGTGGAGGATAGATTTCATTGGCCAAGCCTCAAGCGGAACATAGCCGAAATTATAGGGCAATGCCGTACTTGTCAACTGGCAAAGCAGAGGAAACAGAATACAGGATTATATACACCTTTGCCAATCCCATTCATCCCTTGGCAGGACATCAGTATGGACTTCGTGCTTGGACTTCCCAAGACTATTTGAAAGCATGACTCCATATTTGTTGTCGTGGACCGTTTCTCTAAAATGGCCCACTTCATTCCTTGTTTTAAGACCTCCGACGCCTCTCATGTTGCCAAGTTGTTCTTTAGTGAGGTCATCAAACTGCATGGGTTACCAAAACCATAGTGTCTGACCATGATGTGAGATTCATGAGTTACTTTTAGAAGACACTATAACACATGATAAATACTAGGCTCCAATTTTCTTCAACCTACCACCCTCAAACCGATGGCCAGACTGAGGTGGTTAATAGGAGCCTATGGAGTTTACTTCGATGTTTAGTGGGGGAGCATACTAGGACGTGGGACGTCGTACTACCCATAGCCGAGTTTGCATACAATAGTTCTATCAATAGGTCCACAGGTCTAAGTCCTTTTGAAGTCGTTACTGGTTATAAGCCTAGGAAGCCTATTGATCTTATCCCCATGTCATTGTCCCATAGGCCATCAGAGTCTGCAGAGTCTTTTGCGCATCACATACATTCATTGCATCAATATTCAAAGAGTTCAATATTGGAGACTTTGTGATGGTCCGCATCAGGCCCGAGCGGTACCCTCCAGGGGCCGTTCGTAAGTTACACGCGCGTAGCGCTGGGCCCTTCAAAATTATAAAGTGTAATGGTCTCAATGCGTATGAGGTAGATCTTCCACTTTTCATGGGAATTAGTTCCACATTCAATGTGGAGGATCTAGTTGCTTTTCAGGGACCCAATGATACTTTGTCCGGCCCTTCGCCCACCCATCCTGATGCCCCAACCTTACCCTTTGATCCATGGCATCTTCCCGACCTTTCATCCCAGCCTCTGCCTCCCATACCTAGCCTTCACACACTCAGAGAGGAAATAGAGGATATCCTGGACCATGAGATAATTTCCACGTCGGATGACGAGTTTCAAAAATACCTAGTTAAATAAAAGTCACTCCCAGCTTCAGATAGCGCGTGGCTCACTGAGGAGGAGCTTCAGAGACTTGATCCCGACATCCTAGAGCGGTTCAGGAGTTTTATTTCGCCAGTGGCGAAATCTTCGCAGCTGGAGAGAGTTGATGAGGACATCGTGCACACGCATGCCCGCATACCACCACCCCTACTCACGTACGTACGCAGAAGGAGGATCCCACCATCGATCTGGCTCGATGACGACGTCCAAGAAGGGCTTCCTAGTTAGAAGACAAGTTTTGGTTCGGAAAAGTGGGCCCGATAGTCAAGAAAAGCCCATCATGGGATCTCATGATCTTGGCCCACTCGTCGAATTGATTTCATATTTTAGGTTTTGTTTATTGTTATTATTTAGAACATTGTGAATACTTTAGATTTCTCTGTTTGGTTTTTATTTTAGTTTACTTCATCGCCAAGTAATAGGTTGCGCACATGGTGCGAGTTTTGGGGTATAGGATTTTCCCTACAAATAGGCACCCCTTGTAGTTTTTTTGATTTATTGAAGCTAATAAAAAAAATTCTGCTTTATTTTTCTGCTCTCTTCGTGAGTTGTGGAAGAATTCAAAAGTAGGTGTGAAGCCCTCCCTTTTCGAAGGGCTAACTACCGTGGTGCGAAGCCACATCGATCCCAATTCACCCCCATCCCCCATCATCTTTTTTTCCATCTTCCCCCGCCATCTGTACTTCGAATTCGTCCTTTTGTTGCATCAGATTTCTTCATTACAGCAGGTTTCCAGATTTCGGCCCGCAAGCGAGCTGAAACTTCGGCGGAGCACCATGCACAAACCGTACATCGGATTGAGCTGAGATTTGGGAGTTTTGGAGACCATCCCTGGCTGACTAGGGCCAAGGTGACCTTTTTCTGAATAGTGGGCCCCACACACGTGCGGCCGGAATCACACGCACGTCTGTCTGGCCATTGTTGCTGTCCACACGTGGGATCGTCTTTTAACTCAGGTTTTTATTCTCTCATAGTTGTTTTTCATGAATCCTAGCCCTAGATTACGTTTTTCCTAAGTTATTTGCCAATTTTCTTACCCTAAGGTTCCCCGAATTGGAATTTCTGAATCCCTTGAATTAGGGACTGATTACTATGCATGAGTGGATGATTATTTCTTATCTTTGAGTATTGTTTGGTTCATAATTTTTATTGATTCAGCCCTATCATGTGTAGGCCTGGACCCGCATAGATTCCCCTTAATTGAATGTTTGGACTTTCATGTGGGATATGGAATTTGTGTAATTGTTTCTGAACTAACGTGATCTTAAACCTAAAATCTTGCATATCATATTTAATTTTCATGTCCTGTATCACTAGGCTTGGAATATGTATGTGTAGCCCGAGTGGAACGAAAAGCCTTTTGGTGAACACATCAGTGAGTTGATCCTGAGATCTAACATATGGCGTAGCGATTTTGTTACTGGAAACTTTCTAACGAATGAAGTAACAATTGATTTCAATGTGTTTAGTTCTTTCGTGATAGACTGGATTGTTTATTATATGTGAAGCACAACTTGATTGTTACAGAAACTGCATAGGTAGGTGCAATGTAAATCCCATTTCTTGCAACAATTTCTTGATCTGCATCAACCTATGGGAGATATGAGCCATTGCTATATGCTCTGCTTTCGGCACTCAATTGGGCCACCACACTTTGCTTCTTGCTCCTCCCTATGACTAGATTTTCTTCTACACACGTAGAATATCCAGTAGTTGATTGTTTATTTGCTAAGGAACTTTCCCAGTTTACATTTAAATATCCTGTGACCCTAAGGTGACCATTCCGTTTATACAAAATTCCTTGACCTAGTGGTCTTTTGAGGCAACACAAAATTCGAATACATGCTTCCATGTGAGGTAAGTTACCTGCATAGTATATCTCTGGTCGAGTAATAGTCAAGTAAGTATTTCAACTAATCTTTTATACCTTTCCAGATTCTCTACTACATCTCCTTGATCACTTACAAGTTTGTGATTAGAATCCATTGGACTGTTAATTGCCTTGGTCCCAAGAGACATGTCTCCATGATGGACCACATTGGTGGACCACTATTTTTTGTAGTGTGGTCCACTTGAAACTTGTATTTGCTTCATTTTTGGGACCATGTCCTAAACTAATCTATAAAAATAGATAGACAGCGTGGATATGCAATACATAAGGAAAACGCAAATATCAACTTGATCCAAAACATCGGTGGCCCCTAAGAATTCTTCAATGGTAGCCGTTCAATTCACACTATTTCTTGTGGTGTGGTCCACTTGAGCTTTGGATATGCTTCATCTTTGGGGCCACCGTCCAACTATTTTCAAAGCACATTTTAGGGAAAAATAAAGCATGCCAAAATCTTAGGTGGACACACAAATATGATCCAAAGCTTTTGTGTCAATTACTACTGTTTCCTGTATTATGGTCCATATGAGATTTGGATCCACTTCATTTTTTAGATCATGCCCTAAAATGAGTTTTCAATACAAATGGATGGCGTGGATGTAGTCACATACATCAAGGTGGGCCCCACGGGTCCCACGCACTGCAGTAGATCCGGGGTGTCACCTAATCAGCTCCCACTTCCGACGGAGTCAAGTAGTACCCAATCCGCCCATGCGACATGGAAGACCAATAGTGAAGGTGAGACCCTGATTGTGGGCCCCACCATGATGTATGCATTGTATCCACACTGTCCATCCATTTGGAGACATCTTTTTAAGGCATGAGCCAAAGAATGAGGCCGATCCAAAGCGACCCCACCACAAAAAAAAACAGTGGGGACAGTGACACCCACTGTTGAAACCTTCTTAGGGCCCCATCATGATGTTTATTTGAGATCCAACACGTTTATAAGTTCACACAGATATGGACGAAGGGAAAACACAAATATTAGCTCGATCGAAAACATCTGTGGCCCCTTGGAAATTTTTAATGGTAGGCGTTCAATCTCCACTATTTTCTGTGGTGGGGTCCACTTGAGCTTTCAATCAGCTTCATTCCCTAAAATATCTCTTCAAATGGATGGACAGTGTGGATATAACACATACGCCATGGTGGGTCCCACAAAAACGTAGTTTGATTATTTTTGAAGGGAGAGTATTAGGTGCGACCCTAGCTTGACCCAAGACGGTGCATCACTTATGATGGGGCCCAACTTAGTATATTTATTGTATATCCAAGTCGTCCATACGTTTCACAAATCATTTTTAGGGCATGAGCCCAAAAATGAAGCAGATTCAAATCTTAGGTAGACCACACCATAGGAAACAATGGTGATAGCTCATTGAAACTTGCTAATGGGTCACAAAAGTTTTGGATCAACTTGATATTTGTTATTTTCCCTTCATCCACATTTTTGTGACCTTATCAACAGTTTGGATGACAAACAAACATTACGCTGGGCCTTAGCAAGTTTTTAATGGTGGAGGTTCAAATACCACTCTTTCTTAGAGTATGGTCCACCTGAGATTTGGATCTAATTCATTTTTTAAATTGTGCCATAGAATGATCTGAAAAAATGTATGGACGGCATGGATATACAATACATACATCATTGTGGGCCCCATTGAAAGGACCACATTGTATTTGATGCAATCAAGTTGCACCAAATAAACTCCCTTAATTAAGGCAGAAAGCGAGAGAGCTCTTTGAAACTCTCCTCATTTTCTCCGTAAAAGCTGCGAACTCATAAGCCCTCACGCCTCATCTCGAGACTTTGAATCTATTAAAATCCCAAAATCTCTCCCTAATTTCATCATTTTTTTCAAACTCCAGCCCAGATCCCCATTAATATCGGCGGAAATCTAGTTTCCTTCGGAGCAATTCTCTTCGAAGAAAAAAAAAATGGGGTTTTAGGTTTTCTTACATGATTTGACGTTGTCAATCACGATTGCACACCAAATCCAGGCAGATCTTGAGTAACAAGGTAAGATAGATTTATTTTTTTTTCCTATCTTTCTACGAATTTCTGGAATGGTAGAGAGGATTGTCGCCTATGTTGACAAAGATATCTAGATCATAAATAAAGAAAAACGCACGATATCATGCGATATATCGCCGATATTGCGATATTGTTGATATATCGCGCGATATCAGGTTTTTTTTTTTTCCTTAGATACTCTTGGGCAATTTCGTATTGCTGGACCGTGATACTGATAATATTGGCCGATAGTATCGATATTGCGAACACTACTTGACGATTGATTCGAGAGCAACGGTTCAGGTTTTTCAGGTTTGGTGGATGGGTTTTTTTTTATATATATAAAAAAATAAAAATTATTATTGATGATTCACACACTATACCAATGGTTGCGATCTGAACTTGTTGTTTGGATTGAATCAAGATGGTGGTGACTAGATCTATGATTTAGATGATCCAAGTTTGGTGGTTCACGTTACCGCTGCTATGGAAATCTTTCTTTTCGTCACAACTTACTGAGAAAAAAGGAGAAACGATTGGAGGATAAGCACCAGTTTTCTCAGCAGGTGTTGACGTTGGAACTCAATGTATTTGAAGGAGAATGGGAGTTAGGATCGAACGGCCAAGATGGGGGGTTGTTGTTTCATGGTTCCAAGGTTGGGTCTCTTGTTGTCGCATGTTGTTGAAGAAGGAGAAGTTGGGAATATCGGGGGTTCGTGTTCTCTCTATCAGAGGTTTGGTAGTTAACGGTGGCCCTCACGATTTGGACAAACGAGATCAGAGGTGAAGGCTCACAGTGCAGCATTGCACTTCTGTAACCCAGGGATGTCAGAGGATGTAGAGAAGTCAAGAAGGAGGTGTGAGTTTTGGTTTCTAGCATGCATTGACAGTTCTTCATAGCAGCACAAGTTGTGATGCTTGGACGGCTTGGATTTGTGGACGATGGTTAGGGACCATTGTTTGGATGATTCAAATCAAGGGTTGCATTCCCTAATTCAATCAAAACAAACAACGAAACTGACGGGGAAGAATTTGAAGAAGACATGCATGGCTGGTTTCTTAACAACATTTCTCGACAGTGCTTAGAGCAACCGATTGCCTCTTCGGCCCAAGTTCACACACGTGAATGGTTGGGGTCAGGAATTGTACACTATTCATAGGTCTTGTATTTAGATGGCCTTCTAAATGGATGGTTTGGATCATCGAGGAAACAGTTCTAAATTGAATATTTTGATTGAATGGTTAAACGGCATTGAACTAATGGTCGAATGATCTTAGTATTGTGAAACAAGTGGGTGTCAGGAATCAAATATGCGGTCAATTAATATCGATTGATTGCTGGATTGTGATCTATAGGGTGGAGGGTGTACGATGTAGGGTACAAGTGGATGTATCAGGTCCTTTATAGTTTTTAGAAATTGTGGAACCGGAGGATACTTCTTGGATGATCTGGGGCTTTAAAAATAGGCCCAAATTTGGTTCGATGTGAAAGGTGAATCGGTATATTCATAGGGAGTCGCCAGTGGATTGCAGTGATGGTCTTTGTGTAGTTTTTAGGTGGTTCATCTTGCGAATGTGATGAGAATTCCGATGGATAGTTGATATTGCGACTTACGCGCCGAGATTGAAAATGTACGATTCATCTAGGTTGAATTTTCACTGGTTAAATTTTCATTGCAATCAGATTTGCATAAATAGGTTTTGAAATTGTGTGGATTGTCTACCACAACACGTGCGGAGCTTGGAAGGTTAGGTTGGAACACTTAAAAAATCTTGCCTAATTAATCTAATATACCAATTTAAAGCAATAAGGCAAATAACACTTAGGCTTCCAAGCCAAGTGGGTCCAATCACATAGAGTATAAAAGATACAACAATGTAAGTAACTAGTCTATAAGAGAGTGATCTTGTGTGTGAGATGTGATCAATTAGATGCCTAGCATTCAATCCATTTAAGCATTCATATGATTCATTCAACTAAACTCATAAGCATGAATATAAATGTGCACAAATGACAATCCCAAAGACAAGCATGTATAGCAGTTCGGAACCAAGCCCACTCCACTCCTAGCGGACGCGCTTTTCTCAAGTATACTGGAATTTCATTATCAAAGGTTCTAGATGAGGTACACTTTTAACCTTTACAATGGTTTCTCCTAGGCTAACCACTAACCTACACGTACACTCACGTGTCGAAGGAACACGTTTCCACCCATGTCGGTGGCTCCCGCAAAGACTTAGTTGGTTTTCTATCAGTTAACCAACAACCACTAGCGGTTCTAATCGAAAACCTTGCGTACATTCCCGCTAGAGGCTTCTTATGGAGACTAACATGTACGCACCTGTGTCCGGTGAATGCGGTCCTAATCCAAGGCCCTACATACACTCCCGCCGGAGGCTCCCCTTAAAGAGTAACCCGTATGCACCTGTGTCTAATGAATTCGCCATACACAAGAGCCTAGGTCCAACACAAGAACTCATTCGAGTTTGGGTCACAAACTCTACACTCAATCGTACACAAGGAAAGTGTTAATGGACTTTAACAAATGACAACCTTAGTTATTAGATTGAGCCCCATTGTTGTGCCGTCTTGAGATGCTTCTTCAACGATCTACCATGCTTGAATCAACTTCTCAATTGCTTCCACGTTCATTGATGCCGATAGTTACATACGATGCTCCAATGAGGTAACCATGGTGGTGGGAGGATGGTAAAATCTCCTATAACTAAAGGGATAGTTGTTTTCCAAGGGAGGTTCACCTAGATGGGTGTTCCAAAGGATTTAGACAATGATTTGCCTATATATTTGGGTGTAATCTCTAGAAGAAGGGATAGGACATCAACACCTTCAAAATTGAGCTTGGAATGCCCATTAGAGTAGTTAATCACAAGAAGGATGTCATGAATCTTTTTGGTTTAGTGTCTAGGATGAGGGATATGAGTGGAGAATCACCTAGACTCTACTTGTACAAAAAAACTCATTAAAATGCTCAATGCCTAAATGCCCTTTATATAAATTTCAGTTTGCAACGGCTATAAAATGGGCAGATTAATAGTTTTGTCGATCAATCGAGTAGTGCTTTCAATCGATCGAACTCCCCTTTAATAGGATCAAGAAACTCTAAAAATTAGACAGATAGTTGTTGGACGTTTTTGGCTACCTTCGATCAATCGAGGCTTCGCTCGAGACCCATCGAAAGCCTGGCGATTGGATCGAGATCCCTCGAAAACTACTGTTTGGGCTTTGTATTTAACAGCAGTTATGCACCTCTAAAAAGCCTAACTTATCGTTTAAGGCTTGGTTTAGATGAGTCAAATGTTTACATATGGGATACATCATTTAGAGGTGGGTTGTTTTGGAATCTAAAGGGTCTAAGGCTAGGTTTACCAAGGCACCACATGATTTACCTGTTGTCTTCGGCATTGATGCTTCAAGTCTTCGAGTCTTCAAGTCTTTGGTCTTTAATGTCTTCCTATGAAGCTCAACCGACTCAAGACATGCTAGCTTGACAAAACTGAGGCACTAACATGTTTTCTAAGGGATGGCGTAGGATAGGAACATGTATACTGTGGAAATCCTTGAACGATTGGTGGATGTACCTCTAGCCTTTGGAAATGAAATTCAACAGTTGAAAATGCTCGTTAGTGAATTTGGAATGGGGTGCGATTTAGAATTATGGATTTATGAGTGTTAGTGTGGTTTAGGTGGTCTTAAGGCAAGTTCACTATGATGTGATGGTTTGATAGTGACGTGGACGGTTAGAATGCTAGACCTAAATCTAATTAAGTATCTCTATGGTTGGTTTGATGAACGATCGCGTATACGAATAGATATGGAGATTGATGAATGAATGGTTTCAAATTGATGATGAAGTCGGTGGACTTCTACACATCGGCTTAGGATATGAATCGAGGGATTAATTCATCTTTGTGGTTGGATCATTTTGAACGGTTTAAGTACATTATCACATATCTCAAAGTATTGATCTAAGTCATGGGTTCGACAATCATTAGTGGTGCGAGCATATGTTGAAGATCATGGGTCAAACGAAGACGGGTTGATCGCTAATTTTATAAGTTGGCTTTGGGTCATTATAACTCGAGATTAGGTGGTTTAGAATGGACTGATTTGAAGTTCATGTGGTTAATCTTAATTGGGCAGATTTTTAATCTAATTAAAAGTCCTAATTAGGTGGTTTTGATACATAGGTCAAAGGTCATGATTGGGTAGGTTTAATTATGATCGACAGTTAGATTTGAGCTAGTTTATGATTTAACGGGTGGTCTTGTGAGTACGAGTGGTTAGAGTGAACACACACACACACACACACACACACACACACAAAATCATATAACTACTAAATACATGAATCAATGGTTAACGTTAAAAAGATCGATCACGCATAGTCATGGTTACAACTTACACAGATGGATGCATGTATACATGAATGCGTGGATGAATGTGTAGACCTATTCATGTATGCTTGAATGAATGTAAGTATGCATGTATGCACGTACACGAAGGCTTACAAAACCTCGAGTTATTACATACACACTTTCTCCCTGGAGCAACAAATCTGGGAATTTGCTCTATATAAATTTCTTCTATAAGATCACCATGGAGGAAGACATTTTTTACGTAAACTTGGCAAATGGGCCAACCATGATTAACAGTTACAGATAAAATAACGTGAATGGAATTCAACTTGGCCATAGTAGAGAAAGTTTCATTGTAATCAACACCAAGTGTTTGAGTATACCTCTTAGCGACCATTCAACCGTACCATCATGATGAAACTTGATTGTGTCGACTCATTTGTAACCCATTATGTTTACCAGTCAAAAGAGTGGTAAGTTACCAAAATTCTGATTAAGTGCATCAATATCTTCCTCCATAGCTTGCGTTCACCTCTTATATAATACATTATCCTCATACGAATTGGGATCAAAGTGCAAAGATAAGGACATGGCAAAGTTGTGAAAATTTGGAGATAAATAATGAAAGGAAACATGTTTATAGATGGGATAATTGGTACACATACGGTTACCTTTTCCCAGGGCAATAAAAACATCAAATGTATCTGGAGAAACTCACTGGACAATAAGTCTCTGAAGAAGATATGTTGGACAACACGTAATGATTGGCTGGACCATCTATCTGTTTTCATCGTGAGTGGATCTTCACTGAAGCACAATGGGAATGGAAGAGGAGGTAGATAATTAAGGTTGGATGTCTTTGCTAACTACAACAAGTGTGGGAATAGTTTCCGTATCAAGAAACTTGCTACCTGGAAGAATGGGGTAAACTAAGAAAATGTAACATTTGCACATGCATAGTTTCTTCGAAGTGATGGATTATAACAACGATAACCCCTCTATGTGCGAGAATATCCAAGAAAAATACATTTAACCATTCGAAGATCAAATTTATCATGGCCAAACTGCAACTGATGAACAAAACAAACACATCCAAAAACTTTAGGAGGCAGAGAAAAATGGAGCATATAGGAACAAAACTTCATGGGGGTGATTGACCATTTAAAACAGATGTGGGCATCCAATTTATCAGAGAACATGTCGTGAGTACTGCATCACTCTAAAAATTCTTTAAAACATTCATGTGAATTAAGAAAGCATGAATTACCTCAAGGAGGTGACGATTTTTTCGTTTTGCAACCCTGTTGGCATATAATGTCTGATATAGGATTCCTGTTTAGAAAAAAAAATAAAATGACTAAAGGCTGGGGACATGTACTCATTGGCATTATCAGACTGAAATACAAATACTTTCAAATTAAACTGATTTTGCACTTCTATGTGAAAAGTCTTAAAAACATAAAATAATTTAGATCTATCTTTCATTAATAAAGTCATGTCATTTTCAAACAATTGTTAACAAATGTAACAAAATACTTTAACTCGGACCTGCTAGATATTTTAACTGTACTTAGGGGTGTCAACGAACCCAGTTGGAGTCGAGCTAAGCTTTGTCCAAACCCGGTGCGCTTTTTTCAACATAGGCCCAACCCCGACCTAAGCCCTTGACGGGCCAAAATAATCCAGTCTGAGCCTAGCCCAAGCTTGAGATTTCTCTCTAGATTTTTACGTTGGCTCAAGCCCAAGCTTGAGATTTCTTAGAGAGAGAGAGAGAGAGAGAGAGAGAGAGAGAGAGAGAGGGACTTATTTAAGGCTCCCTACTTGTCTGTTGTTTGATATTTATAAGGCGAGAATGGCGACATATTCGAGGCGGATCCTGGCAAAAATCTAGTGGTTTGGCTGAAGGCGATGGCCTGCAATTTTCAACATAGGCCCAAGCCCAACCCAGGCCCTTGACAGGCCAAAAAAATCCAGTCCGAGCCTAGCCTGAGATTTTTACCTTGGCTCGAGCTCGAGCTTGAGCTCTTTAGAGAGAGAGAGAGAGAGAGAGAGAGAGAGAGAGGCATGGGTTGGAGTAAAGCAAAGGAGGTCGTCGGTTTGGGTGGGCCCCACTGTAATGTTTATTCGAAATCTACCCCGACCACCCGGTTTGTCACCCCATTTTAGGCCCAAGGACCAAATATCAGCCCCATCCGTTACTCAAATGTACCACATAATTGGAAACAGTTTACAGGGAAATGCTCACCCTCAAACTGTTTCCCTTGGTGCTGCCCACCTGAATCACGTATGGGCCTGATTTTTGGGCCCCATGCCTAAGTTTTGTGTGGCATCTAATGGTTGAGTGGATTTCATATGCTCATCAGAGTGGGCCCAGTAAAAATCATGGGTGGGCGTGTCTCTCCTGACTGTTTGCTTTGGCATGGCGCTCGTGGATCACAGGTCAGCCTTATTTTTTTTGCCCTAGGCCTTAAGTGGTATTACACATCTAATGGTTGTAGTGGATTTCACGTATAGATCACAGTGATCCCTATCAAAAGTCATGGGCGGGCATCCCTAAAATCTGTTTTTATGAAGATATCTAGCTTCAAGCGAAATATCCTACTCTTCTTTTTTTCTTTTTTTATTGGTTGGCTGATTTCTTCCTGAATTCCAAATAATTGACTTTGGTGCTATCAACAAGCCAGGATTCGGCTGGGGCTGAGTAATTGTATTAAGCCCCTCCTGACTTTTAAACTGGCCGGGTGCTCGAGCTTGAGCCTGACCAAGTGGGTCTCAAGGTGAACCTGAGCCCCCCTTATGCTAAAACAATCAAGCCCAAAGAAATTAGGATTCGGAAAGGGGGAAGAGGGTTGATATAAAGTAGTTATTAATTAAAATGCCCCTCTAAGAGAAAAATATTGATGTATATGGAAACAGGCTCAGGTTGGACCTGCAGTCTTTTATTCACAGCCCAAGCCCACGCTTATTGTGAATTGGGCTTATTTTTAGGCCCATTCCACCCATCGTCAGTATTGAAAGGAGAGCCCAACCGACCATAGCGGGCCAAGACCAAAAGCTGGACAGCCCCAACTGTCTTGCTGAATTATTTCCAAGTACGGACTTCATAACAGTGTAGAATTGTAGATAGACATGTCAAGAAAATTCAATCTCAAGTATATCATTATCCCAACCAACAAAGCTTTTAGATAAAGCTAAAACTCAACTACCATCAGAGATATTCCTTCATTTGTATTGGTATAAAGGGAAATATATGGATTAAAAGGTCTGCTCCATTTCAAGTTTGATTTGTTTTTGCTTCTGCAATAGTCAGTTATGGGCCATTACGGTGCAGGAAATTCTAGAAGCTCGCGCAAGAAGCAAGGCCCACATTTGGACATATAGGACAGCAGAAGAAGCTACGACACATTGGAAGGAACTCTTTGGCCATGTAAACGATGGCGAATGATTGGGTTCTTATTTTCCTACATTTGGGTAATCGCTCTCCACCCTTCTTTACATCACAAACGGTTAAACGGTGGATGTTCTTTAACATTCAACGGTGAACGGTAGTGCATTATTTGAAATACTGATTTTAGATTGATCTGATCCATCTGTAATCATCACAAAAGAATAATAATAATAATCCAAGTACAAAAGTTGCAGCTGAAACATTTGAAAATTCTACTGACACATGTATGGATTTTCTTGAATATTTTTCACAGTTATAATGCATCAATGGAATGCTGATCCCGATTATAACATTGAAACATTGGTTCGGTTCATGTGTACCTACCAAAAGGAGGAAAAGATACTAATAAAAGGGAGCCACTGCTTCCACCCTATCCTTTTTGTACAACACCCATTTTTTTCTTTTTCTTGGCAATGCATTAGTACCACCTTTTTTTGGGGGGCGGTTTTCCTTACACCAAAGGCTGTCAGTATGACCTGAGCATGGGTCTTTCCCACATAGGGGAGGCATCTCTACCTACTCAACTTCGGAGCCGGAGACCATTAGTACAACTTTGTACCATTAATACTCTGGCAGTATGATGGATGATACGCAGGAAAAGAAAATTTGTACGCATGGCATGCAAGTAATTCAATTAAAACTGGCCATATTATGGGTACTTGTTTAGGTCTCTCAGGGTGGTTTGTCATGCACCAAAGGCCGGTCAGTATGACTCGAGCACGGTTCTTTCCCCAACTCCACTTTGGAGGGGAGAGACCATTACTACAACTTTGTACCATCAATACTCTGGCAGCGTGATGGATGATACACAGGCAAAGAAATTTTGTACACATGGCATGCAAGTAGTTCAAATTAAACGGCCATATTATGAGTGCACGTTTGGATCTCTCATAAAGTAAAGTCTACATTTATTTGATCATATAACTATCAGATTGGCAGACATTTATTGGATGGTTGAAATGAAAAATATCCAATGGTTCTATATCAGCAAACAAAGTATCCATGTGTCAGCGGCAAGGCTCCAATGGGTTCCACAATTCAGGCCGTTGAAGTTGAGTTAATGCATATCACATATACAATTTGTAAGTGCCCGTGCATCAAGCATCATAAGCAGCCAGAGTATTAACAACTCCCTAAAGCAATAAAAGAAAAGGGAAGGGCGTATATATTTAAAAAGGGAGGGTGTAAATGTCAATTCCCTATAATAATTCCTAACAAGACCCACGTGGCAAATGATGCAGAGTGGACCAATGGGTATGAAGGTTAGGGAAAATCACCTCACATGGGGTTGAGCCAAAGGATATGGATCCTGTATCTATCACTTTTGCAGCTTTATTTCTTGTAATTATTTTTTCCGTTTTCTTTCTCCGCACTTTAGTTGAATGTGATAAAACAATGGGTGGGAAAAATGAAATAAAAAAATGAAAAGAGGGTAGGCATGCTTTTCTTATATATGTATATATGAACTTTACTACGGAAGCAAATAGAAAAATGACCACCTAAAGATGGGATTTTTATTTATCATTTGCTCCTACCAAGGCTTTATTGGAATCCCAAATATTTATTTTAATTTATTTAAGTAAATGGGGTCCATCAAAACCCCAAACACCCACATGATCTCTTTCGGGGAATATGCCTTTTTTTTTCTCTCTCTCCATTTTCCACTAATATAATAATGCATATATCGTTGTTGTGGAAGAAATTTTTTTATTACTCTGGCGGTCTGATGGCTGATATGCGGGCACTAAGAACTTGCTCAGGTGGCGCAAAGTAACTCGAATTAAACCGTCCTATTTATGAGTCCCACATGGGTGAAAATTTCATTGATTTGAGTACGTAACTAGGCCGTTGATGGGTGTTTGGTGGATGGTTGAGGTGGGAAAGAAAAAAAACGAGAGAGCCTAGTGTCCATGAATCAGAGGTTCAGAACCCTCAACCAATCTGATTTTAGTATGTTGGCCTATCTAGAGTGGGTCCCACAATTTGGGACGGTTAAGTTTGATTTTATGCATTACAAGTGCTCAGCTTATGGGTGCCGGCATACCAACCATCACGGTGTGCCAGAGTATGAAATGTTTTCCCAAAGAAGGAAAAAAAATGGCAATTTATTTTGGAAACTTTTAATGATATCAAGTGGGGACCATGCCAGCTTACATGGAAGCAGGAGGGATGGGTTAGGGCTGACGTGGCAGTTAGGCTTATCATAGAAGTTATCACTAACATGGGCCCTATATTCTACCGTCGGCTTCGGTGGATCCCTGACTGTGGGGCCCACCGTGATACTTATGCCTTACATCCACGACCTACATCCGTTTTGGCAGCTCATTTTAGGGCCTGATCCCAAAAAATGAAGCAGATCCAAATCGTAGGTGGACCACACCACAGGAAACAGTTGTGATTGACTATTAAAAACTTCTTGTGGGCTACAAAAGTTTTGGATCAAGCTTATATTTGTGTGGTCCCCTTCATCCAGATATTTGTGACCTTATCAACAGGTTGGATGGCAAATAAACATTCCGGTGAGCCCCAAGAAGTTTTTAATTGCGGGTACTTAATCACCACTGTTTCCTGTGGTGTGGTCCAGTTGAGATATGGATCTTCTTCATTTTTTGAATCATGCCCTAAAATGAGCTGTGAAAACAGATGGACGGCGTGGGTGTAAGGCACATACATCATGGTGGGCCCCACAGGGATCGATCCAAACGGTAAGCCCTACCATGGGCATGAGATCCCCTGGAGCAAAAATCGCGCCTTGCCCACCCATCAGGTGGGACACGTTGGAATCAATGGACAACCGATGTCCTGACTCAACATGCAGATGTTGCCCACCTAATGAGTGGATCAACCTTATTTTTTAGACGGCTAATCTGCATGATGGGGCCTACGGTGAGCAAGGTAAGGATGTCATACTGCAAGCTGCAATTGACAGGAAAGACTTACAGTGCAGGCGCCTCTAGGTGATTAGTTCTCTTAGTTGGATATTTCTATGTATAGTCCAGTGATTGAAATCGATGGTCAGATAGGCTCCATGAGTGATGGAAGATATTGAAAGATCATCATAACCTTTATTCCTCGACCTACACATAGTGGGGTCAATCAGATCAGTGGTCCAAATGACAAATCATAGGCATCACGTGTACTGAGTTGAAGCCTTAGAGCTAATATGGAGTTTATGTGTTTTAAACAAGCTGGCTTTGTTATCTTTAGGCATGTTCAGGAAGTCAATGTAGCAAGCGGGTCCTTACTCTTGCCCGGGTGGGTAGACTCTCGGGAGTTTCAACTCCCGGTCAAGGGTTCGAGTACCCATAGGTGGTGAAATTCCACCAGCGTGAATGTGTGGGGGTGTGTGTGGGTGAATAAAAATAAAATAAATAAAAATAAATAAATAAATAAATATAAAGGTCAATGTAGCAAGATAATGGGGTGGCTTTTAGGCGTTTCTGAGAGATGACGTGGCAGTCACCCTCTTCGAGAAGCTGACGCAACGGCTGGGGTGTTCTAAGCGGACACATGGCAATTAAGCAGGTCAATGTCTAAGAGATGACGTGGCAGTGTGCCACGCTTTTAAGATCTAGATTGGCGATGACATCTTCACGGTGATTTGGACGGCTATGGTGTTGAACAGCAAAACACCTTTGGCTGCACCGCTTTCTAATGCTGCACATTTTTTTATTACATGCACTTCGTTTGTCCATGAACTTAAAGGTGATAAACTTGACGTTCGACCATTAAAAAATGTGTTTATTAGATATTGCCTAACCCAAAAGGAAAAGTTAGCCTCCAGAGATCGGCAGAATCCAATCCAATCCGACGGATCCGACTCGATCCGATTCGAATTGAAGGCCAGGATCAGGTCCAATCAAGTAGGCTCACTTAGATCCGACCCTACATCGAATCGAGTTCGAATAAGTGGCTAATCCAGATTGATCCGATCCGGGATCCAATTCGGTCAAGTTGTATGAAGTTAAAATAGAGCCATTGGATGTTTGCATCTTTGACCGTTGAGAAATAAAGAGCTGGGGTTAAACCATTTCCCAAGAAAAGAGCGCAGACACACCTCGAGCTCCGAGTTGTACGAACGGCTCAAATGAGATCAAACTTACATGGCCCCCACAATGATGTATTTATTATATCCATACTATTTATCCATTTTCCGAGATCATTTTAGAGCATTAGAAAAAAAAATGAATCATATCAAAAACTCAAATGGACCACACCAAAAATAGCACCGAGGATAATGATTTTCACCGTTAAAAAATTTGTAGGGCCCACCACAACATTTATTTTCCATCTAATCTGTTAATAAGGTTAAAAATATATGGATGAAGAGTAAAAACAAATTTCATATTGATCCGAAACTTCCGTGATCTCCAAAATGGTTTCAATGGTAAACGTTCAATCCCCCACTATTTTTTGCAATGTGGTCCAATTGATCTTTAGATCTGTCTTATTTTTCGGCTTAAGCTTTAAGATGAGCTCTCTAAATGGATGAACGGTTTGGATATAACACATACCTCATTGTTTGACCCACAAAACTTGCTGACGTCAATACACCACCAACCAATCCGCTTCCTATTCATGGCATCGTGACTTGAACCGGTACTCCACCCACTTCTGTCTCCTCTGTCCTAATCCCACCTCTCCCTGCCAAGTAGGTCTTCTATCCCGACCATTCAGCATTCACCTTCCGTATCTAATCCGATCCGAACCGTACCCAACTTGATTCGACTCAGTTTCCCTGACTGAGTCGAACTTTGTTCGGGTCAGGCCAGTAGTGCATCGGATCGGATCGAGTCAGCTGACCCGGAATCGGTCTCGGATCGGATCAAGTTTGGGTCAGTTACTTGAAAAATTCGGATCGAGTTGAGTTAGACCCAATCCGGTCTGACTCAACTCGATTGCCACCTCTACTAGCCTCTATGAATGTTTATGTAACGCCTTGGAAAAATCTATAGAAAGACCCAAGTACCACCTCAGGCAGAAATCACTAAGGACTGAATCCTTTAAAAATTAGACGAAAATTAATTAAGTACTAAACTAAATAATCAGTGGAATTAGCTCGAACCACTTTCTATACGAACTGCAAGACCCAAAACCATTAGAATTGTTAACCAAACATTACCTAAAAAACTAGGATCAGTCTCAAAATCCAGTTGCTCTCGGGAGCACATTGAAACTCCGTATCGGACCTAGACTGCGTGTCGAAAGTCCGATTACCGCGAAACTATACGGTTATGACCGCCTTATTGGGCTTGACAACCATCGCGAGAATCGAGTCCAAATAGTATCCAGAAACGCACAACTTGAACCTGGAGCGAAGTGTGTAAGAAACGCGAATATCTTTAGAAAATGAACTCAAACTTAAGTGATTTGGGTCGTTCACTTGCAGGCCAAATTTAAGGTTTCAGACCGTCAGATTCTGACCCAACTACACCCTTGGTCAGGAAAATTTTCCTACACATGTCAGTGTACTTGTGGCCCTGATCGAGTAACGATAGCCGTTGAACTGAAACTGGTCCTCCACGGTCGATCCACAAATCCGATCGGACCAAAATCTTAACCTGACATAGATCCATTGTCAGGAAACTTTCTCGGACCATATGGAGGTAATGGACCTCTAGATGAGCTCCATTGGCCCGAAACAGATGCCCTTTGGCTATAACCTGAATATACCATGGCCCTGAGGCCATTGACATCACTTCTGGGCCTATATAAGACCCTAAACCCACTCCTCTCTCATTCCATACGAATTTCCTAAAACCCTATGAGAGAGAAGAGAGAAAAGAGGAGGAAAGAGTGAGAAGAAGAGAGAGAGAGAGAGAGAGAGAGAGAGATAGTTGCTGGGATTCATTCCCACCACTCCACGTGTCAAATCATCTCTCCTGTGTCGCTACACCATCGAATTTGAATCTGTTTTTGAGTAAGAAATCATAACCCTAATATTGATTTAGGAATCCAAATAGAGTAATCGATGTAATAGCTAACCTGTTTCATGATTTAAGTAACCGTTGTTCCGTATTCGGGTACTTAGGATTCGAACTAAGTTCGAAACGAGTATACCGACGAAAGGTGCGGACTATAAATGTTTAGGTTATGATTTTCAAGGCTTTCAATGTCAGTTAATGATTTATGACTAACTTGATTAATGTCACATGTACTTAAATGCGATATTTTACGCATATTATACATATATATGAACTATGTTGAATATAATGCATTCCATGTGTTTGTTGAAATGTTTGAATGAATATGGAATTATGATTTGTGCTTGCCATGATTATTGATTGAGAATATATGATTGTTGTATGTGTGACAACTCCTTTGTAAAAGGATTTGCTATAATATATGTTATAACTAATTTATTACATGTATGTTGATATGTGTAGCCTAAGTATTTGATAAAATGTCTAAATAAGAAGTTGCTTGTTGAAATATATTTAATAAGGGCGTTGAGATAGGATTCTCAATTACCATATCTATAGTTACAGTTTCCTTCATGTAACCTATCTCGTTACTACGTGATTTATGGATGAAATGCCTATGCATGATAACATGTACACTGTGTTTGTTAATGTGCTCAAATGAGATTTATATTTGAATTGATTACCACATACTGTTTTAACTATCACATATGAATGTCTATTATATTTGAGTATGATTGGGACTACTACGTAGTCCAGGCAATTGATAACGATTCCTGTTTGAGTGGCCGAATTAGTCTCGCTACATTTGATGCGTTCGGTGAATCCGAGTCGTACGATGATTGTCGACAGTGGTTAGGCCACGTGGAGTGCCCATGCGCTCCATATCGATTAATTCAGCGTAGCTCGTACCAGTCGAACTTGTCTAATAAACCGATTGGCCTATTGTGTGTTTACCATGTATGGACGCTACTATTTGAATCTAAGGTACCACTTACCAATGTAAAGTCCGTTCAACCATGGTACCACGATCCGCTAAGACTCATGAGCCGGGCATGGTGGTATGGGACACCGTGGTCGAGCTGTCAGCCTATGCTGGGGTGATGAGCCTCCCCGTAATGACTAGTGAGCAACCTAAACTCGTGAGCCGAATACGGTGGTATAGGACACTGTATTCGAGCTGTCGGCCTACCCCAACGCAACCTAGCTACGGTCTCAGCGTGGGTTGGGGTGTACCGTCTGATCTGGACCCCTTTCAAAAATAGTGCTCCAGTTGGTAGGGCGTTAGTGGAGTAACCTCGAGTATAATCAATTGAACTTGTCTATTCACTGCTTTCATTAGGGGTGATGCCCTACAACTTTTTTATCATATGTGATTAAATAAGATTGACGACTCTAGATGGATCATTGTTTGAGTAAGTGATATAAAGGGAGGTATCTTAGCTTCCCGAATCTGCTGTATAAATAAACTTAACTAAATACTCGGCTAACACGACCATGCATCACATTGCATCTAACACCCAATTGCAGCCTGGCTATGGTCCCAGCGTGGGTTGGGGTGGTGAGCCGTTTGATCCGGACCCCCTTCGAAAATAACACTCCAGTTGGTAGGGTGCTGGGTAAGGTTATTTAGGATGTGCTTTGGTGTTGAAGTTGCACTTTGTGAAGAAGTGTTGTCATGCGCGAACTTGGCTGTAGGAGTCACTTGAGGGAGCTTTGTGCAAGGGCATGCATCATTTCAGTATACCATCCCTGCATTAATAAGAGTACTTAGGACATGATTATTGTACTGTTCTATCATTATTGCTTGACTGAAATGATAACATGTTAACCTTTGCTTTATAGTTCCACTAAATTAGCTACTCATTCCCACCTGGGATGGTGTTCTAAAACACCAACTAGACTCTGTTGTAGATGCAGGTAATGGCGGAGTCGATGCAACTGAAATGGACTTCATGGACGAGGAGGAGGAATTCTCCTATATTCAGCTTTCAAGCGGGTCTTCGTAGACCTTGTTCTGATTCAACGGGATTATAGGGTTACATGGATTAGTTGTACAATTACACTTTGATATTTTGTAAATTTTAGAGTCATACATGTATATATTCAACCCTGTGACATTATCATACTCTGGAGGCAGATAACCGCCTACTTATCTCAATACATATATTTCAGTCTTCCGCTTGCTAAATTACATTATCTCTGGAGTATGATATGTTATTTTAATGTAATCCCACTCATGTTAAATGCACTAATATGGATAATATTTAATCATCATTATCTATGTTGCATAAGTGATGCGCTAGAACTCAGGAGTTGAGCTTTGCTCGAACCCCGATTTTCAGGGCGTTACAGTTTAACATGTCATTCCTCGTGTAGTAGTTGATATTACTGTGCGACTGTAGACGCAGCACCATCAACATTACTGACGAAGGAGTTTGTTCTCTAGATTCCTGTGCTTCTTTGTCTACTCCTTTACCTGTGGGTCCATCTTTTACTCTTATTAACTTGGAATTATCAATTTCTTTTAGAAAATGCATTCAATCTTGCACCTTACATGTGAACTCTCACATGCGTAAGCGCTTGACTTTACTTCTGCTTATCAATGACGCACATGGAGTGTGGAATTGTCTAAGATGTAAGTATATATTTGATTTTTAGAGTCTTCACTAGTCAAATGAAGCTTGGAATCTACAGCCGGCTAGAAAACGTAAAATCACTTACGAGTTAGGGAATTACGAAAATTTTCAACTTAAGTGACTCCTACAGTTTATCTACAACTACAGATTCTAAGTAAGGGTTTCAGTGACAGAAGAGGAAAAATTAGGCACCTTCTTTTGCCCGCACAACGTGTGGTCTTTACTCGATTTTATGACTTTTAAGGAAATTTAGCAGAATTTTGGTATTATATATCTAGCAATTCTTTGCATAACTTGCAAGGGGCTGGGCAAGCACAAATAAAAAAGATTATAGTCTTAACAAATAAAAAAGATTATAGTCTTACTTCATAGAGCCAAATGACTCCAGGTAGGCGAATGTAATAAAGAAAAAAGATGTAAGAGGAAAAAAATAAAAATGTTAGTTAATGATACGAATATATTAGGAATGTGTGAAGTGAAATGTTATTTGAGTTTGATTGAGATGTGAGAAATAAAATAGGAGATCATATAGCTATTTTTGTTCAAAATAGATGGTCAAAATCTTTAATTACATCCCTACTCCTAACTTTACTGGCTTCTTTAGTAGACTATTTTCCTTATAGCTAGCCTCCTAAGTCGAGTAGGGCCTCGATGTCAATCAAGAATCTCTAAAGTACTCAGAGAAGAGGACCCACCCCAATGTCTTCTCTCTTAAACTCTCACTAGGGCTCTGTATCCTTGGGCCCCTCCAGAATAGTAGCTACGACGCTAGATTTATAGATTGAGACTGTTGACTTGTGGTGAACTGACAATCTGAAACTTGTCTTCTCTCTGTGATTTTAACATCTAAGAGAGAAAAGCAAGATTTTGGTTAGGTAAAAAGCATGTTAGGTAGTCATTTGCTTGTAGGAAGACGACAGTCCACTTGACACCGTTTTGTTCGACCAAATAGGTTATTTGACATATGTAGGAGTGAAAAATGAAAGTAGGGATGATGATGTCACCGTCAGCTCACCACAGGCCTATGATTTTATTTCATCGATCGAGTCCATTTGTTGTTTTCAGGAGATGTCGAGGACCCTTAATGTGTGACCCATTTAGATTTACAATACTTTATGAGTCAGATAGATGCAACTTTTATTGAAATAAGGTGCAAATAGGGTTTCTAGAGAGTCTGGATGATCAGCCATGATATGATTTATCGGGTTCCAGATCTACTAATGATGTCCATCAGTTGTTCCTAAGATGTGCTAAGGATCATACCCTTATGATCGATTAGATTTTCAATGGTCCTCAAAATGTCTAGGAATAACTTTATCAAAGCTTAGCCAAAGTTTGAAGAGTTATTTAGTCTCATTTTACATGGGGTGTCTACAGTCCTATATTTCATTTTGTTTCTTATTATTACCCAAGTCTTAATTTTTATGCCTATGTCATATCCCTGTCACATGTATCTGTGCCCATGACTTACCATAATGCATTGGTTCATCTTGGTTGGCGTAAAGCCGTGGAAGATGAAGTGACTGCTATATAATAGTCATACATGGGAGTTAACTGATTTGCTTACCGGGAAAAAAAGAGGCAATGGGGTATTGATAGGTTTACACCATTAACTATAATCCCAATGGATCCATTGAAAGGTTGAAAGCTTGTTTGGTTACTAAAGGTTACATATAAATATAGGGTCTTGATTATGAGGAGACATTTTCTCCCGTGGCCAAATTAAACTTTGTTTAAGTGTTGTTTCTATTGCAGCTAATAGAGATTGGCCACTTTATCAACTCGTTGTTAGCAATTCATTTCTTCATGAAGACTTGGTCGAGGAAGTCTACATTGAGCAACCTACTCAGTTTGTTACTCAAGGATAGAGTTTGCAAGTATGTAGACTTTGAGAAGTGATTTACAACTTAAAGCAGTCTGCAAGAGCATAGTTTGATAAATCCAATAAGGTATTGCTTGCTTATGGCTTCTATCAGAGTAAAATTGATCACTCGGTCTTTATAAAATGTAATGATAAAGGTATTATATCATTGGTGGTTATGAACACTCAAGAAAATTTTCTCCTTGCCTACCCACTAATCGTCCGGGTCTGTCCGTCTGATGTTGCATGATTCGAACTATGGATACGTGTGTGTGTGTGTGTGGTGATAGATATAAAAATAGAATTTACTTAGATTTCTGATGTGATAGGATTCGAATACTCGGTAAGTTATAGAGCATACATTTTTCAAAAACCTTATAGAACATACATTTTTCATAAACCTAAAAATACTATATGTTCAGTTGATATGGGTGATAGCATGTGAAGGGTCAGATTCGAAGTCTATCAAAATCCAGTGAAACATATAGCTAAGACCTCAATACCTGAACCTCACAGAGGGGTTTAGAAGAGAAGTTATGATTTTATGTGCTTGGTTAATACGGGCAATAGCATATGAAGGCTTAAATCTGAAGTCTATCTAGATCCAGTAGAACCCATAGCTAAGACTTTCATATCCGAACCTCATAGAGAGGTTAAGAAGAGAAGCTAATAATTATACGTATATCATTCGTAACCCCTCATGTAACATGCTTGTATCTTCGGATGTTGAGCCCTGGGGGGAGTGCACTTGGTTTGTAATAACCCAGTATGGTTCTGAGCTGTACACTACCTTTCACAAGATGGATAGAATGGCTTGATTGAGCACTATTTTTGAGTCACCACTGGCCAAAATAAAGGCTTCATAATCCATGATTAGCTAGAATATGTGGGATGGCCTTGTGATTATGAAAATCAAAGAATTCCCAACTTGAGTGACACCTAGTTTGATATGCACCATGGATTATGAGTAAGGGCCTTAGTTACGAAAAAAAGGAAGAGATTAGATACCCTTTTACCGCCTGTATGAAACACGATATTTACTGTACCAGTTGTATGCTTTTAAAGGGGATTCAAGGAACTTCCAGTAAAATACTAAGATTTAGATGTCTAAACTATAAAAGATAAACTGAAAATGGATAACAGTGGTGGAAAAAATGATTTTTTTTTTTAAATAGAAGTACGAAAAATAAAAAGAATACAGAGTTTTCAGTTATTTCTTAAAGTCACTTATTTTGATATAAAAGATCTTCAAGAGAGGTAATTGTAGACTATAAAACTGGACAAAGTTATATCAAGAATACAATGTTGGCATTGAAATTGAAATAAAATAAAAGAGATTGAAAGAATGAAAGAGATCAAGAGAATAGAGGGGAAGCTGAGCTTCCTGGCTTTCGGATAGTAGAGGTCAGGGGTAGAGGCAGAGCCTCTGTAGTCTCTTTCTCCGTCTCTCACTTTCTTTCTTTTCTTTGTCACTAACCATCTACTAAACTCTCTCACCCAAAACTCTCTGTGTATCTCTTTCACTAGACTTCTCCCTTTTATAGGCATTTGGGGAGGGATATGTGGCCAGGTTCGGTTCTCCCGAGCCGTGGCCTCATTTGAAAGCGAGCTCGTGCAAACCAAGCCTAAACCGCGTGCATAATTGAGCCTGAACCACATGTAGAACCCTTAACCGGTGGACCAGTTTTAGTCAGAATCGGTTGACGCTTTGCCAATTTTGAACCAAAACCTGCAACCAGTGGAGTGTCAACCAATTTTGGTCAGAACCAGCTGACACTAGCCAGTTTGGGGTGTCTAAAGTAGTATACATAGATGATATTATCATTACATGAAATGAGACATCTAGAATCTCGAAGCTTAATAATTACTTCTAGAATCATTTTCAGACTAAGGTGTGTAGCTATTTCACTAGTTCATGGGGATTGATGTCGAAAAATCTAAATTCTAGAATTAAACTTTCCCAAAGAAAGTATTTGCTTGATTTGTTGAAGGAGATCGGTATGCTTGGATGTAGATTAACTGATATGCTTATAGATTCTAGTGGGCAGTTATTAGATGATTGGGGGAAATTATTTAAGGGCATGAGAAGATACCGAAAAATAGTTGGCAACCGATATATATTGCAGTCATTTAACCATATATTGCATTCGTTGTCAATATTGTGAGTAAATACATGCACCGGCCAAGAGTTCCTCATTAGAAAGCAATTCTTAAAATTCTCAGATATTTAAGAAAGCATCTAGCTAGGGGCTCTTATATCGAGCTAATGATCATCTTTAGATAGAGGTATTTGTTGATGCAGATTAGGTAGGTCCCACCATAGATCAACGATCTATTTCAGGATATTGTACTTTTGTTGGAAGAAATTTGATTTTTTTTTTCACACACTCATGCACTCACACCCCCACACACACTCGCACATTCTCACCACTAGGGATGCTCAAATCCGTGACTTCATGCTAAAACTCTAAAGAGTCTACCACTGAGGCATGACAACAGGTGCTTGGAAGAAATTTGGTTACCTGTAAGAGTAAGAAGCAGAATGTGGTGGCTCATTCTAATGAAGAGGCCGAGTATAAAGTCACGCGTCATGTTGTCTATGAGTTATTATGGCTCAAGGCCATGTTTCAAGAATTTTAGTTGTTTTTAGGTGGTTCTATGATGATTTATTGTGATAATCAAGCAGTGGCCCAAATTGCAAATAATTCAATCTTCCATGAGGTGACTACGCATGTTGACGTTAACTGTCATTTTATCCAAGAGAAAATTACTTCCAAGGAGATTACCACAACGTATATTCAGTCTAAATCACAGGTGGCAAATATCTTCGTTAAGGCCTTATCATCTGCATAATTTTTTGGTGGGCCTTCATATTACTGTATTGAAGTAGGAAACATTATATTTTTGAGTGGTCCTATGGATTATCGTATGTTTTTTATTATTAGCCTATTAATATAAATTAAAGAGAGGGATGTGCACAAGCCCTAATCTCTCATTAACCTCAATTGTGGGTTTTCTTCCATTTATAAATGATAGTTAAACATGAAAGTAGTAGTCCCATCCAATTGTATGCAAATGGCTAAGATTAAGAATGAACGAGGATCCTCACCCGATAAGCCAAACTCATTGAATCTGGTGGTTTTAGAGAAATGGCCTGCATCGATAGATAGTTAGAATGGATGACGATTGCATAGTGACAACGTCAATAATAAGGTGGCTACTGATAGTGCTCTATGGGCCTCGCATGATATATTTGTTTTTTATCCAAGCCATCCATCTATTTTTTTAGACCATTATAGAGCATGATCCAAAAAAATGAGGGAGATCTAAATCTCGAGGGGACCACACCACATGAAAATAGTGGTGATTGAATGTGTTGAGTGTGAAATATTGCGTAATTTCCCCTATCATAACTTGGTTTTATGAGAATTAATATGCTTAACTGAACTTATTATGTATATTCTCTCTTGCTAGGTGATTTTGAGAGCTTAAGGTGAAACAGATGTTAAAAGTATGGATTTGATGCTCTAGAATTACCAAAGTTAGGATTAAATCTTTGGTGGCCTAGATTGAAGAATTCAAGAGTCCAAGATCCGAGAAAACCAAGCGTAGAAGGAATGAAATCGAGTTTGCAAAGTGTAAAATTTTGGAAGTGCTGAACTTAACAGTTCTATGACATCGAACACAGCTTCGATGCCATCGAAGGAGGCTCAATCACATTAGAAATTTAGAGAAAATCAAGTTTGGTTGCTAGAAAAAAGATACAATTTTCGATCTCATCAAAGACTCCTTCGATCCCATCGAAGACACGTTCGATGTCATCGAAGTCAGTTCGAAGACATCGCTAGATTGTTTCAGCTATTTTTTCGATTCCATCGAGCACATGCTTGATGGCATCGAAGCTAGTTCGATGTCATCGAAGGTTCTACATAATACGTGTGAGACAGTTTCCAAATTCAAATTGAACTAGGAGATGGAGCTTCAATGGCATCGAAGGTGCCATCGAAGTTGCATAAAACTGCATAAATTGAAGCCGGTTCTGAAGTCAGTTGAATAGAGCTTATAAATAGTGGTTTTCTAGGTCTTCCTATGAAGGAATTATGGTTGGAAGAGTATAGCAAAGGGTGGTGTTTACTCCAAGGAGTTCTTTTTTCCTTTTCTAGTTAGTTTTCATATTTTGTTTAGGATTTTTAGTTTAAATCATACCTTTGGTTGGGTAATCTCTTAGCTAGAGCTAAGAGGTGAAGCTTGTAGTTTGTTTTAATGATATTCTTACTTTGATTCAAGTTGTTTGATCTTCATGTTGGATATTGAAAAGTCCGAGTTAAGAGCCCTAGAGGGGGGGGGGGGTGAATAGGACTATGCCAAATTAAAAATTAAATGCGAAATTTAAACAAATATAAATAAAGATAGAAATTAAAAAATCCCACAATGCAAAAATGTAAAACAACCTCAAGTGCACAAGTATTGAGAGGTTGATACAGATGTTGTTCTAAGGATAACCTTACACCAAAAACCAATGGCTTATGGTATGACAACCTGATTTCTAGAACGGTCTATGTTTAAAATCTCAAACTAATACAGAGGAATAAAAAAATAAATAGCAAAGGAAATAACTAAGCTATTACAACATTCCCACACTTGCATAAAAGAAATTACAACATTCTCCACAAATGCATAAAGGGAAATTTCAACATCCACAAAATGAAATAAACAATCAATCACCACAAGACCAGAAATTATAGTGGTTCACTTGTGTGTACACCAATTGTTTAGAAAAACAGCCACACAACTACTCCACTCCTAATATCCTCACACAGTGGATATTAGCGTTCACTATGAAAATAGGTTTTTCAAGGTTCCCTCACAATTGTATCTTTCAAGTGGGCTTACACAATTCAAAAATCTCACACTCCGAGTTTTTTGGATCACATCAGATAAACCAAATGAAAGAGATTTTTTTGGCACAATCTCAATGAAACCAAAAGAATGAATTTACAAAATAGTAAAATACTTATCTGTATATTCGCCTTTTAATGCAGCCGGGAAGAACCAATTCGATGTAGAAGTTCAATGTTCACACTCACTTGTGAAATGGTTCTAAGTTCTAAATTAATTTTAAATTAAATCACCTTGGGCTAGCTTGATTTGATTTTGATTTCAAGAAATGGGAATACTTCAATCCCTCTTTTAAATAAAATTGGAATGAAGAATATAAAATCAAATGTAAAAAGCTACTTAAAGAGAATATGAAATGAGCACTAAATATCTTAAGAATATCACTAACTTATCTCTCAAAGTGGTGTATTGATTTTGCTTGAATTGGATATTAAACTCTGAAATTCGTGATCTATTTATAAGTGCAGAAATCGCATATACGACTGGTCCTGAGGTCGGTTCGACTGGTCGAAGGACCAACAAACTTTTGAAAATTTGGGCGAGATAAGATCTAACCGTTCCACGACTGGTCAAAGGACCTGATCGATCGGTCGAGTGGCCTCCACGACCGGTCGAGTCCTATCCACGACTGGTCAAGTGGAACTCGAATTAGTTACTGGACTTTGAGTCAAGCCTAAAGGACTGGTCGAGCACTGTTCACACGACCGGTCAAGCAGTCTCCAGGAATGGTCGAGGTAATAACAAAAAATCCCAAAAATAAGTAACAAACTTACGACTGGTTGAGGATTTCTTGGACTGGTTGAACCAGTACTAGGACTAGCCGAACTTAGTCTAAGACTAGTTGAAAAACAGACTATACACTTATAAAATGACCCAATTAAATTATGTATTCAAAATGACCTATCCTATGGTCAATCTAGGGTCATTCATACCTTGTAAGCAATATATGAACATTGAATCTTCTTTTGCTTCAATTCATAGTCGTTCTTTGAAGTTCATGAAGCTTGAGATATTGACATATGATGAAGCTTGAACTTGAGACCTTTTGAAGCTTGAAATTGAAGTACTTGTCTTGCATTCCAACTTGAGTTTTGAGTACCAAAGTGAAGACTATTGCCTTGTCTTTAGATGTAGCTTTGAAACCTTGAACTTTGAAGTTTAAAGTAGTGAACTATGTACTTGAACTTGTATATCTTTTGATCTTGCATTTGAAGTTCTTCAAATAAAGACCTTTGATCTTGTACATGAGATGCACTGTCTTGAATTTGTAGTTGAGCTATACAAGATATAGATTCCAAGAGGTTTTGACACTACAAAATTTGACAATTATAGGAGCTAGAAACCATAGCACTTGCAATCTCCCCCTTTGTCAAATTTGTGACAAAACACACTTCATTTAAAATAAGCATAATATGCACAATAAAGAATCATGCATCAGTTATCAATATAAACCAGTTACAACCTGGTTAAAGAATCATACACTAGTTATTAACAGGTAAAGAATCATGCCCCAGTTATTAACAGGTAAAATAATTCACATCTACTCCCCAACAATACTCCCCCTTACTTCCTCCCCCTTACAAAAATAATGGATGGATACCTATCCACAATCCACATCCATAATCCACATGCCACATAACATAAGCATAATAAAATTCTCTCCCTTTTTGTCACAATATGACAAAGGAAGGAACCATTAAATGATAATAGAAGTAGATAAATAAGAAAGAATAAGAAGAGTAATGAGGAATAAATGAACTAAATAGACAAGATATTATATCCATAAACAAGCACTGTTCAAGCATGATCAACCATGTTTAACCCAGAAAATAAAAGAAATTCAAGTATCATAAAAGTTATTATAAAACAAATATTCAAAGACTAATCAGAACCCGAAGAAGGAGCAGGTATGGTAGGATCAAGTTGATGAAGTCCCTTGTTAAGGCACCTAAGATATTTACGCATATATTTGAATTGCAAATTATGGGACACATTCATGTTTTCTACCTTCTCCTCAAGTGAGCGCAAACACGCATCAAAATTAGATGGCTGATAATCAGGATCATCTGCTGAATTGGATTCGATTTCATCAAAAATATCATCCATATTGATATCATCTGGAGGCAAATCACCTTCTTCTTCATTTCCGGCTCAGCTCCACCAGCACCCACATTGACTTGGCCTAGGCCCAACTTCAAATTAATCAAGATCATCTGCTGAATCGGATTCAATCTCATCAAAAATATCTCCATATTGATGTCATCTGGAGGCAAATCACCTTCTTCTTCATTTACGGCATCAACTCCAACAGCACCCACATTGACTTGGCCTAGGGCCAACTTCAAATTCATCTTATTAATATTGGAGTTGTTGAATGGTAGGTGATGAATGAGAGCTTCTCCTACAGGCATAGTCACTGAACTATGTGTGGCCAACACAGTCATAAGATACGCGAAGGGAATGTCACTGTGTCTTGGATGGAGACGAAACTAAATGATGCAATGACAAATCAAGGAAGGAAGACATACAGATGTACCAGAAATGATGGAATGAAGAATACGGACCATGAACGTAGTGAGTTCGGTTTTGTTACTAGAACGAGGATAAACATTCGAAATGAATATACTGTGAAGGACTCTGTATCTGGGTAACAAATACTTTGAGTCAAGCGTATTTCCATTAGTATTCCATTCCACATCTATATTACATAAATCTCTAGTAAGCAAACATTTCTCAGTTTCAGATGGTTTTGCCACTAGAGTGCTAATGGGAATACCTTCATCGTTGACAGGTAAATCCATTAAGCCAGAGATAAGATGATGATCCACATCAACTGGACTTCTCTGGTTGAGATAGTGAATGTCAGATTTTTAGTAAAAAAATCAGTAATGTAAGCATTCATAGCCTATGCAATGGAGCGGTATGCCGGCCCACCCTAATGGAGTATGTTATCCCATCCTACAGACTGAAGGAGAGGAAGAATATCAAACAGAGCTAGATGATCAACATTAGCAGGTCATTCAACTATAACATTGCGCAACTTAATATCCTGCATATAATAGGGATCATCTTCGGGCGACCGAAGGTGGCGCACTGTTATACGAGTCGACCGAGAAGTAGAAGGATCATGAGATCCTTTTTTCTTGGTTCTACCTTCCATTTGCACCAAAGATAGTAAGGAACAAAGAGATTATAAAAGAGGTAGAGAGGGTTTTCAATAGATCAGATTTTTGAGAAGAAAATCTCAAAAACTACTGTGAATCAAGAAATAAACCACACCAATAATGAAAAGGGAGTGAAATAACTTGATTCTACAAGGAAAATAAAACAATGCACTTATTTTGAAGAAATAGGAAATGGGTTCGACCGATCGACCTAGGAGCCATTGGAGAAGACACCCAAAATGAGAAAAAAGTGATTTTTCCCCAAATAAAGCACTAAACCCGTGCTTCACGGCTGGTTGAGTACATGCTCGACCGGTCGAGCCACGACTGATCGAGTATGTACTCGATTGGTCATGCACGGCCCAAAATATGCAATTTTCATAAAATTTCAAATTTTAAACATTTAAAATAACAAATATGTACATTATGATACAGAAATGCAAGAATAATCAATTCAAATTGTACATACCAAGATCAAATTTTAATTTAGCAAACCTACTTTTGTCGAGCGGTTTTGTGAATATGTCAGAAAGTTGAGTCTCGGTCGGAATATATTCCAAAGAAATTATCTTTTCTTCCACTAATTCATGAATGTAGTGATATCTAATGTCAATATGCTTAGTTCGTGAATGTTGGATTGGATTTTTGGAGATATTAATTACGCTTGAATTATCATAATATAAAATCATAGTATCTTGCGCAATTCCGTAATCGCTTAATATTCTTTTCATTCCCACAAGCTGAGTACATACATTACCTGCTGCAATGTATTCAGCCTCAATAGTTTAGGGCGATACAAAATTTTATTTCTTACTTTGCTAAGAGACTAAACAGTTCCCTACATAGAAAGAACCACCACTGGTTGATTTTCAGTCATCAATGTTACCAGCCCAATCAGCATCCGTGTAACTAACTAATTGCACACTAGTATCATGTAGATACCAAAGACTAAGATTAGCTGAATTAGCGACATATCGCATAATCTGCTTAACAGCAATTAAATGTGACTCTTTAGGGTCAGATTGACATCTAGCGCAAATTCGTACGCTAAATGCAATATCAGGTCGGCTCGCAGTTAAATAAAGTAAACTTCCTATCATACTGCGATATAACTTAGGATCCACATTCTTACCTATAGAGTCTTTTGAGAGTTTTAAAGTATTACTCATAGGAGTATCATAATTTTTTCCATTCTTAAATCTGAACTTTTTAAATAAGTTCAGAGCATATTTGGTTTGAGAGATAAAGAAACCATCAGATTGCTGTTTTACTTGCAACACTAGGAAACAATTCAATTCCCAAACCATGCTCATTTTGAACTTAGACTTCATAAGATCTGCAAACTCAACAGTCATGTTAGCATAGGTAGATCCATATATAATATCATCAACATAGATTGGCACTATTAAAATGTGATCATTATGTTTCTTTACAAACAATGTCTTATCAACACTTCCCATTATAAAGTTATGACTTAGTAAAAACTTAGTTAACTTTTTATACCATGCCTTTGGAGCTTATTTCAAATCGTAAAGGGTCTTTTTTAGGCGGTCTACATGATCAGCATTCTTAGGGTCTTCAAAACCTATTGGTTGTTCAACATACACTTCTTCATGTAAATCACCATTTAAGAAAGCATTCTTTACATCCATTTGGTATATTTTGAACTTTCTAAAGTATGTAATAGATATAAATAGTCTGATTGATTCAAGACGAGCTACTGTGGCGAAGGTTTCATCATAATCGATGCCTTCAATTTGAGTGTACCCTTATACAACCAGCCTAGCCATATTTTTAATAATATTACCAAGTTCATCAGACTTATTTTTAAAAATCCATTTTGTTTCGATAATGTGTTCATCTTTAGGTCTAGGAACTAAGTACCAAACATCATTTCTAACAAATTGATTGAGCTCTTCTTGCATCGCAACAATCCAGTTTTCGTCAGAAAGGGCTTCTTTTACATTAGCCGATTCTATCTGATATGTAAAGCACACATAATTACACATATCTTCTAACTGTTTATGAGTGCGCACACCAGTGAGAGGGTTTCCAAAAATCTGATTAGTTGGATGGTCTTTAACAGTCCTCAGTTCAGTGTTATGTTGACTTGATGAAGAGTCTGGTTTATCAATTAGAAGAACTTCATCATTTTTTGAACTTGAGACAGGTGTATTTAAGTGATCGTCAATAACCACATTAATAGACTCTTGAATTACAGCAGTCCTCTTGTTAAGAACACGATACGCTCGACTATTCAGAGCATACCCTAAAAATATCCCTTCATCACTTTTGGTGTCAAACTTACCTAGATTTTCTCGGTCACGTAAAATGTAGCACTTACTGCCAAAAACTCGAAAGTATTTGACAGTAGGCTTCTTATCAAACCATATTTCATAAGCTATTTTCTCATTTGATTTTCTAGTATAAACGTGGTTAATTATATAACAAGCAGTGTTTATGGCTTCGACCCAAAGATTTTTAGGGAGCTTCATACTATTTAACATTACATTTGCCATTTCTTGAAGCACTCTATTTTTTCTTTCTACTATACCATTTTGTTGTGGTGTTTTGGGCGCAGAGAATTCATGTGATATTCCCTGATCACTACAAAACTTCTTAAAACTGTTATTCCCAAATTTTGATCCATGATTACAATGGATCTTACAGACTTGAGATCATTTTTCCGTTTGGATACGTTTAAGTACCATTTTTACTTCATTGAGAGTTTCTGATTTATCCCTTAAGAAGACTACCCAAGTATATTTAGTAAAGTCATTAACAATTACCAGTATGTACTTCTTGCCACCTCGACTCTCCATTTTAATTGGTCCAATAAGATCCATGTGGAGAAGTTCAAGCGGTTTAGATGTGGCATTGGAGTTCACCTTTTTGTGAGTACTCCTTGTTTGTTTGCCAATCTGGTATTCACCACATATCTTATCTATTTTCCGTATTTTAGGTAAGCCTCTTACCAACTCTCTTTTGCTCAATGTATACAAGTTACAGTAGTGTACATGTCCAAGGCGTTTATGCCATAACTCGATCTCATTGATATGGACCATGTAGCATGATAGATTAGATGAGCTTGAATCACTTACAGTGTAGCAGTTTTTAGAAGTTCTGCGACCAGTTAATATTATAAAATTATTTTTATTTAAAATTTCGCACCCTAGGTTAGTGAATTTTACACTGATTATTATCGCATATTTGAAAGATGCTTAATAAGTTGTGTTTTAACCCTTCTACATATAAAACATTCTCAAATAGAGGGAGGTTAAAGAGTTGAATCATACATTGGCCAACTATTCTGTAAGACCCGTATCCTAACCTGTACCATTCCATAAACTTTCGCGGTCCTCCCAGTCGAATTTCGACGACCTGCGACGCGTAGATAACATTGGCGCACGCTCTTGAGTCACATCCTGTAAACCCAAGCCAACTCAAAACGAGACCTATGTCATTGCGACCACGGCATCGCCGCGGTTTCGACGGCACGTCTCGTGCGTCAATGCGATGCTCAGATTATGAGATCCGGCCCGTGCATTATCTAGGTCGTTGATCGCTTGATCGTGGGACCCACCTACCCCTATTGTTGTACTTTCCTAGAAAAAAAATAATTACTATGATGTCACCCTAGGGGTGACATCACCCTACCCTACCACCTTACCTTCCCTTTTCCCCATAAGTCAAACTCATTAATTCCCATTACCTCACCATCCCTCTCTCCCATCACTCCCTTACATCATTTCTCTCTTTCACTTCTCTCCATTCGAAGCAATCCCTCCATGGAGCAACCCACGTCCATGGCTCCCATGAGAGAGCTAGTGTGGCCCACCTCCCTATCTCCCATCTCCACCATCCAATGATCATCTCCACCATTGAAATTGTTTCTTTGGGGCTCTATCATGCATTGGCGGAAGAAGGAAGAAGAGATCTCGAGGTGGGTGCTTCTCTCTCTCTCTCTCTCTCTCTCTCTCTCTCTCTCTCTCTCTCTCCTCCTCATTTGTCTTTTTTTCTTGTGTGATGTGTGGTCCACTTAGATGAACCCCACCTTGAGGTATGTTTTATCCAAACCATCCAAGTCATGTGGGCCCTACCTTATGGCGGTGGAAATACAAGTATCGGTTTGATTTAAATCAGGTAGGCCTCGTCCATGTGAGGACCCACTTTGATGAAATATGGCCACATCGGCATGGGACCCACCACTGTGTTTATGCATGCCGTCCAGCGTCCAGGGACGCTGGACGTGAGGGTGGCTAACGTGAAGTGTGTGTTTTGGCATTGGCGTGTACTATCTGTAAAAAAAAAAATGCTTTGCTTTTAAAGTTTAGGGTGGGTCACTCATATAGGCCCTACCTTGATTCATAGAACTAATCTACACCGTCCATCCCATTCCTTAGCCTATTTTAAGCGTTGAACCGAAATTTGAGACCGATCTGATAATCAAGCGGGCCATACCATAGGAAATAGTGGTACTGCCATTAAAACCCACCGTGATTCTTCTATGCATCAAAAATATGTCGCATATTGGTCTCAGTAGGTTGGTCTGAGGCCGTAGAACACAATAGACGGGTTGGATTTTTCAAATCCATGCCCTATATATGAAAAACCACAGGAAATTAAAAAATAAAAAATAAAATAAAATAAAATAAAATAAAATAAAAATAAAAATAAAAATAAAAATAAATAAATAAATACTGTAGTGGGCCCCAGGTCTGTATGACCTTATCAACAGGTTTGAATGGAAATAAACATTATGGTGGGCCCCAGGTCTATAAGACCTTATCAACAGGTTGGATGCAAATAGATATTATAGTGGCCCAGGTTGGATGATAAATAAATATTACAGTGGGCCCTAGGCCCATGTGACCCAATGACTAGTTTGGATGGAAGATAAACATCATGTTGGCCTCATTTTGGATGGACAGTATGTTGGGCCCTAGGTTGGGTGGAAAATAAACATTTTTGTGGGTCTTACTTAAGACCTATTTATGTATGTGTTGTGTCCACAACTGTGGACCTCCATCATGGAACATGTGACTTATCTATTCCTTCCATCCCTATGGGACCCACTATGATGCATGTGTTTCATCCAACCGTCCAACCATTTTTTGGAAAATGATCCTTTTTTTTTAGGTTTGGGACGAAAATAAGTCAGATTTACTTATCAAGTGGACCATAGTGCACGGTGAGGATTGAACGGCTATCTTTGAAATCTTGAGACCCTATGATTTGATTAGATGGGAAATAAATGTTATGGCGGACCTTGAAAATTTTAGTAGTGGAAATCATTATCACCACTTATATTGAGTGTGGCCCATTTGACATACATGGGGCCCATTGATGTGGCCAATTTGATGTATGTATGACCATGTTATGAGGCCTACTTTGATATATGTTGTGGCCCATTTGTCAGGCCCACTTTGATGTATCTTTATCCACGCCATCCAGGGCAGGCACCCCATTATGATATATATATCAGGGCCCATGGGTCGAGGCCCATTAGTGCTGCCTATTTGATACAACCCACTTGATGTGTACGAGGCCCATTAGGGCGGCCCATTGATGTAAGGCCTATTGTGACATGTATTGGGCCCATGACGCGTGACCCATTTGATGTGTATAAGACCCATGGGTAGGGCCCACATATTATGTATTTGAAGCCCATGAGCAGAGCCCACCTGAGGTTTATATATGGGCCCCATTAATGTGACCCACTTGTATTTGAGGCCCATGGGTTGCGGCCCATGGGTCGTGGCCCATTGTGATATATACTCGGCCCATACGTCGTGGCCCATTGAGATGTGTTTCCGACCCATTTCGTGAGGCCATTGTGAAATATTCCTACTCTTGTGAGGAGGCCCATTGAGATGTATTTCTGGCTCATTGATGCGGCCCACTTGTTGAATTGAGGCCCATTGGTGTGGCGTGCGGCCCAATGTATCGACCCACCGTGATGTGTAGGTCCACGTGTTGTATGTGTAAGGCCCACCTGTGATGACTATCTGAGGCCCACTTGTTGGATATTTGGGCCCATCTTATGTTTGACTCTATGTGGACCACTCCTTGGGAGCAATGTTGGTTAAATGTCCACATTGCTGGGCAGTGATGGTTGGATGTCCACATTGTGACCCTTCCTTAGGCCTTATCAGGCCCATTCTCGTCATTCTCTTAGTGGGTTAACCCAAATAAGTGGGGCCCATTTACCACGGACGGATGGCTCCATGCTACCAGATTTGATATAACCACGGCCGAGGGCTGATCTTTATATTATGGTTGATCAGATGTTCATCTATGGACCCAGTCTTGTCTATATGACTGGTCGTCGGTGTTGATTATCGATGCTGATTGTCGGTGCTAATTATCGATGTAGATTATCAGTGTCGATTTGTCGAGGCCGATTGTCGAGACCTATATGATGTATATGTGACCCGTAGTTGAGGGCCATTGTGATATGTATTAAGCCTATGATGCATGGTTCATTTGATGTATTCAAGACCCATGTGTAGGGCCCACATGTCCTGTATTTGAGGCCCATGGGCAAGGCCCATTGTGATGTATTCATGGCCCATGGTCAAGGCCCATCGTGATATGTATTAGGCCCATGAGCAGGGACCACCTGTTGTGTATATGTGACCCTTGAGTAAGACCCGTTGTGTTGTATATTAGGCCCTTGTGTGAGGCCGTGGGCCCATTATATGTTTGACTCTATGTAGGCCATTCCTTGGGGGCAATGTTGGTTAAATGTCCACATGGTCGAGGTCGATTATCGATGATTGTGGATACCAGTTGTGAGTATATGGCGGCATAGCATCATGATACATGCTCATACGCATCATCTGCATGTTTGTTATGAGAGGTGGTTGATCATTGCATATGTCATTGAGCATGTCGTTATGAGACTCCCTGATAGGTGGAGATTATCTCACATGAGCATGTGCAGGATTGATGCATAACTGGATTGCATGACTCATGCATCTCGCATTATTATTACTGTATGCCCTAGCGACATCAGGGCCGTAGCCTCCACAGGCATATCGTGGATGGCCAATGGGACACCGGAAATGTTTGGTTCTAGCATACGGGCGCCATAGATGTCCCTGGGTGAAAATCCCTAAACCTCCATGGCCAGGAGACGCCCCAACGTCGAGACCGAGTGGATACATGAGCGCCCGAGTGCCGAATACCAGGAGGCCGCGTCTCCCACTGTGTCGTGGTCGGTTGGGAGGGGGTGTGGCCTTACCCGCCCGAGGGTAGGGGGCAATATTAGGCTGAGTTTGACCAGCTCGTGAATGGGTCCGTTATCGACGTGCCGGATAGGTATTGACAGACTATTGGCCAGGCGGATAGTGAGGTTTTTTACGCTCACTTGGACTGTGCGGCTAGGAGAGCGGCAGTGCCATTTGGAGTGTACTAAACCCCGGTGATGATCCCAGAGATGAACTATACTGATATGTGGATTTAGGGAGCAGGAGTTGCATACTCATTCATGCATTCATTCATTCACTATCCACTCGGGTTGGTGGTGCACAACTATTTGTTACACGTGCCTTCGCAATGGCCAGGATTTCGGTTGGGGCGCGCGACTAACCTGAGATCAGGAGTTTACCACATTGAGTCTGACTATCCAAATTAGGTATGGGACTAGTTTGGATAGAAGTTCCTTGTGATGGATCCCATAGCCTGCGATACTACGTACTATCATCCCGACTTCACACTCCAGCATGGTCATTCCATTCGCACCGCATATTGCATGACATTCGCGGCATATGACATTTTGGGTTATTGTGTCCCTGCATTTATATGGTTTAGGTACGTTACTCATCAGAAATGTATATTGTATTGCAACCTCTACATCTGATATTTGGCCATCTATGATTCCTCACTTGCATAGTTGTTCTACATTGCATATTCTGACATTGATTGACTCATGGACTTGTCCGTATTTTCGCTTACTCTGTTATCGTATGTTTGTGATCATGTCGATATTCTGTTTACTATAACAATTCATGCTCTTGTCAATATTTCTGCTTATTTCGACATTATACAATTTATGGATTACAAGTACTTTCGATATTGTGTGATTTATAACATTGCATCCTCGGCATCTAATATTTGGCTCGCTTTAATTCCTTATTTGCACAGTTGATCTGTGTTATGTACCCTGATATTGTATGATCCATGGATTTATCAGTACTTCCGCTTAATTTGATTACTCTGATATGGAATACTTGGCACTTACCTTGTACACACACTTACACCACCCTCTAAGCTTTTTATAAGCTTATGCACGATAGATGCGTGCAGGTGATGTTAGGTTACAGCAGTATTGAGCTTGGAGCGTGCAGCGGTCTTCTGGAGCTTGATTTTTGATTGATGTATTTTCCTTTCGGCATTGTACTCAAATGATTATATTAGTGGATATATGATGGTGATGTTGCCTTTGTGAATTGGGTAATCTTGTGGTTATGCTTATTACAAATTAAACGTACATTGTAAAAAAAAAAAAATCCTCCTTATAAGATCCCAGGATCGGAATCTGGCGTATGAACGCTAGGAGCCGAGAATGGGGTACTATGGAGGCTGTCGGCACCAGATTCGGCAATCGGGATTCCTGTGAATCCAATTTCCGGGTTTGGGGCGTGACATATTCTGCAGTTATTACCATCACCGAATGTGACTGAACCATCAGTCATATCTTTAAGATTGGTGAACAGACCTTTGTCGCCAATCATGTGTCTGGAGCATCCACTGTCTAGGTACCCCTTTGAATGGCTTATAACTTTGAAAGCAGTGTGGACAACCAAGCAAGTAACCTTAGGAACTCATTTCATTACAGTCTTAGATTTAGGAGTATAGTTGGTCTTCTTATATTTGTAGTCGATATAAGACCGACCCATTGAGTTAGATTTTAAGAGCTCCTTAAGCAAATCAACAATTTTCTCAGCTAAAGGATTATGATTCTGATTTTTATAGTTGATATGGTTGCTTTTAGGTTTTAAGGTTTGAAAAGTCTTAACCTTTTTAGAATAGTTTTGATTCAGACTTTTCCCTTTTGAGTTTGAAGACTCCCCTTTCACAAATTTAGGTGGAGTATTCTTATGTTTGGGAGGAATACTTTTATCGTAGCTCAATCCAGATCGATCACCACATTTTTTGGATCCTGATAATTTTTCTAACTTAGGATCACCTTGGGCATACCTCCATGTGTCTTTTAAACTCAAAAGTGAAGAGACTTCAAGTTTTAGCTTTTCATTTTCAGATTTTAAGTTTTCAACTTGGGAGTTTTTGAAATCTAAATTGCACTTCGTTTTTTCAAAACAATCTGAAATGTGAGATTTTTCTAAAATAAGATTATCAAAATTTTCTTTAAGTTTTGAAAACTTTTCTTTTTGAAGTTTTAGTTTTACAGCAATTTTACAACTTTCCTTGTATAAGGCATTATAAGCATCTTGAAGATCTTCTTCATTTTCATGACCACTATTCAGATTTTCTTTACTAGTTGAATCATCATTATGTGAAAAAGTGAACTCAGCTAGAGTCATAAGGGCTTTGACTTCATTACCCGACTTGGTTTCAGAATCTTCTGACTCAGAAGAGGCTTCAGAGCTGGAAGATTCATCCCAAGTAATCAACATTCCTTTCCTTTTAGGTTTGTCCTTTTTAGGACATTTGTTTGCTAAATACCCATATTCATGGTAGTTGTAACATTGACTGTCTTTTAAAGATTTTCAGGTTTTAGATTTAGATCTTTTCTTTTCATTAGGTTTTTGAAAATCAACCCTCTTTTTACTTTTGAAAATCTTATAAAACTTTTTAACTAAAAGGGTCATATCATCTTATGAATTTTCTAAATCAGAATTACTACTATTTTCTTAAGAAATTTGGCTGGGAAGATAGTTTCTCGGTCGAAGAATGAAGGAGTGGCGCTTCATCTTCTCCCAGATCGGCCGCAACAAGAGAACTTGGAGGTATGAGGATCATGTATTCAGAATCAGAGGGGAGAGTGGTAACTTCATGTAGATAGTGAGAAGGGAGGGCCTCAACACTGACCGTGGTTTAAGAATCAACGGTCTGAACTTCAATAATCTCAGAAATGTCGGTTGTTGGTGGGTGTTGTTGCAGTGGTTGCACCATAATGATCTGTTTGTCGACGGCCATTAGTTCCCAAGTGACTACTGGAAAAAATGGATAGTCAATCGACATGAAAATAACATAATTCAAGGTCATTATATATAGGTAAGTAATTTCCACCTAAGTCAGATCAAATAGTGCAAGTGATGGATCGTTTATCCACAACCCAATGATTTTTTATTATTGTCGCTAGCATTTGCCTTAAAGTAGGGAATGGTGGTGGATTGGGATGATAGGGGGTAAGATATCTTCCATCAAAAGGAAGATCAGGGTCATTTAATCTTTCCCTATCCCGCCAACATTTATTTCAACATTTGTTATAATGAGCTTCTTGGTGACGTTTCAATCCTTCTTTGATTTCTTTTGAGTAATCGGCGATGGAGAAACCTAGGCAATACTTGGTTTTAAAATATTTTCCAAAAGAGGATACAACCTTGGTCGAGCAAGTACTCGATGCCCGTCGAGGCCCTGGTGAAACCAGTAATAATCGATCCATGGTTGTTGGTGCAAAAGGAGGATCGACAAGTTTGAAAGTCAAGACAAGAGGCTTTGGAGGTGGACCAAGCAAAGCTCATAAGTCAAGATTTCTCTTTGGATCTGGTGAAGAGTGTTGAACTGGTGGGGGTGTAGGAGAGGTAAAAATCTTCGTCACGACCTTTTGGTGTGTTAAAGCAACAACAACCTCAGTCGATGGAACTTGAGAAGGAGCTGTCGTGGCTAATCTCATCTTCGGCTTGCTTATTTTTTGGGTCGGTGTGTTGGCCGATGAGGGCGTTTCCCTTTTCTTCCCTTTGGGTTCAAGCTTTAAAGAAAGCCGAGCTATAATCTCCTTTGGAGATTTCTTCAACAACCTCTTATAATGGTTCTCCCACCAAACAATGAAACTATCCATCACATGTGGTTGATTTGGATAACAGGGGAGGTCGAGAGCTTGACTTGCTTCTCTAAAAGAAGAAAGTAGAGATCGATAGAGTTCAGGATTGTTAGCAATTTTTCAACTGAAGGGTGGTTTGTTGCAGGTCTTCTGAGTAAAGGGATATGGGATGCATTGAACAAGACTAAGTTGCTGAGCGGGTAAGTTCTGATAATATTATTCGATCCCGACCTTAGCATTCTTGCCAGAATCGATCGAACCTCCATAGGGAAGGTCTTGAATAATGAGATAGCTCTCTCAAGCTAAGAGTGTTTGGGAGGCTACATCATCATCTTCTTATGCATATCGGCCGGTAAGCCAACCGAGACCATACTCTCCCTCACACAATGGCATGAATGACTGATTCCTCTTACCCTTGTCCAAAGTAAAGAACAATGTATCCATGTACATTGAAAAGGGTTGAGTTTTTTTAGGAGTAGATGACGCGCTCGCCATAAGAAGTGTAGACGGATTCAGAATGGATGGAGTGGTGTACAAGAGAAGGACAGAAGTATTCATAAATCCACATCTGGAGAAGCCACAGGGACTCTCCTCCAGAAACAAACTTTTGTTGGTAACTTCATAAGCCCCCTTGTACAGATGGTCAAGCACAAAAGGTGCTAAAGCAAGCCTTTGACCATGGGTAAGGGCCTTAGCCAATGAGACATTCAATGGTGATTTGCAGGGTATTCACACAAAGAAAATGCCGACAGATCCAAAGCACTTGGAAAGCGGTATGATCTTCACAATTGACTGGTCTGTTGTGTCCGTTGTGATTACGATAGGCTGTCATGAAGTGAGAATATGCTTTGCAAGTCTTGTTCATAGACCGCTTGGCCTCTTTTTGTGCAAAGCTTGGATAAACAGCTTCACTAAAAGAAAGTAGTTGGGTTAGAGCTGAGACATCGAATGTGGTCGGACTCATAGGACCGTAACAGAAGAAGAAGGAGTTGGTCGATGAGCTCCAGAAGGTTGAAGCTGCAAGAAGAAGAGTCAAATCTGTTAGATAGTCATAGATGGAGAGTTTGATGAACTCATAGATGCCTAATGCTCTCCATGATGCCTCATGTTGAGAAGATACACGAGCGAACCAAGCCTCCTATTCTAGGAGTGGTTTTAACCATGACCGAGGATTCTTCAAGGCATTTGGGATGTCAGGGATGGAATTAAACTAGATCAAGAATGCCTCGTCAGGACAGAGAGGAAACATGGGATCCATCATGCCGACTTCCTCCACCTCTATTGATGGAGTGAATGCTGAGCCTAAGTAGTGGTAATCATCGATGGGTGATTGAAATATTATCTTATTGATGCACTTATCAGCAAGTGCATCCATCAGTGGAATCAAATCGTTTTGATGAAATGAATGATTATAAGATGAAGAGGCATCCATTGCTTGAGAAGTGAATAAAAAATTGGGATTTTCTTGGAAGAAGAACAGGGATGAAGGCATATGAATGAAAAGAATTTGAAACAGCGCTTATATTGGCTGAGAGAATGAAGCATTTATTACGGTATCATTGCAATTTTGTTAGATACAATGTAAGAACAAGTGTCCGCATGGGGTTCATCCACTGTTTCAATAAAATGCAGTCGTCGCTGACGTGTTATGGTGGATCCATCGAAGTCGGTTATCATCTTGCTGCACGTGTAGGCAATAAATGCTACATTTAATGAGGAGTCGTACGTCTCTTTCACCTTTTTCCAAAGGTGAAGCGACGTGGGGGCAATGTTCATCCTCATTATCGTCATTCCCTTCGAGAACCAATCAAGGGAAGTTACATGTGATCTATACGGATTCACACTGTGTATTAGAAGATCTATAGATATGTACAAGGAAGATTTCTTAATAATAGTAGCTAGAGTGTATCAACCAGTGCCGTGTTATTGTTTAAGCGACCAATGAATAAGCAATCATGTGAAAGCAGTTATAGGACAAATGACAAAAGGAGAAACAGAGGAAATCAAGTAGTGGTGAACGGTTATGGTAATCGTCAAGACGTGAGAAGGATCCAGATGGCTTGATTAAAGATATAAATAGAAGAGGAATGTAAGAGAAAATTTTCATCTCTTACCAACCCAATCAAAGCAAAACCTATCTTTTAATTATCTTTTAATTACTAGTCAATTTATATTCCACAGTGCAATCTTTTCCTTTCCTTGTCAAGCAAGTTACATTTCTTAGGGCCAGTTTGGGACGACAGTAGAGTAGATTAGGAGGGATGGGATAGGATTTAAGGTAATGATGGAACTTATTAGTGGTTGTCCATGACTTCCATCGGTTTGCAAAATCCCGGGATAGAGTGGAAAGCATGTTTAGTTGCATCAAAATATCCCGGGACAAGCTAAAATATTAGTTTGGGTTGACAGATGGGATTTGTCAATCCTGCAGTTGAAACACACGGTCTGTTTGGGTTAGCGGATGGGATTTACCAATCCTGCAGCTAAAACACACGGTCTATTTGGGAATCAACACAAACCCTACGTGTGTTTCTCCTCTCTCTCCTACTTTCTTATTCGTGTTAAGAGGAGAACCCAAACTAAATACTACCATCTACACATGGGGTGGTCCACATACATACATTGAGTAAGATTTAGATCATCAGTTGTCCATTGATTTTAGTATTATAGCTCACCTAATAAGCGGGTAGCACTGATTACTTCTGTCACGCCCCAAACTTGGAAATCGGGGTCACAAATTCTCAATTGCCGAATCCGGTGCCGACAACCTCCATAGTACCTCATTCTCGGCTCCTAGCGCTCATACGCCAGATTCGATCCTGGGATCCTACAAGGAGGATTTTCATAAAGAATTTGTCTCATATGAAGCATAACCACAAGTACACCCAAATCATAAGAACAACATCATCACCACATATCCACTAATATAAACATTCAAGTACAATGCTGAAAGGGAAATACATGCATATAATAAAATCTCTACAAAGCTTGGCCGCATGCTCCTGCTCTTGCTCAGCTACGACTGCGTCCAGGTGTTACCTGCACGCATCTATCGTGCATAAGCTTATAGAAAGCTTAGAGGGTGGTGAAAGCGTGTGAGTAGTATAAGGATGCTCAGAATGTAATATCAGAGTAAACGAAAATACTGGTAAGTTCACGAACCATACAATATCAGAGTAAACAGAAATACTGACAAGTCCATAAAAATATCATCAATCTCATCCAGAATATGTGATGAAAAGACATAATAAGCCAACATCATATACTGAGAAAGTAATGTAGGTTGATTATGCAATGTGGAAACATAATGAGCCAAATATCAAACACCGAGATGCAATACAATACGCAATTTAAGTGCACGCTGTCCACGACCTCGGTTCTTGTACTTCCCAACTTTGACAAACTATTTGAAGTCGAGTGTGATGCCTCATATGTCGGAATTGGAGGAGTTTTGTCATGCCCCAAACTCAAAAATCGGGCTCACAAAATTTTCGATTGCTGAATTCGGTGCCGACAGCTTCCATAGTACCCCATTCTCGGCTCCCAGCGTCCAAACGCTAGGTTCCGACCTTGGGATCCTACAAGGAGGATTTTCTAACGTACATTTGTCTCATAAGAAGCATAACCACAAGTATACCTAAATCATAAAGGCAACATCATCACCATATATCCACTAATATAATCATTTAAATACAATGCTGAAAGGGGAATACATATATCGAAATCAAAGCTCGAGAGGACAGCTGCACACTCTAAGCTCAATGCTGCTGCAACCTAACGCCACCTGCACACATCTATCGTGCATAAGCTTACAAAAGCTTAGAGGGTGGTGAAAGTGTGTGCACAAGATAAGTACCAAGTGTATAATAAAGCCCATAAATCATACATCATCGGAATAAGTGAAAATACTGACAAGATCATGAATCATACGGGATCAGAGTAAGCGAAAATATACGGTAAGCCCATGAGTGCTATCAGCCGTACCAAGGCCATGCGATGCAAAACATAATAAAACAATAACAGATGCTGAAGATGTAATGCAATATGCAAATCCTGACGAGTCACGAATACCATCAACCTCATCTAGGCCATATAAGTGCAAAAACATAGTAACTCAAAATGCTAAGTACTGCAGATGCAATATGATATGCGGTGCGAATGAAATGATCATGCTGGAATGTGAAGTCGGGATGATAGTACGAAGTATCACAGGCTACGGGGTCCATCACAAGGGACTTCTATCCAAACAAGTCTCATACATAAATTTGGATAGTCAGACATAATGTGGTAAACTCCTGATCTCAGGTTAGTTACGCGCCCAACCGAAATCCTGGCCATGCAATGGTACACGTAACAAATAGTCACGCACCACCAGCCTGAGTGGATAGTGAATGAATGAATGAATGGATATGCAATTCCTACTCAATAAGTCCACATATCAGTACGGTTGCTCTCTGAAAAAATCACCGGGGTCTATTACACTCGACACCGACTGCCTCCTCCCTAGTTGCACAGCCCAACGAGCAGAATAGACCTCATTATCCGCATGACCAATAGTTTGCCAATACCTACCCGGCTCGGTGATAGCGGACCCATTTACTAGCTGGTCATACTCAACCTAGCTTATAGCCCCCTCACTCGGGCGGATAAGGCCACACCCCCTCCCAACCGACCACGACACAGTGGGAGATGCGGCCTACTAGTATTCGGCACTCGGGCGCTCATGTTCCACTCGGTCTAGACATTGGGGCTACTCCTGGCCTCGGTGGTTCTGAGATTTTCACCCAAGGACATCCTAAGTGTTCATAGTGCTAAAACCAAATATTTTCGGTGTCCCATCTGGCCATCTACGATGTGTCTGTGGAGGCCATGACCCTGATGTCGCTAGGGCGTACAATGATCAAGTCACATATATGTGAGATGCATGAGTCATACTATCCAGTCATGCAGCAATCCTACGCATACGGCGCGATAATGTGGGCACTCCGTCTCATAAGAAGTCCCGCAAATAGTCTACCCAATGGTGTATACTATGATCAAACATTCCTCATATCAGGCATACATATGATGCGTATGGGCATGAATCATGAAGTTATACTAAGCATTTTATATGGTGATGAACTATCCTCACAATGAAGATGGGCCTTGATGGCCTACACACAACAAGTATGTGCCTATCAATGGGCCATAGGGAGAGTTATAATGCGGATATTTAACCAACATTATTCTTACAATGTGGACGTTAAACCAACATTGCTCTCAAGGCATGGCTCGCCATAACCCATGGTGGAATCACACAATGCAATAGACCTTATATATATCCCATTGGGCCTCAACCCATGGGCCTCAAATACATCAAATGGGCCTCAACCCATGGGCCCTAATACATCACAATGGGCCTTAACCCATGGGCCCTAATACATCATAATGGGCCTCAACCCATGGGCTCCAAATACATCAAAATGGGCCCCATCATATGGTCCTCATACACATCAAGGTGGGCCTCAACAACGGGTCATAAACATATCAAAGGTGGGCCTCATAGATGGGCCATATACATATCAAAGGTGGGCCTCACAGATGGGCTATAAACATATCAAGGGTGTATATATATATCATATCAAAAGATTAACTGGATCATATCATAGATAGCAGTGGAGATAATGATTTTCACTGTTATCAAAATTCCAGGGCCCACTATCAAGTTCATTTTCCATCTAGTCTGTTAGTAAGGCCACAAAGACCTGGTTGGGAGGAAAACAAGTATCTCAAAACTGTCAAGGTCCAAAGGACTTCAATGGTAGACGTTCATCTCTCCACTGTTTTCTATGGTGTGGTCCACCTGATAAATCTGCCTCATTTATAGTCTCAAGCTGAAAGATGATCTTGCCAAAGGGTTGGACGGTTTGGATGCAACACATGCATCATGGAGTGGGTCCCACTGTCCAAACAGTGGATGGTACGGATAGAGCACATACATCATTGGTGGTCCCCACCAAAAGGATGACGGTGTGGGCATACATGCATACGTCAGCGGGTCCCATGTGGGGCCCACCATAACGTCAATTTTTCCATCCAATCCGTTGGTAAGGTCACACATATTCGGTTTGAAGAGGAAAAATAAATTTCATAAAGATTCGAAACTTCTGCCAACCCAAAAGGGATTTCCATGGCTGACGTTCAATCCTCACTGCTTCCTGCAATGTAGGCCACCTGATCAACGGCTGATGGCATGGATAGAACACATATACAATGGTGGGTCCCATTGTCCAGTACCGTGGACGATGTGGGTAAAACACATAGACTATGGTGGGTTCCACCGTCCACTGCCATGGACGGTATGACTAAAACACACCCATCATAGTGGGTCTCACCGTCAATAAGACACACACATCACTGGTGGGTTCCACGTGGGGCCCACCACAATGTTTACTAGCCATCCAATCTGTTGATAAGGTCATACGGACCTAAAATGAAGAGGAAAAACAAATTTCATATGATCCGAAACTTCTGTGAACCCAAAAATGGGTTTCAATGGCAGACAGTTCAACTCCACTGTTTCCTATGATGTGGGCCACTTGAGCTTTAGATGGGGCTAATATTTGGAAGGGGCCCACTTCAGGAAGTGGCCCACCCTTTGAACGGTTTAGATGACAAACATACATCATGGTGGGGCCCACGGCTAGGGCCATGGGTCTACTGTCCATCCGCCACCAGCGCAGCAGCGTTCTGCTGCAGCGTCAGCTGCAGCAGGCGCTGCCTGTTTATTATTTTTTTTTGAATTCGCGTATTCTCAAGGTTTTTCACACGTGGGGCCCGCATCGGAGGAATCCACATCATCCATTGCTCTCCATATCTCAAGATAAGCCAAACAAGCCCAATATTTGAGGGGTTTTGGTGTATAGAATCATCAGGTGATTTTTAAACAGTAAAAATTACAGTTTGCTATGCTATGGCCCACCAAAAATTCGGATCAGCATCATTTTTCGGCTTAACGCCTAAAATGACCTGAAGAATGGAATGGACGGCGTGGATTGAATGTATACATCAAGGTGAGGCCTATACAAATGGCCCTTCCCAAAGCTTGACGAAACAAGCTAATATTTGTGTTTTCCTTGTGCACGTCTAGACGTTGGACGGTTACTAGTAAGACAAATACATTTAAGGTGGGCCTTACTTATGTGGGCCACCACATGGCTAGGTGGTGTGGAACAACACACATATAAAGTGGGCCCCACCTACAAAAGGATTGGATCCAATACATGCTTCCTGGTGGGGTCCATCCAAGTGGGCCACACGGCCACCTCATCATACACAAAAACATAAATAAATAAAAAGAGAGGGAGGGAGAGAGAAAGATAGAGAGACACGCGTGATGGAGGGACCCCGGCACTATGGGCCCTCCGTTTCAAGCATCCAATCATACATCAAGTGGGTCCCAATATATGTGGGCCCACCAAATCAAAGATCAATGGTGGAGATCCCTTTTCCATCCCAAAATGGACGGTCTAGATGACCTCTTTTCATGCAAGGAAAATAAACATATTGATGGGGTTCATGGAGAATGGCCCCATCATGGAATGATCATGAGCATCAAGGTGGGCCATCGGCCACACCTAGGGTCCAAAGTGAGATCCATACCATCAATCGGTATGCCTCACTTGGCCCATCATCAAAACATGAAAAAAATCTAGCCTAATAAGCACCCACCGTTCAATCTTCTTAGTGGGTTGGAATGCTGATCTCCTTATGTCTCACTTTAATGGTGAAAGATGAGAAATGAATGGCTAGGATGAAGGTTTTTGGGATGGGAAGGTGGGCCACCAAAATCACATTTTTCTCTTGGGAAAAGGCTTGGACGTGCACCATTTTTGGTTGCTTGAAAAGTGTGTTGAGAAATGAGAGAGAGAGGGTAGTAAGGAGAGTGAGTGAGAGATGGGTGATGGATGTGAGTGATGGGTGAGGTGATGGTGTACTTGACATGTATGGGTGTGTAAGAGAGAGGGTGAGAGAGAGTTGACTTTGGAATTGCTTTTGGGGATGGGACATGTACTTGACATGTGAGGTAATTGATTGGATTGATTTGACATGATATAGAGATTCTCTTGGGATTGCAAACGCATGGCATTTTCTTCGAAATAAACGCCGGCTCACATCTCCCTGCCAGGGCATCAGATCGGTGCGTAAGTCGAGGCGTTGGAACCATGGCGACGGTGCGGTTGCAATGGTAGAAGTCTTGGATTAAGCCAGTTCAAATCTACAAGATATGACTTAGGGTTACACGTAAATATCGATTATAGGTTGTGGATTGTCGGACTTCGACGAAAAGGATCGTGGGAGTCAACGAAATAGTACGGACTAGGATACGGGTCTTACAGTGAAGTCGGGATGATAGTACATAGTATCACAGGCTACGGGGTCTATCACAAGGGACTTCTATTAAAACTAGTCTTATATTTAAATTTGGATAGATAGACTCAATGTGGTAAACTCCTGATCTCAAGTTGGTCGCGCGCCCCCAACCGAAATCCTGACCACTGCGAAGGTACACATGATGACTTGATTGCGCACCACCTGCCCGAGTGGATAGTAAATTAATAAATGAGTAAAATGCTTAGTATGAAACTCCTGCCCAATAAGTCCACAAATCAGTTCTGTACATCTTTGGGATCATCACCGGGGTCTAGTACACTCCAAGCTGACTATCGCCCCAGCCGGCCCCATAGCCCAATAAGTGGAAAAGACCTCATTACCCGCCTGCTAGTAGTATACCAATGCCTACCCGGCTCGTCGATAGCGGACTCATTTAGGAGCTGACAAAAGCAGCTTAGCTTACAGCCCCCTCACTTGGGTGGATAAGGCCACACCCCTTCCAACTGACCACGACATAGTGGAAGACGTGACCTACTGGTATTCGGCACTCAGGCGCTCATGTATATCCACTTGGTCTAGACGTTGAAGGGTCTCCTGGCCACCGAGGTTTAGGGACTTTAACCCACGGACATCTAAAGTGCCCAGATGCTCAAACCGAACATTTCTGGTGTCTCATCTAGCCATCCACGATATGCCTGTGGAGACCACATCCTTAATGTCGCTAGGGCGTATAGTAATCACCCAATGCAAGATGCAGGAGTCACGCAGTCCAATCATGTACCAATCCTATGCATACCGTGCACTCATGTGGGATGACTTCACCTATCAAGGAGTCTCATAAATCACCTGCATTATGACATATGCAATGGTCAATCACATCTCATAACAAACATGCAGATGATGCGTATGGGTATGTATCATGATGTTATGCTGTCATATACTCATAATCAGTATCAATAACCGGCCTCGACAATTAGCCTCGATATCCGGCCTCAACAATTGGCCTCGATAATCAACCTTGATAATCGGCCTCGATATCCGTCCTCAATAATCGGCCTCAACGATCGGCCTCGACAATCGGCCTCGACAATCAGCTTTATTATCCGTCCTCGATAATCGCCCTTGACAATCGGCCTCAATAATCAGCCTCGACAATCGGCCTAATAAAGGGCCTAAGGGAAGGTCACAATGTGGACATTTAACCATCATTACTCATCAATGTGGACATTTAACCAACATTGCTCCTAAGAAGTAGCCCACACAGGGCTTAACATATAGTGAGCCCCTGGCCTCTCACTAGGGCCTCATACACAACATAATGGGCCTCACACAAAGGGCCTGATGTACATCACGATGGGCCATACTCATGGGCCACATATGCATCACATTGGGCCTCATTCATGGGCCACATATACATCACATTGGGCCTCGCCCATGGACCTCAAATACATTACAATGGGCCATATCCCATGGCCTCCAAATAAATCACAATGGGCCACAACCCATGGGCCTCAAATATATTAGAATGGGCCTTTACCCATGGGCCCCAAATATATCACAATGGGCCTCTGACATGGGCCTAATATACATCACAAACGGCCACATCCTATGGGCCTCAAATGTATCACAATGGGCCTCTTAAAAGGGCTTAATATATATCACAAAGGGCCTCACTAAATGGGCCACATATACATCATACTAGGCCTCGCCCATGGGCCTCAAATACATCACAATGGGCCACATCCCATGGGCTCCAAATACATCACAATAAGCCACAACCCATGGGCCTCAAATACATCAAAATGGGCCTCTACCCATGGGCCCCAAATACATCACAATGGGCCTCTAACACGGGCCTAATATACATCACAAAGGGCCACATCCCATGGACCTCAAATGTATCACAATGAACCTCTTACAAGGGCCTAATATACATCACAAAGGGCCTCACTAAATAGGCCACATATACATCGTATTGGGCCTCGCCCATGGGCCTCAAATACATCATAATGGGCCACATCCTATGGGCTCTAAATACATCACGTCGGCTTGGTCCGAAAGTTATATCATAGCGACGCGTCGCCGCCGCGGTTCCAACGCCGTGACTTGCGCACCGAACCGATACCAGGTAAGAAGATGCCGATCAGCGTTCATTCCGAAGAAACACCGCGCGTTGCGGATTTCGAAGGAATCTCTACAATTAGTCCCATCAATCAACCATTAAAGCATCCCATACCTCAAGTACTACAACCCATCTCCACCTTTTTCAAAGTCTACCCTCTTTCCACCTCACCACTCCTCTTTTTCCCATTTTCAACATCAACCATACCCCCTTTTACAATTTTTTCAAACCAAACCATCCACCATCACTCCATCACCCAACTCTCTCTCTCTCTCTCTGTCGCGCTCTCTCTCTCTCTCTCCCTTACAAGTCTCTCTCTCATTCAAACTCTCCCTTAGCAAGTCCCATACGTATGGTCCTCCCATGGTGAGAAAATTTCATTTGTGAGGCCCCCTTTCTCACCCCTTCATCTCTCATCTCAACCATCCATTTCTCATCTTCCTCCATCAAAGAGGAGCACAAGGAACTAAGGAAGCCAAGGGAGCAAGAAGATCAAGCGGTGGGTGTTTGGATAGGATAGTTTTGACGTTTTTAAGATGGGCCAAGTGAGGCCAACCGATCAATGGTTCGGATCTCACTTTGGACCCTATGATGTGGCCAATGGCCCACTTGGATCATCATGATCATTCCATGATGGGGCCATTCTCCATGGACCCCATCATGATGTTTACTTTCTTGCATATTTAGGGTCATCTAGACCGTCTGATTTAGTGGAGAAGGGATCTCTACCGTTGAATTTTAATTTAATAGGCCCACATGTAATGGGACCCACTTGATGTATGATTTAGTGCAAGGGAGGGCCCATAGTGCCGGGGTCCCTCCATCACACGGTCTCACTCTCTATCTCTCGCTCCTTTGTTTTATTTTATTTTATTTTTGTGATGTTAATGAGATTGTGTGGCCCACTTGAATGGACCCCACCATGAAGTTAGTAGGTTATCCAAACCATTTACTGTGGGGCCCACTTTGCGTGTATTGTACCCACGCCATCCATCAATGGTGACCCTCATGAGTAGGCCCACCTTGCTCGACCAGAGAGTCCAGCGTCCAGGGACGCTGGACGATTGGTGAAAACACAAATAAAAGCTTGGTTCAAGCTAATGGAGGAGGCCCATTCATGTAGGCCCCACCTTGATGCATGTCTCCAATCCACACCCATCCATTCCTTTCCCAAGCCCTTTTTAGGCGTTGACCCGAAAGATGGGATCAATCAGACCTTCGGGCGGGCCATACCATAGCAAATGGTAGTTTTCACCATTGAATCATTCCCTGTTGTTTCTATACGCCGAAACAGGCCCAATATTGGGCTTGTTTCGCTTGGCAGGAGCTATGAAAGGCCGTCGGACGGAGTAGATCATCTAGATGTGGACCCCACTGGTAAAAACCTCAGATTTTTCAAAAAAAAAAAAAAAAAAAAAAAAACTAAGCAGCCGCAGCTGCTGCTGCTGTGTCAGTAATGCAGCAGCGCTGCCTGCGCATTGCAGCGGGCGGACGACTTGGCCATCGTTTGCCATCTAATCCGTTCATAGGGTGGGCCAACCCCTGACGTGGGCCCACCCCAAAAATCAGACTGATCCAAGACTCGGGTGGCCCACATCAAAGGAAACAGTGTGAATTGGACTCTACCTTTGAAACCCTTTTTGGGCCCACAGAAGTTTAGGATCAAAATGAAATTTGTTTCTACCCTTCATCTAAGGCCCACTGGCCTTATCAAGGGGTTGGATGACATATAAACATTATGGTGGGCCCCACATGGAGCCCACAGTGATGTAAGTATTTTATCTCCACCGTCCGCCTGGACGGTGGAGCCCACTGTGTGTGTGCGCGTGCGTCTGTGGGTGGGTGCATGCGTGTGTGTGCGTGCGTGTGTGGTGCATGCGTGTGTGTATATTTATATATATATATATATAATATTATATTATATATAATATCATATGTATTATATATATATATATATATATATATATTATATTATATCATGTTTAATATAATATTGGTGGGAGGCCCACCTTAGTTTGTTGTGGCCTGTGATTGAGGCCCACCTTGATATAGATGTAAGGCCCATGGGTCGAGGCCCATAGATGTATTAGGGGCCCATGGGTTATGGCCCACAAAAAAAATGTGTTGGGGCCAATGGGTTTAGGCCCATTTGATGTACATATGGGGCCCAATTGGCGAGGCCCATGTGATACACAAACGGCCCATAAGATTAGGCCCATTTGATGCATTCTAAGGCCCATAGGTTATAGTCCATTGCAATGCACATAAGGCCCATTGGTGCGGCCCAATGATGTGGCCCACTTGATGAATACAAGGCCCATATGATATGGCCCATTTGACGTATTTAAGGCCCAATGGGACGTGCCTAAGGTCCATTGCAATATACGATCCCAACATGGGTTATGTAATGACGTTTACATCGGGCTGTACCTTGGGAGCAATGGTGGTTTGACGTCCCCATTGCAAGTATAGTGTTGGTTAAATGTCCGCATTTTGACTTTCCCTAGGGCCTATGGTTAGGCTCGTGCGTGTTATGTGTAGGCCGTCTAGGCCCACCTTCGTTATGCACATCATCCATCCTATATAGCATGTTTAATTCCATGATTCATGATCATATGCATCATACGTATGCTTGATATGAGAAATGACTGATCATAGCATATGCCTTTGGGCGAACTGTTTATGGGCTCGTACAGGGGTGTTGCCCTGCATGAGCGCGCGATATGCGCACGATTGCTGCATAACTGGATAATGTAGTTCATGCATTTCACATTGTGAGACATGGTTACTGTACGCCCTAGTGACATCAAGGCCGTAGCCTCTATAGGAATATCGTGGTTGGTAGGGTTGGATACCGAAAATCTTGTTTTACATGGGGTACTATAGATGTCTCTAGGTGAAAGTCCCTAAACCATTATGGTACAAGGAGGTTGCTCTAATGTCTAAACCGAGTGGATGCATGAGTGCCGAGTGCCAAATACCAGGAGGCCGTGCTTTCCATTGTGTCGTGGTCGGTTAGAAGGGGGTGTGGCCTTACTCATCCGAGAGGAGGGGGCAAAGCTTTGCTAAGTTTGACCAGCTCGAGGAATGAGTCCGCTATTGACGAGTCGAGCCCGATATTGGCAGATGGATAGTGAGGTCCATTCCACTCACCTTATTGCCCGCGATGGGGCGGCAGTTTGGCTTGGAGTGTACTAGATCCCGGTTATATTCCTGATTTGAGCTATATTGATATGTGGACTTAGATGAGGATTCGCATACTTGAGTTGCATTTCGCACCGCATGGCCTTGGTATGGCTGACATCATTCTTTGCACCGCATGGCCTTGGTACGGCTAATGGGATTCTTGGCATTCATCGGCATGTTCCGCATTACTCTGATACTGCATAACTACATTATCACCTTGAGCATACACTTTCACCACCCTCTAAGCTTTCTATAAGCTTATGCACGACTGTTGCGTGCAGGTGACGTTGGATCGCAGCAGCGCTGAGGCTTAGGCGCGTGGCAGATCATTTTTGGAGTTTTGTTCATCTTCATTGTATTTCCCTTATGCTCATTGTACTTGTAAAGTTTTGATTATAGTGGAAATGTGATGGAGTTTTTGGTTGTTGTGTGTGGGTTATGCCTTTGGTTATACTTATTACGAATTAAACTGATGTTGAAAATCCTCCTTGTAGCATCCCAGGATCGGACATCACAATGGGCCTCTAACACGGGCCTAATATACATCACAAAGGGCCACATCCCATGGACCTCAAATGTATCACAATGAACCTCTTACAAGGGCCTAATATACATCACAAAGGGCCTCACTAAATAGGCCACATATACATCGTATTGGGCCTCGCCCATGGGCCTCAAATACATCATAATGGGCCACATCCTATGGGCTCTAAATACATCACAATGGGCCTCAACCCATGTGCCTCAAATACATCATAATGGGCCCTCACATCTGGGCCCACGTACATCATAATGGGCCTCATTCAAGGGCCTCACACATATCAGCCCATGGTCCAACGGATAAGCAACATGTATGTACGTCAAGGTGGCCCTGCACGACGAGCCTAAGATGGACAACCTGAATATAATATACACATCATGGTGGGCCTGCACCTAACAGATGGGCCCCACCAAATGGATAGTATAGATATACAACGCATACACCATGGTGGGCCTCACGTGTAGGGTGGGCCCCACCGTCCAAGCAATGGACGGTGTGGATATAAACATATACATCAATGGTGGGTCCCACAGAACTTGCTGACATCATTACAACAGCTATATAGCTGGTGTGTGATACACCAGCCAATTTGTTCCACATAGGTGGGTCCCACGTAGGGCCCACCATAACGTTTATTTTCCGTCCCATCTGTTTATAAGGTCACAAAGACCTGGATTAAGAAGAAAAAAAAAAAAAAGAGAGGAAAATATCATATTGATCCAAACTTCTGTGACCCCAAAAAAAGGTTGCAATGGTAGACATTCAATCCTTGCTACTTTTTGCAGCGTGGACCACCTAATAGTTAGATTTGTCTTATTTTCTTCTCAAGCCTTAGGACGAGCTCACCAAATGGATGGACAGTTTGGATATAATACATACCTCATGATCAGACCTACACAACTAACTTGCTTATATATTTTTATTTTATTTTATTTTATTATTTTTAACATGATTTTAGATGGTGTGGACCACCTGAGCCCTGCGTACAGTTGATTTTTGGGGTGTCCTAATTTCTAAAGGGGACCTATCAAATGCACAGTGCAAATGTTAGGCATACATCATGGTGGGGTCTACTATTGGGTCCCACAGACCCAGCCATTTCAAGTAGCTGGACGCTACTTGCTGCAGCGTGCTCTGGACACTGGCAGCAGTAGCGTCTAGCATTTGTTTTTTTTGTTTTTTTTGTTTTACCATGGTTTTTCATAGGTGGGGCCCACATTGGGACAATCTAGTCCATTTACTGCGATCCCGGGCTCGTGACAGGTCTAATAAGTCCAATATTCAATATGTTCTGGTGTATAGAAACATCACAGCGATCCTTAACAGTTTTGACAGTAAATTCGCTGTTTTCAATGGTGTGGCCTACTGGAGATTTGGATTGACTTCATTTTTCGGCTCAATGCCTAAAATGAGCTGGGGAATTGAATGGACAGCGTGGATTGAATACATACATAATGGGTGGCGCCTGTTGCGGGTCCCACACTCCTCCCTCTTTCAAGCAGGCTAGGACATTGCAGCCCTGGACGCTGGCAGTAGCGTCCTTAGCCACCCTTTTTAACAGGTGGGTATGCAACACCCCTCACCGACGCTGTAGTGGGATTTCACCACCTATGTAGGCCCACTTGATGGACGGTATGGTTGGTCCACTAGATGGATAGCGTCGATAGAATACATACCACAAGGTGGGCCATCATACAAGGGAAAAGGAGAGAGAGAGAGAGAGAGAGAGAGAGAGAGAGAGAGAGAGAGAGAGAGAGAATGGTTGTGGGAGGGGCCCCGCCACTATGGGCCCCTCTTACATTACAATACATATATGTGATCAAGGTGGGCTATTAGCCACACCTAGGGACCAACATGGGATCCCCACCATTGATTGGTGGGTCCCACTTGCCCTATGCAAGAAAATGAAAGGATCTACGTAAAGAACACCCACCATTTGATTTTCTTCTTGGCTCCTGGGACCCCTAAACTCTTTAGCTTTCCCTTTGATGGTGGAAGATGAAGGTTAGATGGCTAGGATGGGAGATTGGGTTGTAGGAAGTGGGCCACACCTAGCTTCTCCTTGGGAGGCTTGGACGTTGGCTTCCTTGGTTGCTTGAGAGATGGTTTGAGAATGAGAGAGAGGAAAGAGATGGGATGAAAAGAGATGTGTGGAATAGATGTTGTAAGAAAGGGATGGTTAGGGTATGGGCTTGGTTGAATTTTGGGTGAAAGAGGGATGGGTGGAGAGAGAGAGTTGACTTGTGAGGGGTGAGGTGGCATGGGGTATGGGTGATGTACCTGACTTGTGATGTGATGTGTACTTGATTGATTGATGCGACGGGTTGTAGAGATTCTCTCAAAATTCACAACGCGCGGTGTTTCTTCAGAATGAACGCGAGCCCACAACTCTTGGCCAGGGTATCGCATCGACGCACGAGATGCGGCGTTGGAACCGCGGTGATTGCGCGGTTGCTAGGGTACAAGTTTCGAGTTGAGCCAACTCCAATCTACAGGATGCGACTTACGGTCGCGCGCAATTGTCGGTTATAGGTTGCGGGTCGCTGGAATTCGACGAGGAGGATCGCGAAAGTTTACGGAACGGTACGGTCTAGAATATGGGCCTTACAACTGCTACAAGTGATCTTTATCCTACGGCCAACAGTTTGTATGGTTCAGATGCTCCCCACTTGAGACCCCATTTGTGGATGGAGCATGACCCAGAAACTACACTCAGAAGAAAATATCAACCATTTGATTTGTTTCCATAGTGAATTTGGACCATTCAATGTTTAACTTTTAACCACCCATTTGATAGCCATCAATTGGATGGTTAGGATTTCTTGATTAGTGTGATTTCAGAGATATTATACATTTACAATATGCCCACAATTTTGATGATCTGAAGTGATGTAAATGGGTGGCCCCTGACCATTGGATAAATCACCACCATTTTGTAAGATAGAGAAATTTCATTCCTGAGATAAATTCTCATTCACCAGAAAAAAGAAAGGGGGGGGGGGGGGGGGTCATTCGTTAAATTGCTAAGATGGCCCAATCAAATGAATTACACACCTCTGTTGGAAAGGCCCTACTGTGCATTGGTTATGATTTCAAGGAAGCACTCTGGTCATCTGGTGCTAACTATCGAATCTATAGCTTCATGCTTTGTTCCCTGTCCGGTTTCCAAACACAGTATGGAAGATTCACCTTCCTCCAAAGACGTATGAATTTTTAGAGATCCTAACATAGCAAATCAATTGCCGAGCTCTACATGTAAAGACAATCAACCTGACGGTTGTCATCATCGATGAATCATGAGAAATATGGGTATAAAGACGAGAACCCCTGTTTCGATTTTACGAATAAACTAGTCTAACGCTCAAATATACATGCCATCAAAGTCCCATGAATCTCCAGGGACCAAGCACTAGAGTTTCGTTCACCGTCATAGGGAGATATACATCTATAGGAAGATCTTAGAAATTGAGCAAAAAACATTAAATCGAAGAATGAAATTACAAAGCATATACATTTCCTTGTCGATCTCTCTAAATCTGCAACAACCCCCTTTCCTACTCTCCACACAATACAAAAACAAACATGGATGAAGGAGACGATGATAGAACTATATAGGCGATCATCGACCATCCATCAGTCCCCATGCTTTGATGGAGGGCCTGTAAACGACGGGACCGGACGCTGATCGTCTTCATCAAGTACGAATAACGAAGACAGTGAGATGAGATTCGACTGGATTTCAAAATTGCCTCAAATCTCTACTCTTAATGCAAGGATGGGCTCGAGGAAGAGGGGATAAGACACGGTTCTTATCTCAGGCTCGGCAGATGAAAACCTACTTTTATTCATGGGATACGATGGTTCCGCATAAAGCTACATCCCAAACGCGCGCGTGGGATTTAGCCGTGGGATCGCGTGATCCCATCCCACCTAATCCCATCCAAACCGTTTGTCCAAACAGGCCCTTAATGTAATCTTTTATCTTCTAGCCTATTATTTACATTCCGTCGTATAATTTGTAGTGTTAATCAAGTAGATGGTAACTTTTAGCTGTAATTTGAGTTCATGCTCGCACACTGGATTCAGTTCTTCAATCAAAAAGGTGTTTTGTAACTGTTCTCGGCGACCGACTGTAAGAATCCTTTCCTCATTTCATTTTATTTGTATCGAAAAGTCATTTTGTATATAAGACAAAGAAGTAACTCATCATCAGAGGACAAACCCTACTCTCTGAATATCGTCTGATCCTCTTTACACGTTGAACGAGTGGTTAAATAGGTGACCGATCTCATCATATCTTGGTCATACTATGTGTTTGCCTATCTCGTCGCTCGAGGTCATTCTTGCTTGATTTGAATTAAAAATGGAATTTTAATTCTAGCACACCGGCACACGGACAGCCGAAAAACGATGCCAACAGGCTGGTCCATACGAAGTAGCAATGGGAAGGACGCTCACCGTTGAAAGCTTTCTAAGACTCACTGAGATGTTTATTGGCCATCTAAAAGATGTTCATAAGGTCTCGAACGTAATTTCAATTTTAGACCGTTAAAACATTTTAAATGATGAGCGTTCGATTCCCACCATGCGGTTCACTTAGGCATATGCTCTGTCTCATTTTTTAGCTCATGATTAAAATAATCAGATAAAATGAATGAACAGTATTGGTAAAATACATACATTACCGTACTTCTTATAGAGCTGCTGCTAAACTAAGTTCGTCCAGGAGACGTTGCACGTGTCCACCAATTTAGGTTTACGGAAAATAGAGACATAGATTACGTCAGATTTTTACTGAGACAGGTGCTATTGTCGGCTGGACGTGGCTAATAGATGGGAGAGCGGCTTAAATGCCCCTAGCGACATAGATTACGTCAGATTTTTACTGGGACAGGTGCTATTGTCAGCTAGACGTGGAAAATAGGTGTGAGAGCGGTTTAAATGCCCATAGCGCTCCCGATAAGGGCTTGTTTGACCAGTCCCATTTGAAAGGATTAGATGGGATGGGATTAAAAATGTAATTATAACCTAAGGTAGGGATTGTTCCCTATTACATTGGGATAAGCTCAATTCGCTCCTTTGTTTTTAATACGGTAGTACATTGAAAGGCCACACCTCCCATTATTTGAAACTATTGAAAATAATACAGTGTGTTATATCTAAACTGTGTTATATCTAAATTGTTCATTTGTTTTGTAACCTCTTTTCATGGCATAGCCTATAAATGAGAAAGATCTAAAAATTATGCGGTTCCAAAGAAATTTTCAACTTTAAGTATTCAATCCCCATTGCTTTCTATGGTAGGGCCTACTTGAGCTTTAGTTCTACTTGATTTTTTGGCCCATGCTCTAAAATAACTTCAAAAAATGGATGGACAGTATGGATATAGCTCACACATTACGGTGGGACCTACACAACTTGCTAACATGGAGAGAAATTGGCACGGGACCCAACCTACTATCAAGCTGGGAGTGGAATTAGCACCGGACCAACTGCAATTCCATCCCACCTAAGCCCATCTAATCCAGCCGGCCAAACAGGCCCTAACTGGACAGGATCACCACACGATCAGAGTCCAAGGCATGCAACTTGACACCTTGCACGTGTCAACTTAGTGGAAGACGGGGCTCTTCATATGATTAGACTGACCTTAGACGTGAGTGTGGCCCAAAATTCGAGTTGGGTACACTTCGGATGAACCACACGTGTACGCCCAATGGCCATCACAGAATCCAGGTCCACCCGACGAGAAGAGCCGATTCAGTTCTGGGGAAGGACACATTAAAGGTGGGGCCCACTTTGTACGTTGATTATTAAAAAGTGTTTCCTCTTCCCATGAAGAAGGATGCCACGTCAGCCAGTCCGGATTGCGTGTTCACTGTCCACGGGCAGCCAAATGATTTCTGACGCCTGATAATGGCAGATGGGACACGTCTGCAAGTGAGATTCCCATCTTCCGTCGTGCCCGAAGCCATGTCAGCACGGCTGATTCGGTGGGCCCACTTAGTAGACCAGCCCCAACAGCTGATTTGGCAGGACCGGAATCGCCTGAAACCTGTGTTACGCAGCTGCCTGAAAGACCCAAAGCTGCGTAGGGACACCGTGTTTTCAATGTAAATCCAGTCCGTCCATCAGGCAAGAACCATCGCTCAACCGTAAATACAAAAGATAGGCTTGCTCGTAAAACCACATGTCATGTGTATTTTAACTTCGGTGAGTTACACCTGATTAACGGGTGTGGTGAATGATGCACTTTATGTTGGGCCCAAAGACAAACCTATAGCTGGCATCATATCTCCATTGTTCCCTGTGATATGACCCACATGAGCTGTAGATCTGATTGATTTTTTTATTTTTTTTATTTTTATTTTTATTTTTAACCTAGCATTGGAACTAACATAACATGATTGAGAGAGTGGATTTACATCAAGACCATGGAACCACACATAGCTCAGGTTTTTCGGGGCCGGAAAAAAGAGGGAGCAGATTACGTGCGACCCTGAATGTGGAGCCACCTAAATCTATGTACCGTATGGCTATATCATTCATTTATTTTTTCAACTTATTTTAGAGAAAATCCTAAAAAAAGAAGTGGATCTAAATCTTGGCAGACCATGCCAGGGAAATAGTGGTAATACAATTAAAACTAGTTGTGGCCCACAAGAGTTTTGGATTAAGTTGATCCTCTTACGCAAGTTACGTGACCTTCTCAACAGATTATATGGTAAATAGATATTATGATGGGCTCTAGGAAGTTTTTAATGATAGGTGTATAATAACTTTTATTTCTTATTGTTTCCTATGAGATAGTCCTCATATTTGGGTATGCTTCATTCCCGGCTTGTGTCCCAAGATGAAACGGAGAAAAAAAAAAAAAAAGGATGTGACTCGGGAGCAGGTTAGGTGAGACCCTGGTTCTACGGAGGTGGGTGGGACTCCTGTGTGTGAGGAGGTCCGCTGTAATGTATGTGGTTACATCCATCCCTATTGGAAGCTTGTTTTAGGGTATGATTCAAAAAATGAAATAGATACATATTTTAGGTGGATCATAATATAAGAAATAGCAGTAATTTGCCATTAAAAATTTCTTATTGGATATGAAAGTTTTGGATCAAGCTGATATTTTTAGTGGTACCTTTGTCCAAAACTTTGTAACCTTATCAACAAGTTAGATGGCAAATAAGCATTTGGGTGGCCCCATGAAGCTTTTAATGTTGAAGATTCAATCACTATTGTTTCCTACGTTATGGTTCCAGGAGATTTGAATTTGCTTCATTTTCTACGTCATGCCCTAAAATAAGTTTTCAAAGCAGTTGTACGGTATGGATTTAAGGCGTATACATCATTGTGAGCCCCCCAGCCAGGGTCCCACCCACCTCGGTGGATCCGAGGTTTCACCTACTCCGCTCCCCTCTGGATATACAGTACACCGATCAAGGTGGGTTCCACGGTCCGAGGGTGGGGCGCATCTTGTCAGGTGTGGCCGGAACGAACCTAATCCGCTTCGGTGAAAACAGGCGTCACAAAGGATTCCGGTCCGTCAGATTCGGTGGACCCCCCTCGACAAACCCGTCCTAACAGGCTTGCCGGTCCCACGCGGGCGAGGCGCAGGTCCGGTCCGTGCCGTCAACGGTCTTCCGACAGCTTTTAAACCGCTGTTGGCTTTGGCAGAGAGGGCCTATTTTTTTTGCTCTTTCCTTTTGTTTTCTTGCTTTTTTTTCCTCTTTTTAATTTTTTTCCTAATTCTCGCAAAAAAACCGGATTTTCTGATTTTTCATTTCACATCAGAAATGAAGGTTTCGGGATTTGAACCCTCTCTTAATATAATAACCCTTATTTTATGCCGGTTTTAACTTTTACAGCAATGCATCGGTTGACCGGATTAGCCCCACCCAATCCCGGTTTTCGGCTTTCTAAAACCGCTGTTATATGCCTCTCAAAGGCAGTTTACCATGTAGCGTATAAAAAACTGCCCGAAGAGTTATTTTCTAATTACCAAAATGCCCTTCATAAAAAGACATTTTTACCTTTTAAAGTTCCCTTCCCTCCTTTTTCCTATGATTAAATCAAATCAATTAAGGGGGTTATCAAAGTTGAATTAGTCAAGCTTCCAATATGGTCCATATGTATGGATCCAGACGTTTACTCTGTTGCCCCAAATCATCAATGGAGAATTTCTCAAATGACAAACTAATAGAGCAATCCCAGCAGCTGATTGCAGTACTCTCTTAGGGATGATGTGAACAGTGTCTCGCCCTGTTTCATGCAGCATCAGGGAAAAATAGACGGCATTAAATACAAATCTTGAACATACGTGTCGTGTGCATGGAAATGAAGTGCTCGACAACTTAGCTCAAATAATAGCATTTATAGTTTCTTTTTGCTTTGCCTTTTTGTTTTTGTTTTTGTTTATTTATTTATTTTTTAAATTGAATGTTTTCTTTTAAAAAATAATAATTTTGAGCTAATTAATTTAAGAATATATAGATTTTAGTATACTAAATGCAAGTAATTCTTTTGCATATTATTGATATACATTGATACATTATCATTTAATGGTTCGAGCTTTTAGAGAAAGTGATTCTTTGATATGGTATGGAGTGAAATATCTTGTATTTGAATCCTATGAGTAACAAAATATACCTCTATGATATATTCACCCATGAGGACCGAAGATTAAGCCTTTATTGTGCGAATGTCAGTCTATTTTGTCTGATATATTTTTATGCAGAATTCTCCCCTGCATGTATACTGAGAGTATTAAAGTCCCTTGATATACATTTATACACTATCCTTTAGTGACTTGAACTTTTAGAGAAAGTTTGTTTATATGATAAGGATAGTGACTTGAACTTTTAGAGAAAGTTTGTTTATTTGATATTTGTATTAGGCTTTTTTTAAATTATGATGTAAAATAGGTTATGGACACTTTCATGTTCAGGATAGACTAAAGAAGGCCCGATCGGAGGGAAGAGTGATCAAGATAGTCAAAATTCTAAAACATGCATATCTCATAAATCAGAATGAATTATTCATCGTACGATATGTGATTTTGGGGTAGGAGAAGCTACTTTAGACAATTAACCCATTATAATGTGTTGCCATGCCAATTTTGTGAGTTTCTATCAAATCCACGGTCAAAAGTTTTTTTTAATTTCATTTTTACTATTTATAATAAGTTTTAGTTCGATCATGACTCTTAATCTTTTAAGCTATAAGAGTCATGCTCCACATGAAAAGATCTTATAAAATTTAGGAGAATAATGTGGTTAAGCTAAATTGGACACTTACTATTTTTAGTCAAAAACCATGAAATCTAATAGAAATCATGACCGCGTATAAATAGTAAGTTTACAATTTATAGTAAGTCAAGAATTTTAGGGAGATAGAATTTGATTCTAAAACTTTTTCTTATGTTTGATATTACTATTTAAAAGATTGTAAATTTATTTTTATTATCGATCAATTTATTTTTGAATTTATTATAATTTATTTTTATTTTCTTATTTTTCTCATTGATTCGAGGAATCTATTAAGTAGAGAGAAGCTCCATGGATTCAAAATAGTTATCCCTGAGAATGAGAAAGATGATGATTGACCTCATCACATCAAGCCTTGCGACAATTTGTTAAGATTTGATGATGGTAGTGAATTTTAAATTCATGAGTGTCTTTGGTAAATGAGTAGTTTACATCATCATTTCATGTTTTAAATTATACAAATTCAAAATTGAATTTCAAAATCAGCTTCTTATAAATGCTCATGTTATCCTTTGACGTCCCACATTTCTAATTTTGCATGGTAAAAGAATAACTTGGAGATATTGTCCACCTTTGCAATTTTCCAAAATAAACCAAAGATTTGGGTTAAAATTGAATCGATACATACATACATGTTTTGCGACAAAAAAATCATGAGATTTGCATGCGTTAACCTATCTTTTCTTTTAACTCATTATTTTCAAAATAATTACAAAGATACCTCTTTTAAATTAACCCAATCCCACAATAATTTTATTGATTTTCTTAATGTTTTAGCTAATTAGTGTACTACAAGAAAAAAATCACAATTAACAAAAAATATAACTAAAAATCATAAGAGCACAGTGATTTCACGCGACATACACTCCATAGCCCACCTGATGAACGGCCAGGATCTTTCTCAACCATTGCAAACACACCCCATTATGTAATTTTCAATGGTCAAGAAAAACTTTTCCACGGAACACTGCATAATAGCGATTTTTATTGAAATCAAATCCATCATCAATTACCCAGGGGCGTTTTGGTCATTTCGATGTGGCTGGCATTTCTGTAAATGTCTTTCCTGATATGAAGCCAGCTCTAACGTTGTAAACATGTACAAAAAGCATTTCTCTCTCCATTGATGGAGAGAGAGAGAGAGAGGGTAGAAAAGGTGTAGCTGTTGTGGCGCCATTCCCAGCAACTGTCCCATTTCAAAAACCAAAACTGAAAATGCTGCCGTCTTCTTCTTAAAAATTTCTTCTACAACATTCTTCACTTCTTATTCAGATCGCTTAATCTCTTCATATGTGTATATGCATGCATGGAAGGAAGAGAGAGTATCGCAGGGTCAGAGTCGGGAGCGTCGGAGTCGTCGCCAGGCAGCTGTGGCGGGAACGGACCGTTGCCACAGGCGGTGAGCATGGAGATGAGCATGAGCATGGAGAGGACATTTGGTGGGGGTGGGAATGAGATGATGATGATGATGATGATGGGGAAGAAGAAGCGGGGCCGGCCGAGGAAGTATGGTCCTGATGGGAACATGGCTCTTGCTCTTTCCCCAGCATTCTCTTCTCCTCCTTCCTCCTCTGAGTTCTCTCCTAAGCGGGGTAGAGGGCGGCCACCGGGTTCCGGCAAACGGCAACTACTCGCAGCACTTGGTCAGTCCAACACCATAAAAAAAACTCTCTCTCTCTCTCTCTCTCTCTCTCTCTCTCTTCCTCTCTCTCCTCATTCGTCTTCTATTGACCAGTTTTCTTATCTGGGTTTCTTTTACTATAATGGAATTTTAGTTTGGGAGGATGAGATTATTTGGGTATGTGATTCTTGGGATGGATTTTGGGATTTTAGTGTTTGTTTAGTCCAATTTCTATGGTTTTAGTGAAATTTTTTATTGTGGTTGATTTGGGTTTTCTTTGTATGTTTGTGTTGTGGTAGAGAACTATTTTTACCATTGTTGTGAAATCCTAGATTGTGGTTGATTTTTTATTTTTTATTTACCTGTTGTGGTTTGATAACAATTATTACTATTGTAATGAAATTTATGCTTTGTGGTAGATTTGGGTTTCTTCTCTTTCATCTTGCTAAAGAGGCAATCAGAGTTATTATTATTATTTTTTTAAATTTAATATGTTTTTGTATAATTTGTTTATATTAGAAGAACAGGGGAAAACAGAGGTATTTGGTGAAATTTCTTTGATACATAATGTCAAAATGCTATGTGTTTGATGGAGAAATGTTTTTACATGTTTTGGTCTGATCATGAGCATATGATCCACTTCGAGTAGTGAACTTATTTTAACTAGATTGGGACTTTGATGTGATCAGCTGTTTTAGTTTTTTCCTTTTTGTTATTTATTTTCATCTCATATCTTGGACTTGAATTTTGTATAGGAGAGTGGGTTGCGGGATCGGCAGGAGGAAATTTCACTCCACATGTTGTAACTATAGCCGCAGGGGAGGTAAATAGATTCAAAGAATGCATGTTGAAGTTATTGTACTTTTGTTCATCTTGTATTTTGATGTTCATCATTTCTTTCCTTGTTGCTCAGTTATTAAACAATGGTAAATGAGCTTTGATATTTAGAGATTAGCATTTATTTGTTCCTTCATGTAGGATGTGGCAACGAAGATACTGTCGTTCTCCCAGAAAGGTCCTCGTGCCATTTGCATCCTCTCGGCAAACGGAGCTATTTCCAATGTTACTCTACGCCAGCCCGGTTCTTCTGGTGGTACTCTGACATATGAGGTAGAAGAACTGTAATCGATTGCCCTTTTTGAGTTTCTATTGAAACTTCTCATAGACGTAAAAGCAACATGCATATGATGTGGTATTTGCATCTTTGTAGTTTCCATGGCCATGTCAATAGGATTTGGTTTTCCTAGTTCATGTCTTTTGGTTGTGTTCATTCACAGGTACATGCGGTGCTTTGAGTCATGACATTCTGAGATACTCATTTTGCATCCTTTCCGAATCATGCTATGTTTTGATTGCGTTTAAAGCTTAGTCATGCTAGCTTCTACTTTGTGCTAAAGTCTTGCAAAATCTATAGAGGCTATGCTGTTTTATTTAGCATTTCATGTGCAGCTTCTCCATATGCTTCTATTCATTTTCTTGTAACTAATTGCTTAATCTGGTTGCAACGTAGTTTTATTTTTTGTTTAAATTCCTGAAGACCCACTACTGCAAGGTGACATGGTTCATAGCTGTATGTTACTATCATCAAAGAGACATTTACCATCCAGAAGGTGAATTTACAAATTTACATAGTTGCTGAAGTTCTGCAATGTGGCATGCTTCATGACTGTATATTACCACGATCAAAGAGGCATTTACCATCTTGAAGGTGAATTTACAAATTTACAAAGTTGCTGAAATTCTGATGTCGTGATAGATTACCTCAATATGATCTGTTCACCAAACTGATTAAAAAACAAAAAGAAAGTTAATAATAATTAGTTCACTGATGTGTCAAAAAAAGATTGTCACCCAAGGGTTAGTTTTAGTGAATCAGTGATTGGTATGAAAAATAATGTTTGTGTTAAACAAATGATCTCCCTCCGTATCCTTAGTATAATATGGCACCTACCTCTTGTAAAGAACTTGTGACTGAAGTATTAGCTTTATAGTGTTATAAAATGACCCCCTCAGTCATTTGACTATAAGCTTAACTGCTAGCTGGTTCAGAGCCATCCAACTTTTCCTTGAAGAAATTGTGGAGAAATAGTGAATGCATTCTTTTCATATAGAAAACTATATCCCAAAACCTAGTTCTCATTAACATCATACTAACAGGTAAGAGCCCAGCTTACATATAAAAATAAAAAATTAAAAAAAAAAAAAAAAAAAAAAAAAAACCCTAAAAGAGGACATGATAAGACAAGTCATCTTCGATCATAACAAAGGATCAGAAATGACCTCTATATTTCATGATCTCTAATTATCGGTGAGCTTTGCTAACCTTTGAAACAATGTCTTATGGCTGCCTTTCCATAAAATGAAATTGCATATTTAGTCTGGTAGGTTTAAGTAGTTGATAGAGAAAAGGGAACATAGTGGAAAAGCCAGGTTGACTCACTAAGTCTCCCAATTTTATTTGGAAGATCTATCTATTAAGAGTTGTTGACTAGATGGAATTTTAGATATCGGCTATAATTAGAGTTCACTTCAGGCAGACAACTTGCATGGTTTTGAATATCAGTATTGGAGGCATAATTGCCTGCCAAAAATTGATATGATACAAGCATATCGTATTCGCATTGGCTAGTATCGGACCATAGCTGTTGAAATTTTTAAGCCAAAGAATTAAGGAAAATATCAGAAAAGGTGAATAGAAATTCAAGAATCTACATTTTTTCTTTTTATTTTGGACATGTATATAATTGTGTATTAGACAAATTTTTATACGAATTTCAACTATTGGCTTGACCAGTTGCAATTTGCAATTTAACAAAATAGGTTCCAATTGAACACAAATCAAGCATGATTTTGCGGGTCGGATTACATTGAAATACAATGAAAAGAAGATGAAAACTAGAAAAAAGCGATGGTTTACCCTTTTCAGATTTTTTCCATAATGGTCCCTTCCACATTGATTTGTTGAATCCCACTTAAATATTGGGCTTTGATCCCCAAAATAGGCCTAGACTAGTCTAAAATGATTTTTCTAAAATTCCTCCATGGTTGAAATGGAAAAAGAACAAGAAATATTGAAAGAAAAATTTCAGGTTTGGTCCTTCATGACCGTATCAGGCAATATCGGTCTCGTATTCGATACGACCTATATTGGCCAATATGGGCCGATAGTGGTCATCCTATTTTTGGGGACAATGTTGCAAATTTTTAAAAGACATGCGTAAAAGTTTTGAAAAACTAATTTTTAATCGTGCAGGATCAATCCCCATCTAGATATTAGCAAATTTCTAAAACCTAATTTTGGATGGTTCAAATCATACCTTAATGCTGTGAGATTTTTTATGTAAGAAATCGATGTTGTTTCTTCTCAGATTAATGTCTCTCCTTGATCCATCCCTAACAAAAAAAATAGAACCAAGCCCACCAATTCTCTACACTATTAAGGCATTAGATAGAGGTTGGAAAAGAAGGGTTATCCATGGTGTGCCGTAAAGGCTGTTATGGGGCTGTAAAGGTAATAGTGGCTACTATTACACGTTACGGGGTTGTAATAGCCGTTATGGAAAAATTGTTGTTGATGTCTTAAATTTGTAAACAACAGGGTCTGTTATGCCATCAACCGATTGCTCAATGCCATCGAGCAGATGTCGATGCCATCGGAAAAATCTGAAAAATCCATGTTTTATTGCTAGAACTTTTTGGTGTTTTACTCGATGTCATCGACATATCGTCGATGCCATTGAAGTCCCATCAAGTGCACGCGCAGATTACATTAGTGCGGGTTTTGTTTCCTATTCCAATTGTGATACTATGTTTATGTGGTGCTATATATATCGGGTGTAATTGGGATTTGGGAGTATATAGAGGCGTTATAGGCTTTCTGATTCGTTCCCGAGGCTTTCAAGGGCATAGCTTGGGCTTGTGAGGTAGATTTGAGGCTTGTTCGTATCGGTAACTCTCTCTTGTAATTTCTGCTTTTATAGTGCATACTTGTCGCTTTGTGCCGTGGTTTTTTCTTGAAAGGGTTTTTCCACGTAAAATTCATATTGTTTGTGTTTGGACTTTGTTGTGCAATTGGTAATACTTTGCTTGATTCAACTTTATGTGCTTTCGCGGTTCCCTAACAAAAATGACCTGTAACCGCCGTTAATGACCTGTTATGTCCCCTATAAAGGCCGTAACAGCCTCGTAATGGTCTGTTATGGGGCAAATACATATTTTTCGGAATATTTTTTCAACGTTATGGGGTAGATTCAAGTTTTTTTTTTCTTACGTTTTTTTCTTTCAATAAAAAAGATTCTGTAACGACCATTACGAGGGCTATAACAGCTGTTATGACCCATATCGTAAAGGTAACGGTGGTGGCCGTTATGTGTTCACAACCCCAAGTGTAGGGTCACGATGTAGTAATAACTCGGTAAGATCGATGTCAAATCCACAGAGACTAAACTTGTACATATTATGAAAATAACTAGAACTAGAACTAGAACTAGAAGAAGATCTAAATCTGAATTCTGAAATAATTGAAAGTGAATGTGAATAATGTTGATTAAAACTTATGAATTTAAAGGTGGGAAGTAGGGTGCCAAGGATCCACTTGTAGTTATCAAGATGCTACCTTACTTGATTCAAGGAACACAATTGGGATTGGAGTCCTATCCTATCCAATTGGAAGATAAAGCAATTTAAATCAAATCTGAACTTTTCATTGACCTAATTCTCAATGGAGGAGAATTGTGATGATTGGAAGGGATTCCATCACCCTACCATGCCTAGGAGATGATGGTGAACAACAAGATTTACCAATCTCCCAACTTCAAAACAAGAAAAGAAGATATCCAAAGCTATCACAACATCTATTGTAATTTGAGTCACAATAAATCATAAAAAACTGAAAATATTCTTTTAATATCAAACTAGAATTTAATGAAGTTCAACATAAACAAGAATCAAAGCAAGATAAACATCCAAACACGCTACAAGCTTCACCTCTTAGCCCTAGCTAAGTGGTTTAGTTAACCATGGACATGATTAAACCAAAAACTCTTAAATAAAACATGAAAATAAACCAAGGAAGAGGAAGAAAAACTCTTGGGAGGCTTCTCCACCCTTTGGCTCCACTCCTTAAACCCTAGAAGATGGTTTGGGGCGTCCTAGGGACTCCTATTTATAGTTGTGAAACACTATCTTTCGTACCGCTTTGGAATTTCTGTAAATCGAGCTTGAAACCGCTTCAAATTTATGCAGCCGCATTACACATCGGTCGGACCGAAGTCGAGTTTGAATCATGACATGATTCTGTTTCAGCAGTTGCCCGATTTCGGTCACACCGAGCTTGGGTTCGATCGGACCGAACTTAACTTTCGGTTGGACCGAATTAATCCTCGATCGAACCGAATTAACTCCGAAATTCATCGTTCTTCGCTAGAGTTTTTTGTGCACTTTCGGTCGCACCGAATCCTTCCTTCGGTTTGGTCGGACCGAACTTGGGTTCGGTCGGACCCAACCTGTCTGTTTCTGTTGTGGATTCTGAAATCTTTCGAGTCCTTTTTCATCCTTTGTACTTCGTTTCTTTGGATCTTTGCCATGTGAATTCTTCATTCTTGGTCTCCTAAGATCCATCCTTTGCCTTGGTGATTCTTGAGCATCAAATCCATGCTTTTAACATTCTTTTCAATCCAAGCTCTTAGATTCACCTCGCAACACAAACATGTATAAAATATACCCATTAAGCATTATCATGTTCATAGAACTAAGAAATAAACAAGGGGAAATATGCAATATTTGACACTCAACATTATGGCCACCCTTATCGTTACGGAATACTTTGGGGCTATCCATCAGATGGGCTCTCCTCTCTCTCTCTACCTCTCTCTCTCTCTCTCTCTCTCTCTAAGTCCTCTTCTTCTAGTGTGGACATCCACTAGAGCGGAGAGAGAGGGGTGGTGTTTTTGGGCTGGTCCTCTTCCCCTTAGGAATAGGATTTATTTCTAGGAGTTATAGGGTTTTGGTGTAGCACTTGTTTTGGTATTGCTCCGCCACCCTTTTGATTTCACTAATGCCCTACAACATCAAAAGTCTGTTATTCTGCCCACACCCAAACAGACTTATGTCCTACTTTACTATGGCAACCAATCCAAGCCTCTAAAACCCAATGTAAGGGTCAAAATTGGACATCAAAAGATTTGAACGTTAGATTTTCATCAAGCTTGATTAAAACAAAAGATCTAATGGGTGAAAACCTTCATAAAACTTTTGAAAATGTTTAACGATCTTGCCCAGGTATGAGTTTGAAGGAGCATATAAAGGGCTAAATCTAGCCACTAAACTTAGCCTCGAGCACTAAGGGATTCCTTTTTAATGTACATTAGGCCTCAACTGAATCTTGACATGAGAGCCCAATAACATGTGTATGTCAGCCACTAATGTAGCATTAAAAGTTGTATTAAAGCCTCATATAAAGACTGTGAAGGCCGTTTGCAATCTCAGGTAAGTTCGAAGGTAAGTCTAAGCTGGTCTATGATCAAGTCGATCCAATTCAAGCATGATGGGTTCTCTCGATTAGGAAACTTGATGTAATTCCTCCTATATAGATATTCAATCAAGCCTAGAACTAGATCCAATGAACAGATGAACATCAATACTCCCATGCTTGAAGGGCAACAACAAATGAATGCCTGATGGTGGAGATTAATCTATCTTGACTCGTTGTCAGTTCACATCGCATAGGATGGCCATAAACAAAATTACGGATTGCCTAGACCTTCTAGGATGGTCATGGAAAATTTCAGGTGTTCAAGGATATGAAACATCAACTCTCCAATGCCCCACTTGGGCAGTTATTTCCATTGCATTCTTTCTCCAAGGCATAAAAGAGATTCTATAGGAAATCTCTATAACCCATTAATCATCCATGCTTCCAATCACAATTAATAACAAAGTGCATAGAAAAGTGGGTCATTAATGACCCAGTTCCATTCACCTTTAGAGGTCACTAATAACCAAGTTCCAATCAACAAATAATAATCGAGTCAAATTGGCTTTGTAGGGCATACGTAAAGCCAACACTCAGGCTGATACAGATCCATGCCATGCTTCGTATTTTAAACCATGGTAACTTGTATTCATTTTAGTGTTATTATCAAGTGGAGTTTTAGTTGTTAGGATAGTCCAGGTATTTTGATTTGGCTGTTGAGAGAGGCTTAGTAGAAAACAGATCTTTGTGGATTAGAAAGACTAAATGTTGCTTCATAATGTCTTTAGAAGTTGGTGTGTCTGGACATGTTGTGTAGTGAGTATTGATTTGGAGATGGAAGGAAATAAAAAAGGATATTAATTCTCCCTTGATGTAGAGGTGAGTGAAGAGTATGCTTTCCTCTTCTTCTTGTTCGTCTTTTGCTTCATTTATCTTCCTTTCTTCTACAATTTAACTGAGAATAACGGAAGCCAAAGCGGTCAAAACTGTTTAGTATGGAGAAGGTCAGCTATTGCACCATAGTGTGTTCATATCATCTAGGATTTGAGAAGACTTAGAGATCTCTCTATTGTGTCTCATGTGCCCCACGAGAAAACTTGTGTCTTTAGAACTAAAATCTTTCCTTTTGTTATGCTATGCTTATTTATTAGATAGTGAAACTAATGATGGTTTGGGAGCTAAAGCATTGCCATGAATTGGTGGAGCAACACAAAAGCTTGAAACTTGTTGTTTCCTAGAGAAATTCTTCTATCGTATTTCTGATATTCATCAGTGCTTGATATCCCTTCCAATAACTTCCAGCCTTCCAAGCAAGTTTGTGACCGCCATGAATTAGACTTTTGAAAGATGGCCTCTTAATGCATCTGGCTTAATTATCAATTTGAATTGACCTGCCAGATCATTATTATCATTATTATTTTTTTGAAGACACAGGGTGTCCCCACCTCTTTTTTTGAAGTGGGACTAATCCCTGCGGATACAGGCAATCACCCACAACCACGTGTATCGGGTAAAGCCAAGGAGGGGAATCGAACCCTCACCTATAGGGAGCAAACCTATGGTGAAGACCATTCGCCCAAACCTTTATTTGACTCAGGATATTATTTAATCTTTTAATTTCTTCAAAATCAAATGTCAAAAAGGCAAAAGATTCAAGATATCTCAGATAGATCATCTTTGACAAGGTTGTCAAGACTTAGCGAGTCTGTCTGGAGTTGATTCAGAGATTATTACACTGTTTGGAGTTGATTCAGAGATTATTTCATTAGTTTACTAGGATCCTAGTGTTGGACTTTTGAATTATGAGATGGGCTGTACATTCAAACTGTTTTCTTCTTGGAGGAAGAGGTGGGCTAGACTATTTCTTCCCAACATCTTCAAGTATTCTGATGATGGAGATTGTGACTGTACATTCAATGTGGTAATGTATGTAAGGCTTCCGTTTGTTGGCCATCACAGATCAACAGTTCTGATTAAACTAGATCGATTAGGCATTGAATGTACAGTGTATGAGCATGCTGGTGGGCCCCACTTGTGAGTGATTGTATAAGCATGATGGCAACACCTCATATGTTTTCACCATGTACGTGTAATCCTGGTGAGTGTGGTGTTTTGTTGTCGTGTGGAGCCTTTGTGAAAGATGAGTATGGTGATGGAGAAGAATCTTCTTTCCCTCTCGACATTTGCAACATACCCCATCTTCACGTTAGCATCTAAAGGGAGAGTTGCGAAAGATTAGTGCATGCTTCATTCTTCGACCTTAAGGATATCAACAATGGTGGAGAATGCAGGTAAGTTCAACCTCATCAAATTCCATCATCGGAGCATGGACAACTGGGGAAACAGTTGTTTAACATTGTATCCATTTTACATACAAATTTGTAGAGCAAGCTTGCTTTTGCCAAATTATTTTCTCCAACCTGGTTGCCGGTAATTTATATTGTTCATGGCTTAAGAAGGTTTTGATTCCAATGTTCAGAAAAGAAGGAGAAGAAGGTTTTGATTCCATCCAACTGAAAGGTTGTTCTCATCACTGATTTTGTACAGAAAATCTTGATTTGATATTCAAATTCTTGGTATGGGAGAAACTATAGTGCACAACTATGCATTATATTTCTGCCAAAACATGTAGATGATATTTCTTAGTTTGCGAAAAAAAAAGGGTTTCAACACCTTCGCTCATACAAATCACACAGCTAGCATCTTATGGCTTTTTATTTTAACATTTGTAGAAAATCAATTGGTTGGCTTCACATCAATGCCATCGGTGAATTCACCAGTCTATAGAATGACATTTTTTTGCCATTCCTCTTCTACATGTTTAATAGTCTGCCACTTCAAGGAAGAATGCTTTACGTTTTCGCATTCAGTCCACTTCAGAAATAGTGAAGACGCCATAAGGGGTAGAACCATTGCAATCTGTGATATTTTAAATGTCTCAACTCAGAAATAGTCCTGAAACTGCTTAGATTACCTCTGGGGGTTTTATATACCTGGTTTCCTTCAATTACTTGCTGAACAACTAGTTTTATGGCTTGGAGAACACTTCATGGCATGATCTCTTAACACTACATATCTACATTGGACAATAGAATAAACTCTCAAATGGAAGTTTTTGGCGACCCACTGCGACCACTATATTTTGCAGCTTTATGCTTAATCATAAGAATATGATACCATGGTTATAAGATTATGATTTCCCCTCAAGTCATGGATTGGCCTGGTTTATGGGCCCATGGCTCACCATGGAGGGCACACATCACGGTGGGGCCCACAGAGCTTGACCTCATGGGAAGTTCCCATGAGGGGTGCGTGCGTGCATGTGTGTGTGTGGGCGTGCGCATGTGTACATACTTCTCTCATCTATGGTTTTATGCCATTTTTGTGCACTAGTTCTTTCATCGTCATGCTTAGATGTCTTGTATATGGTACATGAGCTGTTTAATACACTTCCATGCAGGGCCGCTTCGAGATATTGTCTTTATCTGGGTCCTTCACACTCACTGATAATGGCGGCATACGTAGTAGAACTGGTGGGATAAGCGTTTCATTGGCGGGTCCTGATGGCCGTGTCGTCGGTGGTGGAGTTGCAGGGTTACTACTGGCTGCAAGCCCAATCCAGGTAAGACATTGCTTCATTACTATATTTGTGACTGATTGAGATGCCCAATGATCTTGAGAAACTTTCAAATATTACCTATGTTTACCAGGATTTTCATAAGGGTAATTGCGGGTCCTCATAATTAAGGGTCACTTCAATCTTTATGTCCATTGAAAACAGAATTGTGTCTGCTCTTCCATTATTTGTCAAGGGAGAGGAAAAACTGCTGATGTATCTAACGCCAATACAAGGACAAAGAAGTATCTACTACCTATAACTGTCCTTCATGGACCATGCATATTTGAAATTGTCCAGAGAAATTTTAAAAGAAAATCTGTTGATAAATTTATATCTATGGCTAACCTGAATAATAAAAAGATGTCTGCTAACTATCCCTCAGTGGGATGTATAGAAGTTTGATAGTCGTACATAAGATGTAACAAGTCTACTCCCAAACTACCGCAACTTACCCACTATCAAGAAGATACAGCACAAATACTTGTATTAGATTTGTGTATGATATTTATATTTATGTTTTAACCAAATCATGTTGTATCAGGTTCCTTATTTTCTAACTCTCACAGAATTTTCTTATCTTTTCGTCGAAGGTATTAAAAAGGAACGTTGTAAAATCTTTGTAAATGTTCATAATTTGGATAAGTTTTACATGCTAGAAAGACAAACAAAGGGAGAGATTGTGGGCTTTTAGTGTTGCACCATCAAAACTGTTAGATTAGATTGTGATAATCTTCCTAGATTAGGACAATCCCTTATCTTGTTAAGATGTACATCTGTTAAGATCTTCTACAGATCTTTATAAATCTCCTACCTCTTCTATACTCTTCATTGTCAATGGAATTGATATAACAGAGTTTCCACCATGTAGTCTCTTTTGTTAATGCACTATCGTAGGTGTTCATCGGTAATCTGTCCGCCATCGGCACAAATATGAGCTGTTCACCTGTTTCTGCCCTTTTTTTTTTTTTTTTTACATCTCTGCTTTAACCTCTTCGCCATCATTGACATTCACCGCACACTGTCCCGACATCTTGAGCAATCATTCAATCAAGCATTTGTGCAATCACATCTTGGTGTCTCATCTGATCGAATCAGATACCTGATTTGATCAACTAGGAAGTCCGATCAAATTGAAATTGGTCTCCCAATACATTCATTGCAAATTGCGACTAAACCGGATGGGCATCACTGTTACTATTGCACATCGTTTTCTACAGGTTTGATGGGGACATCATGCGCTCATGCGCACGCACGCTGCCTCTCCTATGTACGTATGCACGGAGAAGGAGGGCCCCACCATCGATCTAGCTCGATGACGATGTCCAGGGAGGGCCTCCTAGTTAGAAGACAGAGTTTTGATTCAAAAAGTGGGCCCAATAGTCAAGAAAACCCAATCATGGAATCTCATGATCGTGGCCCATTAGTTGGATTAAGTTTATACTTTAGGTTTTGCTTATTTATATTATTTAGAACATCATAAACGCTTTAGATTTTTTTTGATTGATTTTTATTTTAGTTTACTTCATCGCCAAGTGATAGGTTACGCACATGGCGCGAGTTTTGGGGTATAGGGTTTTCTTATAAATAGGCACCCCTTGTAGTTCTTTTGATTCATTGAAATTTAATAAAAATTCCTGCAAGTTTTTTCTACTCTCTGAGTTTTTGAGTTGTGGAAAAATTCAAAGTGGGTGCGAAATCCTCCCTTTTTCGAAGGGCTAACTATCGTGGTGCGAAGCCACATCTATCCCCATCCGCCCCTACTCTATATCATCCATATTTTCCCTGTTTTACAATCATCCTCGCTTCGAATCCGCTAGTTTTTGTAGCAGTTCTTCTCCATACAGCCAGTTTCCAGAATCTGGCCTTGCAAGAGTGCTGAAACTTCGGCGGAGCACTACGCATAGACCGCATCTCAGATCGAGCTGAAAATCAAGGGTTTTGGAGTCCTCCCCTGGTTGACCGAACCCTAGGAGTCGGTTCGGGGAATCGGGCCACACTCGCATGTGTAGCCAGGCTCCCGCGCACGTGCGCTAGGCCCTGGCTCGTTGTTCACACGCGCGGACTATCCTAGGTTCAGGTTTCCTCCTTATTTTCCCCCTTTTCATACCTGTTTTCATAACCCTAACCCTAGATTACATTATCCCTAACTTATTTGCCTCTTTTCTCACCCTAGGGTTTCTTGAATTGAAATTGGGGAATCCCTTGGATTAGAGATTGATTGCTGTGCATGTGTGGCTGAATTCTATTTCCCTTCGAGCATCGTTTAGTCCATAATTTTATTGATCCAGTCCTAACCTCTGTTGGCCTGGACCTGTGTAGATTCCCCTTTACTTGAATGTTTGAGCTTTTTGTGTGGGATGTGGAATTATTATGTGATTGTTCTGAATTAGTATGATCTAAGATTGAAATATTGCATATCATATTTAAATTTCATGTCCTGCATCAAATTTGGCACCTCCCTCCGCGATTTCCTTGTCTGGGAGTTACATTCAGGAGGGGTTGCGGATCATTTTGGTTGAGACAAGACCATTGCCTTAGTGGAGGATAGGTTTCATTGGTGAAGCCTCAAGCGAGACGTGACCAAAATTATAGGGCAGTGTCGTACTTGTCAGCTGGCAAAGCGAAAGAAACAAAATACAGGATTATATACTCCTTTGCCAGTTCCATTCATCTCTTGGCAAGACATCAGTATGGACTTCGTGCTTGAACTTCCCAAGACTATTTGTAAACATGATTTCATATTTGTTGTCGTGGACCATTTCTCTAAGATGACCCACTTCATTCCTTGTTCTAAGACCTCCGACGCTTCTCATTTTGCCAAGCTGTTCTTTTGACACATCTCATATTTAATTTTGATGCATTGTCCAGCCTTTCGCCTAACCATCCTGATTCCCCATATTTATCCCTTGATCCATGGCCTCTTCCTGACCTTTCTTCCCAGCCTCTACCTCTCATACCTAACCTTCACACACCAAGAGAGGAAATAGAGGATATCCTGGTCCATCAAATAGTTTCAACGTTGGACGGCGGGTTTCAGAAGTACCTGGTTAAATGGAAGTCACACCCAGCTTCAGACAGCACATGGCTCACTGAGGAGGAGCTTCAGAAACTTGATCCTGACATCCTAGAGCAGTTCAGGAGTTTTATTTCGCTAGTGGCGAAATCTTCGCAGCCGGGGAGAGTTGATGAGGACATCATGCGCACGCGCGCCGCCCCCTACGCACGTATGCACGGATAAGGAGGGCCCTACCGTCGATCTGGCTCGATGACGACGTCCAGGGAGGGCCTCTTAGTTAGAAGATAGAGTTTTGATTTAAAGAGTGGGCCCGATAGTCAAGAAAAGCCCATCATGAGATCTCATGATCGTGGCCCACTAGTTGGATTAAGTTCATACTTTAGGTTTTGCTTATTTATATTATTTAGAACATCATAAACGCTTTAGTTTTTTTTGATTGATTTTTATTTTAGTTTACTTCATCGCTAAGTAATAGGTTGCGCACATGGCGCGATTTTTGGGGTATGGGGTTTTCTTATAAATAGGCACCCCTTGTAGTTTTTTTGATTCATTGAAGTTTAATAAAAATTCCCGCAAGTTTTTTTCTACTCTCTGAGTTTTTAAGTTGTGGAAAAATTCAAAGTGGGTGCGAAGTCCTCCCTTTTCGAAGGGCTAACTACCGTGGTGCGAAGCCACATCTATCCCCATCCACCCCTACCTTCTATCATCCATATTTCCCCCCTTTTACAATTATTCTCGCTTCGAATCCGCTAGTTTTTGCAAAAGTTCTTCTCCATACAACCAGTTTCCAGAATCTGGCCTTGCAGGAGGGCTGAAACTTCGGCGGAGCACCACGCACAAATCGCATCTCAGATCGAGCTGAAAATCTAGGGTTTTGGAGTCCTCCCCTGGCCGACCGGACCCTAGGAGTCAGTTCGGGCAATCGGGCCACGCTCGCACGTGCGCCAGGCCCTGGCCCGCTGTCCGCACGCGCGGACTATCCCAGGTTCAGGTTTCCTCCTTATTTTTCCCCTTTTTCATACCTGTTTTCATAACCCGAACCCTAAATTGCATTATCCCTAACTTATTTGCCCCTTTTCTCACCATAGGGTTCCTTGAATTGAAGTTGGGGAATCCCTTGGATTAGGGACTGATTGCTGTGCATGTGTGGCTGAATTCTTTTTCCCTTTGAGCATTGTTTGGTCTAGAATTTTATTGATCCAATCCTAACCTGTGTAGGCCTGGACCCGTGTAGATTCCCTTTTACTGGAATGTTTGAGCTTTTCGTGTGGGATGTGGAATTATTATGTGATTGTTTTAAATTAGTATGATCTAAGCCTGAAATCTTGCACATCTTATTTAAATTTCATGTCCTACATCAAGGTTGCAGATTGTAGCCATCGTCATCGCCTCAAGGCCTGAACCTGTCGCCACCCATACCTAGATCTAGCCGAAATCGGTGTCTAGACCTGTTGATGATAATCTCTCCATTTGCACAACGCAACTCTTCACCTGAACTGATCTCCAAACCGAGTTTCCATCAACCCGAATATGCTACCCCTCCCGCTGCCCTTGTTCTCCCCCTTTTAACAATGTGAAGAGGTGTGGTAAACCCCTTTTTAGGTCTTCTTTTTTGTCATTTTGATAGTGCACTTCTGTGCACAAACATCTGTGGGCCTTCTCTCCTGGCTGCTTGCTAATTCAGCCACCATCCACTATGTTCATCTGCATTTGTCACCAACCTATTATTGTCATACCTGTTTCTATTCTACCAGATTTTCTTTGTACTTATCCTGTTGTCTAGGCCCCCTTTTTTTTTTTTCGGACTTGTTAATGTGCCGTGCTTCAGACTGGACCTTGTCATTATGTTGGCCTTATGACCAGACATGTTCTTTGTGATGGGATTTCCTCCCAGGACTCGACCGGTCGTGAGCCTCGCTCGACCGGTCGTGGGTGGCACTCGACCGGTCGAGTGGGGCTCAACTCAAAGTCTAGCGACCATCTGATTATTTTCTCCGAGGTGCTTGACCAGTCGAGGGAGGTTCTCGACCGGTCGAGGACTCTACTTGACCAATCGAACTTACGCAGATTCGTTCCGCGATTTTTTGTGGATTGCGGAAATCAGAGTCTTTTCGCAACAAGGTGCGGAAGGGAGTTTCCTAAACTATAAATAGGGGTGCTTAGGGCTTTTCTAGGTAATGCAATAGGGTTTCCTAAAGGGTTTAGGGTTATCAAAGGTGAGAGAGAGAGAGAGAGAGAGAGAGAGAGAGAGAGCTTGTGGAAGGGAGGTTATGCTCGTGGAGGTGATCTACTGTGCAATCAACATCTCAGCGCTTCTACGTCCTCGTGATCAGTGAGATCTCTCCGTTTTTCTTTTATTCTCTTATTGTTTATCCACTCCTGCGTGAGTGAAGAAGGTTGTAACGTTATACTTCATAGTGGATTGTTGATCTGGACTAGGTCTTGTGGTTTTTACCTCTTTGAGGGTTTTCCACGTAAAAATCTCTTATGTGGTGTGGTTTATGCTTTGATTGTTTTTCATTGCTTTATTATCCCATAATTCTAGTTTGTTGCGGGGGGCTAAATCCTAAGGTTTTGTGCAAGGCCCCCAACAAAGTGGTATCAGAGCTAAGTTCATTGAACGGGTATGATCGGTTTTAAATTATGGAAGGTGGCTCATCAAGGATGATCAGCCTCAATGGTTCTAACTGGATCATATGGAAGGCTAAGATGGAGGACTTGCTTTATTGCAAGGACTTATATCTCCAATTATAGGCATATTAGCAAAATCCAAGGATATGTCTGATGATGATTGGAAGAAGCTGGACCGAAAGGCGGTAGGGTTTATTAGACAATGGTTGGACGATTCTGTATTCCACCATGTGTCTGTAGAGACCTCAGCCGCTAGCCTATGGCTGAAATTACAAAGGGTTGTATGAGAGGAAGACAACTGGTAATAAGATTTTTCTGATAAGGTGACTTGTAAATCTCAAGTTCAAAGATGGTGGTTCTGTGGCCGAGCACATGAATGAGGTCAGCAATATAGTGAACCGGCTCTCCGCTATGAAGATGGTCCTGGATGATGAATTACAGGCTTTGCTATTACTTAGCTCATTGCCTGACAGTTAGGAGACATTGGTGGTGTCTCTAAGTAACTCCGCGCTAGACGGAAAGATATCTATGGAACAAGTAACTAGTTGTCTCTTCAATGAGGAGACAAGGAGGAAGTCTCAGGGGTCTACTCAGCAAGAGGCCCTTGTGACACAGGAACGGGGGAGATGAAAGAACAGGAAGGGCGGGAAGGCCCGAGATAAATCAAGAGGCAAGTCGAGTACCAGGAAGGTTGTTGAATGCTGAAATTGTGACAAGAAGGGCCACTATAAGCATGAATGTCGTAAGAATAAGAACGACAAGAAAGGAAAAGGGAAGGAGAAGGAAGATGAATCAGATTCCACTGCGGTCGCTTCAGATGGCGATGTTGTAGTTATTCTTTCTGCAGATCATGATGTTTGTCTCACGGCTACGAGTTAGGATACTGACTGGGTGATAGACTCGGGAGCCTCTTTTCATGCGACTCTACGCAGGGACTTCTTCACAAGCTACAAGTTAGGTGACTTTGGGACCGTGAAGATGGGAAATTTTGGCGTATCGAAGATCGTAGGGGTCGGTGATATTTGTGTGAAAACCGATGTGGGCTACATATTGGTTCTCAGGGATGTGAGGCATATCCCAGACTTTCGCCTCAACTTGATGTCGATGGGAAGGTTGGATGATGATGGCTATGAAAGCCTATTTGTTGGTGGGCGCTGGAAGCTCATCAAGGGTTCATTGATCGTGGCCAGAGGAAAGAAGTGTTACACCCTTTACAAGGCAAGTGTCGGTATGTGCAAGGGTAGGTTGAACACAGTGGAAGATTCAGCTATTGACATGTGGCACAGGCGTCTAGGCCACATGAGTGAAAAAGGGTTTCAGGTACTAGTGAGGAAGCGGCTCCTTTTAGATGTGACAGGTACACCTCTCAAAACCTGTATTGATTGTTTATCAAGGAAAGAGCATAGAGTTTCATTTGTTAAAACTGCTTCTTATGTTAATAAAGTGTATGTACTAGATTTGGTTTATTCTGATATTTGTGGTCCTATGAGGACAAAAACCTTGGGTGGGGCATTGTATTTTGTCACTTTTATAGATGATGCATCTAAGAGGGTTTGGGTTTATGTTTTGAAATCCAAGGACGAGGTCTTTGGTGTGTTTAAATTGTTTCATGTTATGGTCGAGAGAGAGACAGGCAAATCATTGAAGCGCATCTGCACTGACAATGGTGGTGAATACATTGGCGACTTTCATGAGTATTGTAAGTCCCTGGGTATATGGCATGAACAGACGGTTCCTAAGACCCCCCAACATAATGGTGTGGCTGAGCGAATGAATCGCACCATTGTAGAGAGAATCAGATGCATGTTATCCCATGCGAAATTGCCCAAGACGTTCTGAGGAGAAGCAATGCACACGGCGGTGTATTTGATAAACAGGTATCCATCAACCTTGTTGAATGGAGAAGTACTTGAGAAGGAGTGGACTAGACATGATCCATCGTACAGTCATCTCAAGGTGTTTGGATGCAGGGCATCCGTTCATGTACCAAAGGACGAGAGGTCCAAGCTCAATATGAAGATCATGCAATGTGTGTTCTTGGGGTACGGTGATGAAAAGTTCGGCTACAGATTATGGGATCCGACCGAGAAGAAGCTCATCAGGAGCAGAGATGTGGTTTTCTTTGAAAATCAGTGTATAGAAGACATTGGTAAGCCAGAGAAGAACCAGCCTAGTTTAGGTGAGTTAGAGGACATGGATCCGATTATTCCTCCCGTGGTGCCTGATGAAGGGGGAGTACAGCAAGGTGCAGAGGACGAGGGAGTTCCTACAGAAGATGGACAAGGGAAGTAGCCCCCACTTGATCCACTTGTTGAGTCACTGGTGATGGGGTCATTTAGGGACAGACAGCTGTCTAAGAGGTACTCGCCGCATGAGTACATTATGCTCACTGATGGGGGAGAGCCAGAAGATTATTTTGAGGCCCTAGCCGACGAGCATAAGGGAGAGTGGTTGAAAGCTATGTAGGAGGAGTTGGAATCCTTGCATAAGAACCACACCTATGATATAGTAAAATTGCTTAAGGGCAAGAAAGCTTTGAGCAATAAGTGGGTGTTCAGAAAGAAGGTTGAGCAGAAGAATTCACAGACGAGGTTCAAGGCCAGACTTGTGGTGAAAGGGTTTGGTCAGAGGAAAGGCATAAACTTCGAGGAGATATTCTCACCAGTAGTGAAGATGACATCTATACGGGTGTTGCTTGGGTTGGCGGCTAGCATGAATCTGGAGATAGAGTAGTTAGACGTTAAAATTGCCTTCCTCTATGGTGACCTAGAAGAAGAGATCTACATGCACCAACCAGAGGGGTTCAAAGTCAAGGGCAAAGAGCATATGGTGTGTAGGCTGAGGAAGAGCTTGTATGAGCTGAAACAAGCTTCATGGCAATGGTACAAGAAGTTCGACTCGTTTATGTTGAAGCATGGGTATGACAGAACAGAGTCGGACCACTGTGTGTTCACGTGCAAGTTCTTAGACGGTGATTTCGTAGTTTTGCTATTATACGTTGATGACATGCTCATCATGGGAAAAGACATCAAGAAGATCGACAGGCTGAAACAGGAGTTGGGTAAGTCGTTTGCAATGAAAGACTTGGGCCCGGCTAAACAGATCCTAGGAATGGAGATAACCCGTGACAGAAGCAGCAGGAACCTTTAGCTGTCACAAGAGCGGTATATTGAGAAAGTCTTAGAGCGGTTCAATATGAATGCCGTGAAGTCGGTCAGTACTCCACTGGATGGTCACTTCAGATTGAGCGACAGGCAGTGTCCCAAGACGAAGGCAGAGGTGGAAGAGATGTAGAAGATACCCTACGCGTTAGCCGTAGGAAGTTTGATGTATGTTATAGTGTGTACACGCTCAGACATAACATATGTGGTTGGTGTTGTCAGTCGATATCTTGCCAATCCTGGCAAAGAACATTGTGCAGCGGTGAAGTGGATACTGAGGTATCTAAGAGGCTCATCCAGGTTGAGCCTATGCTATGGTGACGGAAAACCTGTGTTAGAGGGCTACACAGATGCAAATATGGCAGGTGACATAGACTTCAGGAAGTTTACATCAGGGTTCATGTTCACGTTTGCAGGGGGAGCGGTTTCTTGGCAGAGCAAGCTATAGAAGGTCATATCATTGTCGACGAAAGAGGCCGAGTACATTGCAGTCACAGAGGCATGTAAAGGGATGCTTTGGATGAAGAGGTTCTTATAGGAACTTAGCTTGAAGTAGGAGGAGCACGTGGTCTATTGCGATAGTCAAAGTGCTATACACTTGAGCAAGAATCCAAGTTAGCATTCCAAGTCGAAGCACATAGAGATTCGGTATCACTGGATCAGGGATACCCCTTGGAACAGAAGGTGTTACGGCTTGAGAAGGTCCACATGGACGATGATGGGTTAGACATGATGACGAAGGCTTTGCTCAAGGGCAAGTTTGAGGTTTGTAGAAACCTGGCTAACTTGAAGAAGGTGAATCCCTCCTGGGGTCGGAAAGGGGGAGTTTTGATGAGATTTCCTCCCAGGACTCGACTGGTCGTGAGCCTCACTCGACCGGTCATGGGTGGCGCTCGACCGGTCGAGTGGGGCTCGACTCAAAGTCCAGCGACTATCTGATTATTTTCTTCGAGGTGCTCAACCAGTCGAGGGAGGTTCTCGACCGATCGAGTGGGCCGCTCGACTGGTCGAGGACTCTTCTCGACCAGTCGAACTTAACGCAGATTCGTTCCGCGATTTTGTGCGAATTGCGGAAATCAGAGTTCTTTCACAACAAGGTGCGGAAGAGAGTTTCCTAAACTATAAATAGGGGTGCCTAGGGCTTTTCTAGGTAATGCAAAAGGGTTTCCTAAAGGGTTTAGGGTTATCAAAGGTGTGCGAGAGAGAGAGAGAAAAAGAGAGAGAGAGAGGAAGCTTGTGGAATGGAGGTTATGCTCGTGGAGGTGATCTACTGTGCAATCAACATCTTAGCGCTTCTACGTCCTCGTGATCGGTGAGATCTCTCCGTTTTTCTTTTATTCTCTTATTGTTTATCCACTCTTGCGTTAGTGAAGAAGGTTGTAACGTTCTACTTCATAGTGGATTGTTGATCTGGACTAGGTCTTGTGGTTTTTACCTCTTTGAGGGTTTTCCACGTAAAAATCTCTTGTGTGGTGTGGTTTATGCTTTGATTGTTTTTCATTGCTTTATTATCCCATAATTCTGGTTTGTTTTGGGATGCTAGATCTTAAGGTTTTGTGCAAGGCCCCCAACACTTTGATGCTTTTAATTAGAACTAGTGCCATCACCAGTTTGCTGTCAGGACATTCTAGAGCCGTTGGAAGAGCAATGGTTGAAAATCCCAGCTACCAGAAGTAAGTGTCTATTAGAAGAACAATGGTTAAAATCTCAACCACCAGAAGTGCCACTAGTTCGTTTGCTGGTCACCAAAAGTGTTAAAGGTTCACATTTCAGAAGTCATCACACAGAGTCATGCTACTTATCATTGCTTATATTTATCACCATGGATGTTTCCTTTTATTGTTCGAATAAATGTTCTTCATGCATGGTGTTGACAACCAAAAAAATCCTTCTTCGAGTCGATATCGACTTAAGACTAATAGATAAAGCGTTAAATTAGCTCGGAATGAAGCAGGCCCAGATTCGTTGGAAAGGTCATTGAAATTACCTTCCAAGGAACGTGAGATCATCTCATTTTGAGGTTGGATGAGCCAGACACAAGCGAAATCCCTGAAATTGCGTAGTCCCAAAGATTGCTAGGAGACTATTTCTTGCTTGAGAAAGGCGAGCTCGAAACCCACGACTATGGGTCCAAGACGCAAGATCTTATTCCAAGTGTTCGAAGTTTTTTCAAATGAAAAACCCGAAATCAACTCAATTGGAGCTAAGACAGTCCTCACTTTGGGAGGCCATTTGGGGTCCAATGGACCTCATTTTGGGATGACTTGATAGTCCTTCGAGTTATCTTTCCAACACCTTTGGAATCAACCCAATCAGAGTTGTAACGAGGGAGATATGTCAAATTTACCGAAGTCGTGCGTTTTTGCCCAAAGTGCTGAAATTGAGTAAGCTCTCAGCCGACTCACTTTGACTTGATTGCCACTACAAGTGTGCTACAACTGTCACTTGGCATCGCATGGGCCAATCGTAGCCGCCACATGGCCTGTTTTCCTATCGGATTAGCCTGTAAATAGTACACTAATCTCCGACATTTGGACTTTTGGCCGAGCCTTTCAAAAGAGGTAAATTTCATAAAAGCTCTTGCAAATTTGAGTCCCTACCGACGCACACTCTTGCTAGTGTTAACACCTTTGTCGGCGTCCCTGCTCGACTGTACGTGCCAGAGCAATTGTTTGCGCCTGACCGTCGAGCACCGGGACACTTTTGTTCGCACTCGTGCACCTGAGTGTCAGCACCCTGTGGGTGCCAATGCACAGGCCCGGGTGGCCTTTAACGCGGGTGCGTCGTGCCTTCTATCATTGCACGGGCTCGGTTCAAAAAGTGTTGTTTTGCCCTGTTTGGCGTTGTTTTCGGCCACCCTCGTGCTTCTTAAGCATCATGTCACCACGCCTGTGCGCGCCACGGTTTTACCGACATTCCGCCGAAGTGCCACGGACCGATGAGGCCTATGCATGCCCTCGGGACAAAGCGAGATGCTGCTGAAATTTCTGTTTGAGAACGTTCCGGAAATGTCCAAATATGACCACGAGGAGACGAATGCCGCGGTTTGCATCCAAGCATAGCTTGCACATAAGCGGCATGGATCTGGACCTCGATCATAATAACAAGCATCGTGGCACTAGTTTTGGGTCGCACCCTAACAGGGGAATCGATGTTCAACTCGGATGAACAACAACTAATAGATAAGGCCAATGGGACCCACTTCCTAATATACCTTGGATCATTTTGATCTTACCCCATACAAAAAGAGAACATAAAAATCTCCTTTATAGCTATGTAGTAGAACCAGCTTGACAAACACATCTTGATCTATGAAGATGGACATGCGCCTATGCACACGACTGTGCCTCTATTCGGCCTAGTACAAAATGTCTATCAAAGACCGTCTGGTCAGCAATTTTCTCACCTCGCCTTGATTCCAAGGGAGGAGGAGAGATCTAAATTGAAATCACAAATTTACTAGGCCTGAATAGGGCATGGAGTGCAGCCAACTCAATCATTGATGCTCAGTAAGGCGAATCATATGTTACTGAAACGATCCAAGGCATATCGGGAAGATGAAAGTACTTCCATGATATGCTAAGATACGTCTGAATCTGACAACGGTTGCCCAACTTATGGGTGATTTACTAGTGACTTGAGTGCGGTATCCCTGAGCAGACTAAAGATGTTCATATAATTGTTTGCACCCTTTGTGTGTTGACAACCTGAGCCTACGCACCGCTCCAATTTGATGGTGCTTCGGCCCCATTATACACTGACCTCGGCCTCCCTCGAGTCTCAAGGATACTCAAGAGACCTCTAACTCGCTTCTTTAGGTTCCATTACCCTCTAAGCTCGTCAGCATATACTAAGCCTTATGACTCCTGGGTCGAACAAGCGCCCCTCTCTCGAGTCACCTGAGAAGTTGAACCGCTCTATGAGCGATCCTTGGCATCAAAAGCCGCCACCTCAGAGCGATCATTTAGGCTTTGCATGGACATTGGCTCGGGCTATCCAAACAACTATCATTCTTTCTATGGCCATATGAACCGCATATGTGCATTATCATGCATATCATGCTATCTCATGCACTCATATCTTTGTGCATTATATCGTATCTTATCTCATTCATAGCCTTGAGCTTCTTATAGATGAGATCACTTGGCCATGTCCTAAAGACATCTAGGCCCCTCTTACAACCCCAGTTGACTCCTTTATGCCCTCTGCCTAGGCTGATAGTATACGAACCCCTGAAAGTCTGTGACATTTCGACACTCTCATGTTGATCACGTTACTATCTCTCAGACATATGTCTACTCATACGACGAACTGAGAAAGGCCATGTCTTGAGAAAAGCTATAAAGCTACGACTTATGAGCCCTGATCCCTGTTGTATGGCTAAGAGACTAGCCGGTCTGACAAAGTAAGGAAGCTCCCTGTTCACCGCGCTAGCACAATTACCTTTTATGCTACTATGTGATGAGCCCATGAGGCCAACATCACTCTAGCAATATTCGAGAAACAAGCCAATCCTCATAAGTCCATTGAGACTAGATGTATCGCTCACTTAGTGATCACTTATCTTTCAAGTATCGCCTGTTGCTATCCGCTCCATGCAACGACCATATTGTATCCCCAAGCTAGTGATCCTAAGCCCTCAAAGGCTAAAGGGATCCTTTATCAGCCAAGGATAGCATTGCATTGCATGAGCATTACATTATGCACTACATGACAACTCACTAAGCTTTTGCTTTTGAATCAAGGGTTATTCCCCTAGACTGTAACTAAGGGTTGTGTTGTACCCAATGTTTTGGGTAACACTGTAGTGTAGTGTAGCGAAAACGCTACGTAGCATACGCAAGTAGCGTAACTCCCTGGTAGCGTAAGCTACATGGCATGTAGCGTACGCTACATGTAGCATAGCGTAGTGTGTAGCGTAGATATCATAAACCACATGAAATCTCATTTTTTAAAGTGTTTTTTCTATGTTAGTTTAACACTTATTTTAAAATAGTGATGACTTATACCTATGACACGTGACACTACATTAAACTAATCCGGACCATCCAAATTGTGATCACTTAGATCAATCCGGACCATCCAAATTGTGGTCTATATCATGAATTTGTGATGTTTCAATAAATGAAAAAAAAGAGGTCACACTTAGAGATATCTAAAGGCAAAGAGATAGAGATTTTGCATGGAAATAAGTGGTTGATGATCTAAATTCGTAGTCAAAGAACTCATAGAAATTATGCATTTTGTAAATTTTATCATATTTTCTATTATTTTAATTAAACAATATTAAGGATTGTGTAGCTTACGCTGCACGCTACAGAGGGCCAAACGCCACGCTATACGCTACACGTTATTTAAAACATTGGTTGTACCACACTTGGAATCTATGAATCTAGAGAAATAAAAGTCCTTGGTCTACTTGTCTCTCATCTCTTGTATGTCGGTGAATGCTTTATGAACGTTTGTGAAAGATCCCTAACTGAACACCACACAATCCCTATACCGATCCCAAAATCGGGTAAACCCTTGGTATATCCTGTGTTCGAGTTATCGGCGAAATGTCGATAATATCGACAATAATATTGGTGTCGCCAACCCTGCAACACCGAAACCCCCTAAATTCGTTTCTCTGCTAGTTGTCGGCGAAAAATCGGCGAAATATCGTCGATTTTTTTGAGATGGGTGATATTATCAGAATATGCCATTTCTTACTCCATTATTGACAAAATATCGGGAGATATTATCGGCGTCCGTCTGATATTTTCGGAATATCGACTGTAGCCACCAACCCCATGAGAAAACTGTAGCTACCTACCCCTCTTTTCTCTGATAAATATTGGGAATATTGGGAAAACAAATTTTAGAGTGATTTTCGTACCTGGTTAATCGGAAGTCGGAATTGGAGCTGGAAGAGGAGCTTCTCGATCGACAGAGCCGGTATGTGTACGCAAAACCCCTCTTTTCTCGCCATCTCCCCTCTTTAGGGTTTTTTTAATTTCTTCCTTCAAGCGAAAATCCCTCTCGCACTGGGAAATCGGATTCAACACCGAGCAAAAATCGCTCTCGCACTTGGAAATCGGATTTTGCCGAGCGAAAATCCCTCCCGCGGTGAGGAGTTCGCGCCCTGCGAATGTGAAAAACCTCTCGCCCTGGGAGGTAAATTCGACGGACGCCTGTGCGGACTGAGGAGTACGCTCCTACGTACTGACTAAACTCAGTTAGGCCCACTTTGAATGTATGTGTGGCCTATCTAAGCCATCCATCCGTTTTTCCATCTAACTCAAGGGGATGAGCCCAAAATTTAGGCATATCCAAAACTTCTGTGGCCCCCAAGAATTTTTCAACGGTAGACGTGCAATTCAACTATTTCCTGCAGTGTGGTCCAGCCATGATGTATGTGGGCCCCACCATGATGTATGTGTATTATCCACTCTGTTCATCCATTTTTAAAGATCATTTTAGGGCATTATCCCAAAAACGAGATGGATAAAAATATCAGGTGGACCACACCACAGGAAAATATAGTAATTGGATATCCATCATTTAAATCCTCCTAAGGCCCACTGTACTGTTTATTTAACATCCAATCTGTTAATTAGGTCATACAGACCCAGATTAAGGGAAAAAACAAAGATCAGGTTGTTCCAAAACCTTTATGGCCCTCAAAAAGTTTTGAATGGTCAAAGTTCATTCAACACTGTTTCTTCTAATGTGGTCCAATTGAGATTGGGATATACCTGTTTTTTTTTTTCCATACCATAAAATTATCTATAAAAATAGATGAACGGCATGGATGAAACACATACCTCGTGGTGGGGCCCACAGAGCACGGCAGGGGAGTAGCCAATCCGTTTCCAAAGCTCAAGTGAGCCGTACTATTGGAAAATGTGGTCAGGGAAATTCCTACCGTTGAAACCTTCCTAGGGTTCAACAGTGATGTTTAGATGCCATCCGTACTGTTAATAATGTCATTACTATTGGGATGAACTCAAAACAAAAATATTAGTTGAATCAAAACTTCTGTGGCCCCACGAATATTTCAATTGTGGACGTTTAATTATCACGTTTTAGGCTCACTTGAGCTTTAGATACAGTTCATTGTTTGCATCATGTCCTAAAATGAACTCACAAAACGGATGGACGGGGAGGATTTTTCACAAACATCACAGTGGGCCCCACCTGAGCTTGTAGCGCAGGAAGGAAATCCGAGTCCTGCGCTGCTGTTGAAAGGGGCGTGGATGGAAGCGGTTTGCGTACTAAGTACAGCACTGAGTAAACTCTGTGGGGTCCACTGTGATTTATGTATTTTATCCAGTCTGTCCATCCATTTTACAAGATAATTTTAGGGCCTTATATCAAAACTGAAGGATATATAAGGCTAAAATGGACCACACCACAGGAAACAGTGTGAATTGAAGTTATACTGTTGAAAAATTCTTGGGGGCCACAGAAGTTTTGGATCAAGATTATATTTGTTTTTTTCGTCCATCCATGTTTGTTTGATCTTATGAACAGTTTGGATGAAAAATAAACATCACTTTGGGGCATAGAAAGGTTTCAACGGTGGAAATCATTATTTCCAATGTTTCTTGTGGTATGGTCCACTTAAGATTTGTATATGCTTCAATTTTGGGCTCAACGCCTAAAATGAGATGGAAAAACGTATGGAAGGTGTGGATAAACCACATAAATTCATAGTGGGCCCAACTGAGTTTACTCAGTACAATAAGAGTGTATGCAGTACACAATTCGATTTGGGGTGGATTGGCTACTGACAAGAGCCGTAGCCAAAAGAAACGGACTGGCTACGACCCCTGCCACCTGCCAATGGCTGGTGGTCGGTGCTCTGTGGGCCCCACCATGATGAATGTGTTTCATCCATGCCGTCCATCTATTTTCCTACATTTTATAAAATGATACTAGAACTGAGGTATATAACAGTCTCAAGTGGACCACATTATCAGAAACAGTGTTGAATAAACTTCAACCATTAAAAACTTTTTGAGGGCCATAACAGTTTTGGATCAAGCTTATCTTTGTTTTTTCCCTTCATCTAGATCTGTATGACCTAATCAACAGATTGGATGTCAAATAAACAGTACATCCGTCCTTAGGAGGATTTTAATGGTGGATATCCAATCACTATTATTTTCCTGTGGTGTGGTCCACCTGAGATTTATATTCCTATCATTTTTGGTATAAAGCCCTAAACTGGTCTGTAAAAATGGATGAACGGAATGGATGAAGCATATACATCATAGTGGGGCCCACAGAGCACAGACCACCAGACGGCCTAAACTCTGAGTCAGGCGCGGATTAGATACTAACAAGGTCAGTGGCCAAATGGCTACTGAAGTGACGTCACCAAGCTCTATGGACCCCACCATGATGCATGTGTTGTATCCATACTGTCCAACCATTTGTAGACATCGTTTTATGGCATTACAAAGAGAATGAGATAGATCTAAATTTCAAGTGGACCCACCACAGAAAACCGTGGGAGCCGTCACACCCACCGTTAAAACATTTATAGGGCCCACAGTGATGTATTTTTGAGATCCATCCTATTCATAAGTTAACATAGAGATAGATGAAGTGAAAACAAAAATATCAGCTTCTTCGGAAACTACTATGGCCCCTAAGAAGTTTTGGTGTCCCCACTATTTTCTATGGTGGGGACCACTTGAACTTTATTATGGGCCACAAAAGTTTTGTATAAAGCTGATATTTGTTTTTTCACTTCATCCAGATTTTTGTAACCTTTTCAACGGGTTGGATGGAAAATAAACATTATGGACACATTACGGTGGGTCCTAATAAGTGTCTAACGGTGGACCGTACAATCACAAATGTTTCCTTTTGCATTGTCCACCTGAGACTATATCTGTTTCATTTTTTTTTCAAGTACTCTATAATTAAATACAAAAACAAATGAACGGCGTGGATATAGAATAAATACATCAAATTCTCAAAAACCAGGGTGATCAGTTAAATAAACAGGCTACACCAGAGGGAACAAGTTGGGAGATAACGTCCACCCTTTATTTACATGGACCCATCATGTTGTATGTATAAATCACAATAGGCCCCATAAAGTTTACTCAGTATGTAATCTGCAAACTCTTTCTTCAATTGTAATTTATGTGAAATTTTGATTTGATCTAACATCTTAGCCCTTAAAATGATTTGGGCTTATTACACTGAATACGAGCCGATGCACTTTTTTTTTTTGTTGATTATTGCAAATTTGTATACTACTAGGGAGCAAAATGTCGTCTGGATCGGGACAAGGAGCAAGGGACATTGGGTGGAAACATGGATGGCTAGTGGAGGGGAATAAATATGGGGCCATATGCAACCATTGTGACTAAGTGATACGGAGTGGGGGAGTGTCTAGGCTAAAGGAACATTTGGCAGGGGGATACAAGAATGTGAAAGACTGTCCAAGTGTAACAAAGCCAGTGAGAGAGGAGATGAGAAGAGTGTTGACTGAAGTGAAGTCACGCAAGCTGCAGCAAAAGGATTGGGAGAGGGATATGAGGGAGGAGCTACGAGGCACTGGCCGGGGCCTAGGTGCTATCGACGAGCACGATGATGACGACGATGAGGGGATCGCGTACCCCGATGATTGTGTTACGGCTCGAGAAAGGAGTGATTTTAGACAAGTGATTCGTGAGTCTCGGGCTTCAGAGTGGGAAGGGGAGCAAAGAAGACGGGTTGATGAGAGTAGGCCGTTGTTTGGGACGTCCCGACATGAGGCTGGTGGGAGCAGCAGATAATTTGAGGGAGGCAGCGAGCATGGCCTACAACGTACGCAAAGCGCTCGTGTCCCAGATGCACCCATCGCAGGCGTTAATAAAAAAAGATAAAAAATATGTGGAGCAAGGGGCTCAAGGGGAAAGTAGGTGGCGTTATATCTAGGTGGTTCATCTCGAGCCATGTACCAGCAAATGCAGCAGCCAGTCCTCACTTCAAAAATATGATTGAGGAGGTGCAGCGTGCCGGGCCTGGTGTGAAGCCTCCCACGCCATAGGAGATTCTTGGCGTCTACCTCGATCGGGAGCACGAGGAGATGCAGGCTTGGGTACGTGGACTCAAGCTGAACTGGAAGAAGAACGGGGTGACAATCATGTGTGATGGGTGGACAAGACCCACGAATTTGTCCATTATCAATTTCATGTTGTATTGTAGAGGACAACCGGTTTTCCTCAAATCCATTGATGCATCGGGTAGAATAAAAGATCACGAATACATATATGCTCTCCTAAAAGGAGTGATTAGAGATGTTGGGTCCCAGAATGTTGTCCAAGTTGTGACGGACAATGGCAGTGCATTCGTTAAGGCGGGGAAGAAATTGATGAAGAAGTTCAATCTCTATTGGACTCCATGTGCGGCACACTGCATTAATTTAATGCTCGAGGAGATAGGGATGAGGGATTTTGTCAAGAAGACTATCCAGGATGCGAGGAGAGTGACAAAATTTATATACAATCACTCATGGTTGTTGGTTGCAATGCGTGAGTGTTGTGGAGGGGACATCGTTAGACCAGGCGCGATACAGTTCACCGTGAACTTCATTGCACTCGATAGCTTATACAGGCACCGCGTGGGTCTGAGAAATTTGTTCAGATCTAAGAAATACATGGAGTGGAATCAGAGGAAGACTGAGGGTGCAAAGACCCGTTCGAAGATAGTGCTTTCCGATTCCTTCTGGGATAAAGTTCATAACGTCGTTTCCTTCCTGCATCTGATGTACAAGGTCCTATGAGCCGTAGATAATGAGATGTGGCTTTCGATGGGGTCAATGTATGAGCTTATGAGAATTATGAGAGAGGGGATAATGACTGCAATCCCTAGTTCGTATCAGTGCGTGATCAGTATCATTGATTATTGATGGACTGGGACTCTCGAGCATCCACTCTACCAAGCTGGTAAGTTTGTTAATACAACTGAGTACTTTAAGCATCACTTCTGTTTGCATGTTAATACAACTGAGTAACTAATATTTGGGTTTCAGCATACTACCTGAATCCCAAATTTCATTATAAATGTCGGCTCCATGAGAATCAAGATTTGACGATGGCCGTCCACGAGGCGTTCCAACGATTGTTCCCAGAATCGACAGCGCAAGCAGATTTCGGTAACCAGGTAATGCTCCTTATAGCCTCTAGAAATATGGGTGATTAAAAATAATGACTGTGAATCCGTGTTTACAGTTGTTGCGGTTTAGGGATGCGAGGGCTACGTTCTCATCCGCACTAGCAAAAGCATCGACTGAAACGATGATGCCGTGTGAGTATGGTAACATAATTAGGTAATTACATTTTTTATTTAAACTTCAAACTAAAACAAGCTCCTCATGGATATATAGGTGATTGGTAGGCGATGTACAGAGTCGACATGCCCACACTGTAGTTATTGGCAGTCCGTATTCTCGCACAGACTGTATCCTCCTCACTATGTGAGAGGAATTGGAGCACATGGTCACTCATATACACTAGCAAGAGGAACAGGCTGGCATATGAGAAGCTGCAAATGCTCGTTTACTGCCACTACAATATGAAGTTAAGAGAGAGGCAGTCGCGGGTAGACCGAGACATGGAGGAAAATCAGAATCCGCTGGACCTGTTGTCTATAGGTAACATGGCACGGATAGGTGATGATGATGAGGACCCACTTTATGAGTGGGTCAAATCAGCTGATTTAGATGATGCGGAGGGAGGCCCTGCTTCACAGGTAGCCGAGGGAGCAGCGGCTCTGGGTATCGATGTCGATCAGGTAGTAATCGAACAGAAGGTAGATACAGACTCCTTTGATCCTTTGGTGAGGAGTTCGGCACGTTCCAATAAGGGTGAGGAAGCATCTTGACGGCCCCCTCCCTATCATCAAGTCGTAGTGAGTGATGATGATGACGAGACTCAACCCCCACTCGACACTAGTCTTGGGGACGACGATGACGACGGTGATAAGGGAGGGGACGGAGGCACCAACACTAGTATATGTGGTACTAGTGAGGGTGGGGGTGACAGTGGTGGGGGGTACACGACGGCTTAGAGCTAATGATCCGTTGGCCAGTTCATTGAGGAGCAGAGCTTTGACCATGCCACTCAGGATATGGACCATGGATCTCATCCACCATCCAGGGTGAGAGCATCGGAGCCCACATATATGTTCGAGCGTCGTTCGAAAAAGAAAGCTAGACGCGCCGCGGCTAATGCTCTCACATGCAACTTGTCATCTATGGACATAAGTTTAGATCCGGGGAGCTCCACCTCTGTCCCACCTTATGCTCATGGGGGATATCACGGGTATGGCCATGACAGCTCTGACATTCAGTCACGCTCATCTACCCATGGGTACAGGCAGCTGGAAGATAGTTCTTCGAGTCATGACCCTTTGACAGGAGGATATTTGGGGTACCCGTATGACTGACAGCAATACTATCAAGGAGTCGGGGTTGGACTTGATCTGTTCCCTCAGTACCCTGCCCCAGGAAATGCCGTCGATGTATGTCATGCAATTCCCACGTCTAGGCGTACTCATATAGTTTGGAGAGGATGACTATCAGAGGTACATAGAGAGTTCCTCAATTGGTACGAGCAGAGGATGACCTAGGAACAGTACTGCCAACATGTTGGGCAACAGTACTACTCTCAATTGCCACGGGATCCGGACAATGATTACGAGCCACCTCGTCACTCTATGTGGGGATGAAACATGGACAGAATTGTGTATTTTTTTCAATTTATTTACTTTTGCATGTTTTAATTGTTGTAAGCTTGCATTTGTATCATATAAACTCTTTTGGGTTACTATTTGAGTGATTTCTTATGACAACGCATGCTTTTTGACCCCCATTAAATGGAAACTTCTAATTTAATGCATTCTTTTTGCAAAATTTTCATTCCTGAATATGTAAATATGTGTATTTAAGCATGTCCTGAAGTTTCACTGAAAAATTCCACCATTTTCTCCATGTTTCCCCCTTTTTCCCTACATTTCCGGTTATTGACGATATTATTGGCGATAACGATATTATATCTTTATCTTCGGCTAGCGAAACTTGTAGCGATACGGACAAATCGAACACTGGGTATATCTATTAAGATTTTCTGTAGTTTTTTTACAAATCTCCCACTTCTTCTCTATATTCTCTTCATCGTTAATGGAATTGATATAACAAAGTTTTCACCATGTGAATCCAAAAAAAAAAGTTTCCATCATGTGGTCATTTGTGTTAACAAAAACCATTGGAGGAAGGGAGATATGGCTATTCTTAATGTTTGCATCCTTTACCTCTGAAATGGGAAAGTCTATTGAACGTCTCTTCCTGAATGGCAGGTTTTTAGGTGAGATTTAGTGGAGATTTATTGGACTTCTCGAGATTGACGAAGTGGTGCCAGGACAAATCTAGGACATCTTCCAAGTGTAGCGTAGGGTTCGCATGGGAAAGAAGGTATCTGTGGAACCTTGCTATGGCTGCAAGCTTATGATCAATTTGGAAGGGGCACAATAATGAAACTTTTTATAATATAGCAGAATCAATGGAGTGTCTCTAAGATGGGCAAGGGTAAGGTGGTCTATTGAGCATCATCATCACCATCATCAAAGCCTTATCCCAACTAAGTCAATATAGGGTGCTAGGGCTGAATATCTTTTGACATAGCACGAAGTTCCTTAGTGAGAGTTGGGGGTGGGTTCGGCCTTGTACTAAATAGATGATTCCTCCTCCTCATTATCATCTCTGTCTCTCTCATTTGGATTTTGGGGCCACTTTTGTGTTCTTTTTTTTTTTTTTTTCATTTTCTCCGAGAACCTGTTTGGATCGGTGGAATCTAAAAGGTAGATTTGGAAAGGAGAACATCACATGTGAGGAATACCGTGGATAACGTCATCTGTGGAAAAGAATCCTAAAAAAGTCGTTTGTTTTCATTTTCATGATTTCCAAGGAAGAATATAATGGTCAATGCTTAAAAAGTTCAATCTATCTCTCAAAAAGTGTGGAAATGAGGTTATCAAGTTATTTATTTATTTATTTAAGGAAAACTATGGAAATGCAATTGGTAGAAAACGTTGTAATCCGTTGATTAGAATGTCACATATGCTGAAAATGTTTTCATTTCCACGGTTATTTTTTGGATTTCACCAATCCAAACAAGACTTTAATAAAATCTTCATTGCCTAACCATTCCAGGAAAGAGAAAGAAAAAAAGTGATAGGTGAACATTTTCTTGCCCCCAAAAAAAAAAAAAAAAACACTTTTAGTGGAATAAATAAAAGGAAAAAAGTAAAAAGAGCATAGTGTCATGCCACAAGTATGGATCATATTAGTAAATATGAGTAGCCTGCCAAGATTGGTATACCAGTATCCAATATCCATGTCTATGTCCTGGATGTTGGGAAGTGGGAAGTATTCCATGCATCCATTTCTGTGTCAATATCCACATGTAGTCACCATAGAATAAAAACACACTAATCCCACTTTTGCCTTTAACAATAGATTGAGAACCACCACAAAATTCATATGGGCTTGGTTATTTTACCTGGATGTGGTAGAAAGTAGAAAATAACTCTTTAACTTTCTGTAAATGATAGTTTTCAATACAATTAAGGAAAGTCGACTCAACAGGCACCTAACCGTTCAATAAATGTATTTATGCCACTACAATGCATGCATTACATTGATATCTTGCATAATATTTATTTTAATTTTGGATTTGTTACTTCAATATATTTTAATGGGTAAGCTGGCTTCGATCCTACAACCTGACAGTTGCAATGTAAAGAGCACAGTCGGTTTTGTGGTTGAATGCCAAACTCAGTTTACAGGAACCAGTTGAGTTGGCTAGAACTTGTTCGAGTCTTGCAAAAACTCAGTGAAGTCAACACTGTGCGGCTTCCCGAGTTTGGTAACTCACCATCATTTATTTTACCAGGTTGTGTAGAAGAAAAAGTAACTGTCGTTGCATCTTATAACTAACCATCTATGGGATACGCAAAGGGATATGATGCTAGTTGTATATAAGACCGCCCGTCTACTCCCAAACTGCCCTTCTAAACATACCCATCACAATATAGCTAGTACAACTCATCCATTAGACTGATTAATTGCATAAAATCCATGCTGGCTTAGATTATTTACAAGGTTGAGGTTAAGAAAAAAATGACTGACATTCTGTCTACAACTAATCCTCAATGGGTAGGAGTTTTATACAGAAGGTGGCTCAATTCTGCACCCAAATTTCCCTGCTGCTACATACCATTGTTCTAAAACTTAATGACTCAACTCCACTTGGCCAGAAATCAAGCTGAGTCACCATGAAACTCGCTGGGGACCTTGACTTGGTTCAGACTTGGCATGACTTGTCAAGTCATCTTGCCTACTCAATCGACTCAACGTGACTTGAACCTAGTCACTAGCGAGTTGATCCGTTTTTAAATAAAAAATAAATGTGGTTGGCAGGACTTGAACTCACCACCTAGTGCATTTGGCAAAGCGCTATTTTTCTTCTTCTTCGTCTTCTTCATCTTCTTCCTCTCTCTCTCTCTCTCCCCAACCCCCCACCCCCCCATTTTTTATACTCAAAACTCTTCTAGGTATCTACAATTATCGACATATCATTGCTGGTTTAATTATTAGAATCAAGTCAATTTGAAGTCTCTGTGTCCTGACTCCTGACCCAATTGCATGTTGGTTCGAGTCGAATTTTTAAGCTATGTTAGATACTAATCAGATAAACAGAGTGCAACACATTTCATGTCCACTGCAATTATTTACCAGGTTGTGGTGGGGAGTTTCATGCCGAACAGTCACAAGGAGCAGAAGAGGAGACCAAATCCTGAATCGTCAATCCTCACAGGGGTTCCTACTACTTCGGGCATAGTGACAGCAGCCAGGCCCATCTCCCAGGCGACACCAGATGAGGACACATGCGCAACTCCATCCTCTACATTGCCGGGACAAAGCCATGGGGACGTGGAGAACAGCACGGGCAATAACCTAAACCAGGCTTCGACTTCTTTCCATACGGTTGGTTGGCATGGTGGTTCACAATCCACGTCTGACCACAGGCCTTCTCCTGATATAAACATACGCTTGCCGGGGGAATAGAGATGAAGGTAACTGATCTTTCTTTTCTTCATAGAAAGCTCTCCTTCGAAGCCTAACACTACTACTACTACACAGTTCTAACGCAATGGTTGTGTTTCCCCGTTAGGTGTTAAGTTAGACGCTCACAGACTGGCAGACCATGCAAAAGGGTTGCAATTGCTGTAATATTTATCACTGAAACTGTTAGGACTTTTATATTTCCATTGTTGTTATTATTGTTGTTGTTGTTGTTGTTGTTGTTGTTGATTAGTGTTTGTTACATGAGAGGTTGTAATGTGGGTATTCTCCACAAAGGTCCTTTCCAGGGAGTAAATGTCATGGTAGAAATTTTCATTTAATTTCAATCCTTGAAAATCCCAACATTTGATCAGATCTAACCTCTAATCATGTTTGAAATTTCTAACCCCTGTTTTTCTCCCATTCCTTGTCTGAATTTTGAAATGTTAGATATATCTCTCCAATATTTTGATCAAGAGGAGTTAGAAGGTCCTGCTCATCAGTAATGGATGGTTCGCTGACACTTGGGAGTTTGCACATGTGGACCTGTTATTTAGTAGTCCAAACATGTAATCTAATGGGCCCTATGTTGGATAGGGTTGCCCCGGAAATCTCCCACATTGCGAGACTGTAACTTTCTTATATTTGGTCTTTTCTTTCCATTGAATTTGCACCGTCGCTGCAAATTTTTTTCTGAACCATCTATTTGGAGGCCAAAATACCATCTTCCAATCTTTGAGATTTGTGGGGCATCCCACATCTGTGGCGAGGAACTTCAGATCAAGTTTTAGACAACCAAACCATGGGCTAATGAGCAGGACCCCTTATTGAAAGATTCTTAGACCTAGTTTGGATGCAAGATTTTTTCGGATGGATTATCAAAGGAATTGAGATTCCTTGAAATCTTGTATTTAATAATCAATTTTCTTTTCTTTTCTTTTTTCCAGTCCAGCTTTGTGCTACTTAAGCCCTGTTTGGTTGCTGCTTAAAAGTGATTTCATCTCATTTTAGTTAACAGTAAATAGGTATTAAATATCATGGTTTAAATAAATCATGGGTTACATGCAGGGAGCAGAAAGGTTACATGGGAATGGGTGAGGCTGCGCAGGTGCGTGTATACATGCAAAAAGGGGGAAGGGGGGTTGCAAAGATGAATGAGTCATCCCAACACTTTCTCTAATTTTGTGGTCTATCCAAGATTCAAACTCTATAATTTTTTAGCTTACATCGTAATATGAGCTAGCACAATATATGTATATATAGAGTGGGTTTCACACGTTCATTAAAATAGCTCTATAGGCTGCCTCACACCTTAATATTTCCACATACAGAGCTCTACCCTTGCCTCGATTTGGAGTCTCTAAGGGTCTGTTTGGGTACCACCAAATAAGTTACGTTTTAACTTATTTTAAGTCATTAAGTTACTTTTTTCCACTTAAGTTAATTTGGTAAGAATAGTTATAAAAATAACTTAATGCTAAAAGCTAATTTCAATAAGTTCTTTTCCTTTTTTTTTTTTTCTTTTTTATTTATTTATAGCTTTTTGACTTACTATTTTTCTACTTCTCTCTCGTAGTCATAGTCCATACCAAAGGAGGTTCTCTCTCACAGTACTTATCAAAGGAGGCCGTACATGATGGACGGTTCCCATCGAAGGTGGGGCCCCATGATGGATAGTCTACATCAAAGGAGGGCCCCACATGATGGATGACCACATATTAATGTGGGCCCACATAATGGATGGTCCAAATTAAAGGTCGACTCCTACTGATAAATAGCCCACATCCAAAGCGGGTTGGGATGATGGACAACCCACTTCAAAGGTAGGGCATACATAATGAATGGTCCACATCAAAGGGGGGTCCGCATGATGGGCATTGGACATTGAAGCGAGACCCCACATGATGGATGGCCTACATCAAGGTGGGCCCTAAATGATAGATAGTCCACATCAAAGGTTACCCCTAAATGATGAATGACCTACATCTAAGGCGAGCATTGCATGATGTGAGATCCCTGCAAGATGTGAAATAGTACGTGGCGGGCCCACGGGCTATGTGTGGAAGTTTGGGGGAGCTATGGAATGAATGACTATGTCCTAAAGGGGAGGTGATTAGGACTAATAAAAAATTATGCATTTTAACACATAATTACTTAAACTAATATGACAATATAAACTAAGTAAGACAATTAACTCTAAGGCTTCCAAGTCAATAGATAGTCCAATCACGTAAAGTACGATAGATATACTAATAAAGTAACTAATCTATATATGATAATATACATGTGTGTGTGGGATGTGCTAATTATTAACTCTTAGCGTTCATCCAATAATGTATACATATAATTTAACTAAACAATCACATAAGTATAATTAGACAAGTGCTCAAATAGAAATCCCAAACATAAGCATGTATAATGGTTCGATTTTCCTACTCCACTCTCAACGGACACACTTAACTCATGAGTGTACCAAATTTCACTATCGGAGGTTTTAAATTGGGTATACCTCTAACCTTTACAACCCTACACAAGGACCGCAATCCTATACAAGAAACTTCAGTTGATTTTCTATTAACTAATCAACAACATTGGTTTTAGTCAAATGACCTACGTTTACTCCCGCCAGAGTCTCCCACAGAGACTAGCACGTACACACTTATGTTCGGTGAATTCGGCCTTACACAAAAGCTTATGTTTTATACTAGAACCTATCGAGTTTAGGTCATAAACTCTTACTCTCAATCTTACACAAAGAAAGAGAGTATGGACTCACTAATTGACACTCATCAAATTGAGCCCCTTTGACGTGTTGTCTCGAGTTGCTTGATTGATACTTTCCTATGCTTTAATCAGCTATCCTTTTGCTCCTCCAATCATTGATACTGATGCGTTGACAATGCTTCAACTTTAAGATCAAACACCTTACATGTGATGCTCCATTGCGGTGACTAAAGTGATGGGAGAATGGTGAAATCTCTCACAACATATAGGAAGGTTGTTATCCTAGGAGATTCACCTAGATGTGTCTTCTAGAGGATTTAAATAAATGATATACCAATAGTGGTTGGGTCTAATTTTTAGAAAATGGTGTAGTTCAAGTACATCTTCAATGTGGAGGTTAGAATCCTTATTAGAGTGTTAATCTCGAGGAAGATGACTTAGAATTCATTGGTTTAAAGGCCTAGGATGAGGAATATGGACATGAAATCACATATACTTCTATTACACAAAAAACCCATCAGAATGCCCAAGGTCCGTATGCCTTTTATATAAAGTTCGAGCATCAACGGTAAAAAAAGACATAAAATGACTCTGTCGATGACATCGAATGGGACTTTGATGCCATCGAGAAACTTAGATAAAATGATCACAATGTTGCTGGACAAATTTTAGTTACCTACTTGATGCTATTGAGGGGATCTTCGATACCATTGAACATCCCTTAAGGACTGTTCGATGGGATTAAGTACCACTTGAAACACTGCTATTTTGGGCATATAGTTTCACAGTATCTTCGCACCTCTTTTAGCTTTACTTATCATGTTCCAATTAGACTTCTAAGGTTATGGATGATCAAATGAGGTTTACCTATAAAGGTATGGGATCATCTATAGGTTTAAGGGTGGTTTTGGGTCAAGGTTAGGGTCACTAAGGCACCTAATATACATATTTTTTGCTCCTTAATGCTCTTTGTCCTGTTGTGTCTTCGGTCTTTAGCTTTTAAGCGCTCAACCGATTATATGACACATGGACTCACGTGATTGACAAACGAGATGCACAAATTAATGCACTAACATGACGGACGACCCAAATTAAAGGTGGGCTTCATACGATGGATGACTCAAATTAAGGTGGGCCTCACATGATGGACAGTCCACATAAAAGGTTGGCCCTAACGATGAGTGACTCACATCCAAGTTGGGCCCCGCATGATGGACAACCCACATTAGAGGTAGGGCCCACATGATGGAATGGTCTGTAGGATGGGCAGTGAGTATTGAAGGTGAACCCCATATGATGGACAATAACATTGATGGTGGACCCCACATGATTGATGAACAACATCAAAGGTGAGCCTTACATAATAGACTGTGCACGTTAAAGGTTGCCCCTAATGAGGAATGTCTCACATATAAGGTGGGTCCTGTATGATGGACAACCCACATTAAAGGCGGGGCCCACACAATGAATAGTCCACATAAAAGGTTGGCCTCGCATTATGGATAATGAACATGAGGGTGGACCAAACAAAATTGAGGGATAAATATTTATGTGATGTTGGAGACAAAACATGCTTTTCTATTTTTTAGTTGACAAGCAAGCCGTTTATATAGCAAGCTTATTTACTTGATAAGTAGAAGCCAATATAAGCTACTTAAGGCATAAGTAGCTTATCTAAAGTAACTTACAATCCAAATGCCCCATAAGGACCTGTTTGGATACCACCCAACAAGTAACCTTTTAACTTATGTTAAGTTAATAAGTTACTTAAAAACATAAAAAACTTTATGTTAGTTTGGTAAACACACCATTATAAAAGCAACTTATATGACGAAAGTTACTTATCTTCATAAGTTTATTTTTCCTTGCTTTTAAAATTTTAACTTTTTTTTACTTCTCTATCTCTCTCTCTTTCCATGTGATGGATGGTCCATATCAAAGGAGGCCCCATATGATGGGCAGTCCACATTGAAGGTGGGACCCACACGATGGAGGGTCCACATTGAAGGTGGCCCCGATAGTATGGATAAGCCACATTAAGGTGAGCCCACAAAATGGATCGTCCACATCAAAGGTAGGCCCCTAATGATGAATGACCCACATCCAAAGTGGGTCTCGCATGATGGATGACCCACATTGAAAGTGGGGCCCACGTGATGGATAGTCCATATCAAAGGTGGGCTCCACATGAGGGGTGGTGGATGTGGAAGGTGGCCCCACATGATGGACAATAACAATAAAGGTGGCCCCACATGATGGATGGCCCACATCAAGGCGGGTCTCATAGAAGTGGACCCTATTGTGATGTATATGTTTTACCCTGTTGTTCTTTTGTGGACCTCGCCATGATGTTTGTGTTTTATGACATGATGTTTTTGTTTTATGCGTGCGGTCCATGGGACCCCACTTAATATATGCCTTATATATCTATGCGATCTATTCGCTCTACCGACTCATTGTAGGGTCGGGCCCAATTGGGCTATGTTTGGGCCCATCTTGAGATGTGTGTTGGGTGGAATATTGGGTTACCTTGTAAATAATATTTGGCCTACTTGTGGACTCTATCGATGTGTTCACGACAACATTAGAGTGGTGGGCCTACTAGTATTAAAGACCCACTTCGAGAGGATGCCTTGTGGGCCCATTAGTGCTAGTCTTATTAGGCTAATAAATGGTCACTTTGGCAAGTATTTATGATTTCATGTGATGTGTGTGTCAAGCCATATTGGGGCCTTAGAGATTAATTGTGATTGAGCCCTTGAATGGACTAATTGTGGCGATCAAGTGGGCCACTCAATGTGCCGAATAAGGTGTAGCGACCCACTAATTGGCCCATTCAAGAGTGGCATTGGACCGGGTCTTAGTCCGCTTGGAATAGTAGATGAAGGTGATGAATGTGTTGGATTGGGGCCATGATATGTATGCAATGATAGAACTTGTGTGGTGTAACGCCCCGAACTCGGTGAACGAGCTCTCCGATTTCCTGAACTCCGAATTCGGTGCCGAAGGAATTTTTTCTGAATGGTACCCAAGTATAACATTGGTTGGGAATAATCAAAGAACATGAAACTTACACACACACACACACACATACATGTCTATAGAGTACTTTGTTTTTATACAATGCACGATTGAACATAGAAACTGAAAGAAGCTGTGCCTATGTCTCCACTGACGAGTCCTCCCTGTAAGTATAAGAGGAAGCAATTGGATGAGTTATGAAAGCCCAATGGTAGTTCTATCACGAGCACGACACAACCAAATAAAAGGCATATAATACCATATCAAAGTATAACGCATGTAATCATGCCATATTACAATCAAGTAGCATTTACAACTAAATAGAGTAAAGCATAGACAACCACATATAGGAGGTGAATAACTAAGCATGTTATCATCATGTTATAACAAGTAGATGATATAACCAACACATGTTATGGTCGAGATAGTAGTGCACGGTTTCACGAGCCATGGGATCCATCACCAGTAACTTCTATCTAAGCTAGTCCCATACCTAATTTGGATAACGAATTTTAATGTAGTAAACTCTTAATTTCAAGTTAGTCCCATCCTAACCAAAATATTTACCATTGTGAATAAGCACTCAATAGTCTACTTGTGCATCTACCAACCTGAGTATGTATAATGGATGTGGATGAAATGTAACAAGCGTACAAATGCTAGATGCATGTGGTGCACCATCTTCTAAATACTCCAAATACTCCAAATAATAATATCAAGGACATCCTTACATCCATTCTGATTGAATCAGGGGATGGATGCAACTCACCATTCCCCCACGGTGGGTTCGCCACACTCTCTCCCCTACTCCTAGCACGTATGCACATGAAGTCAGAGGGCTTCCTAATGTCCAATTGAGGTAATTGTAGGGTATCATGCCTTAGAGACCAATCGCCTCCCTAAGCTAGAAAGTTGGGCTTCTTCACATAGAAGAATGTTACTCCCACGTCCCCTCGAGGCGTTAGTATGGTTCCAAGTCTATATCAAGCCTTTTATGAATTTCGTTAGACCAACACGAGGGCCATCACCAAGTATCCGTACTACTCTTTGGGTCTCGCCACCACATCGGGGGAATATGATGGGTCGCCCAACAATACAATATAGTCATTGGGTCCCATCACCGCACCGCTTACATTGGGCTGCCTAGCCTTTTAGGAATCAATTTTGGCAAAGCACCCCTCAGGCCTTGTCACCTCATCACATAGATGGGTAACCCAACAATTACATAATGCAACGTATAATCCACTTGGCCAACATGAGGGACTAATATCATATCATATATCTCACTTAGTCAACATGAGGGCTTAATAATAATTCAACATATATTTCACTTGGCTAACATAAGGGCCTAATATCAAATAACATATTTTACTTGACGCTTGATTATGTGCACTTTGACATATGTGGGCCATCGCTCATGGTTTCGTTAGAGGGTCATCATGGTTTGTCACATTCATTGACGACTACTCATGAAAAGTTTGAGTTTATTTCATGAAAAATAAATCCGAAGTTTTCACCAAATTCAAACAATGGAAGGCCATGATGAAAAACATAGTCATTGTAAAAAGTAAATGTTTTAAGGAGTGATAATGGTGGTGAATTTACTTTTACTGAGTTTAATGAATATTGCAAAGATGAAGGGATCATTAGGTACAACACAGCGTGCCACATGCCCGAATAGAACGGTGTGGCCGAGCGGATGAATCGAACACTCTTGGAGAGGGCCCGAAGCATGTTAAGTAAAGCTGTGTTGAGCGAGGACCTATAGACTAAGACTGTTAACACTGCTTGCTATTTGGTGAATCGGACCCCTTCCACGGAAAATGATTTTAAACACCCAGAGGAAGTATGGAGTAGTCATGCAGTTGACTACTCAGATTAGATTTGATTATTTTTGGTTGTGAAGCTTAATCTTATGTACCGTCAGTTGAGAGAGATAAGGTAGACCATAGAGCCAAAAAGTACATCTTTGTTTCCTATGGTGATGATGTGAAGGGATACAAGTTGTATGATCGAGTCATATGGAAAATCGTTATTAGTAGGGACATCAAATTCAACGAAGGCTCCCTATTCCGTAAGAATGATCAAGAGGAGCAACAACAACTAGAAATGTTGGTCACAGACATTCAGATTGACATAGGTTGTAAGGCCCGTATTCTAGTTCGTACTGTTCCTTAGACTCCCGCGATCCTCCCGGTCAAATTCCGGTAACACGCGATCTGTAATTGACATTTGCGCACGACCTTAAGTTATATCCAGTAGATTTGAGTCGACTTAATCCGAGACTTGTACTATTACAACAGCGCTGTCGCCGCCGTTCTAATGCCTCGTCTTGTACACCAATCCGATACCCTGGCCAGAAGATGTGGGCCCGCATTTAGTTCTAGAAAAACACCGCGCGTTTGCAATCCCAAGATAATCTCTACAACATGTCCTATCAATTAATCACCTCATGTCAAGTACAAGAATAACCCCAAAGTCAACTCTCTCCCTCTCTTTCTCTCTCTTACACACCCATACATGTTAAGTACAACTATCACCTCACATCCATCACCTCTCTTACAACCACCCTTCTCTCTCTCTCTCTCTTTCTCAACACATTTTCCAAGCAAGCAAAAGTGGTGGACGTCCAAGCTCTCCCAAGAGAGAAAAAGTGAGTATTGTGTGGCCCACTTTCCACCCCAAGATCTATCATCCTAGCCCTTCCTTTCTCATCATCTTCCATCAAAGTGAAGCACAAGGAGATCGGCGTTCCATCGGACCAAGAAGATCGAGCAGTGGGTGTTTTATAGGCCTAGATTTAATGCTTTGATGATGGGCCTAGTGAGGCTTACTGATTGATGATATGGATCTCACTTTGGACCCTAGGTGTGGCCGATGGCCCACCTTGATTCTCATGATCATTCCATGATGGGGCCATTCTCCATGGACCCCATCATGATGTTAGTTTTCCATGTATGGATAGGATCATCTAAACCTTGCATTTCGGTGGAAAAAGGATCTCCACCGTTGATTTTGATTGGTGGGCCCATATGTAATGGGACCCACTTAATGTATGTTGTAATGTATGGAACGGAGGACCCATAGTGCCGGGGTCCCTCCATCATCACGTGTCCCTCTATCTCTCTCTCCTTCTTCTATTTTGTGGCCCACTTAATGAGTGTATGTGATGTCCAGACCGCCTATCAAATGGACCCCACGGCCGTCCAAACCATGTGGGCCCTACCTTATGGTGATGGGAAAACACAAACACCGGATTGATCTAAATCAAGTGGGCCACGTCTATGTGGGACCCACCTTGATTAATGTATTCATGCCATCCATCCAGCATCCAGGGACGCTGGACGTGTTCAGTGGAATGAAAAATGGTTTTGTTTAAAACAAACAAATATATATATATATATATATATATATATATATATATATATATATATATATATATATATATATATATATATAAGCTTTCGGGTGGGCCGCTCATGCAGGCCCCACCTTGATGTATGAATTTAATCCACGCTGTCCATTCCATTCCCCATTTTATTTTAGGTGTTGAGCCAAAAAATGAAGCAAATTAGACATCTGGCGAGCCATAGCATAGAAAATAGTGGCTTTACCGTTGAAATCCATCCTGATGTTTCTGTACTCCAAAATATGTCGAATATTGGGCTTGATGGGTCTATCTTGGGCCATAAAAACCAATGGCTGGGTCGAATCCACTTGATGCGGGCCCCACCTAGGAAAATCCTCTGAAAAACAAAAAAATAAAAAATAAAAATATAGCAGCTGACGCTGCTGCTGCTGCACGTTGTAAGGGGCAGGGACGTGGTCCCAGCCATGGGCCCCACTTGATGTATGTTGAACATCACACCGTGCATTTGGTGGGTCCCTTCTAGCCGTGGGCCACCCCAAAAACTCAGTCGTACACAGAAGCTCAAGTGGCCCACGTCACAGAAAAACAATGGGATTGAACGGCTGCCATTAAAACCCTGTTTGGGTTCACAGAAGTTTTGGATCATTATGAAATTTGTTTTTCCTCTCTATCCAGGTCTGTGTGACCTTATTAACAAATTGGGTGGAAAATAGACATTATGGTGGGCCCCACGTGGGACCCACTAATGAATGTATTCCACACATTCCATCAGTTTGGCACCGACCATGATGCATGTGCTTTATCTATGCTGTCCATCCCTATGGGACCCACCATGATGCATGTGTTGCACCCAAACTGTCCAATCCTTTGGCAAGCTTGTCTTACAGGCTTGAGACTAAAAATAAGTCAAATCTAAAGTTCAAGTGGACCCCACCATTTAAAGTAGTGGACAATGACGTCCACCGTTCAAATTTCTATGGGCCACGGTAGTTTCCAATTAAGCTTATATTTTTGTTTTCACTTCATCTATCTCTATGATAACTTATGAAATGGTTGGATCTCAAATACATCACGGCGGGCCACACCGTGATGCGTCCAGCCTAGGATCACGTGGACCACACTGTAGAAAGTGGGTTGAACGTCCACCATTAAAACCCTTGGACTATAGGGTTTAAACGAATATGATATTTGTTTTCCCCTCTTAATCCAGGTCTTTATGACCTAATGATTAGATTGGTTGGAAAATAAACTTTATAGTGGGCCCTGTGAATTATTTAACCGTGAAAATTTTTATCTCAATTGCTATTTATGGCATGGTCCAAATGATCCTTCCATATGATTCTTTTGGGGATGTATGAGGCCCACCTTGATATATACATAAGGCCCATGTGATTAGGCCCATCTTGATGTATTTGTGGCCGTCCGTTGAGGCCCACCTTGATGTGTATAAGGCCCGTCTGTTGAGGGCCACCTTGAGATATATATAAGGCCCATGTGATGCGGCTCATTTGATGTGTTTGAGGCCCTTGGGTCGAGGCCCAATGGGATGTATATAAGGTCCATTGCAATGTGTGATTCCACCATAGTTTATATAATGATGTTTATGGCAGGCCGTGCCTTGGGAGCAATGATGGTTAAATGTCCACATTGATGGGCGATGATGGTTAAATGTCCACATTGTGACCTTTCTTTAGGCCGATTCCGATTATCGAGGCTGATTCCGATTGATGAGGCCGATTATCGGGGCCAAATATCGAGGTCGATTGCCGAGGCCAATTGTCGAGACCGATTATCAGTGCCGGTTATCGATACCGATTATGAGTATATGACAACATAGCATCATGATACCTACACCTTGGAGCCACCTTGTATATATATTGGGCCCATAAGGAAAGTCCAGTTTATTATGCGATAGAGAGGGTAAGGAAGCCCACTTATTGCACTTAAACTCGAATCTGCCCTCGGTGGGGGATATTGTGACGCTCCATCACTATGATCACATGTGGGCAGGCGCACGTGGGCGGACACCGATGTGTGCGGGGTCTGAGGAGCCTGGGCGAGCTACCAGTGATTGGCAGGCTACTGTGCACACAGTGAAGGCAGAACTTTGTCCCACATCGGTTGATCGTCCGATGTTGTGGTGGCTATGAGTTGGATTCTTTCCTTAACTATTGTGACGTGTATTAAATCAGTGAGCTTATCTTGATATTTGGACTAGATCTGCTGTCCTTCTGTGGACCCCCATCATTCATATGTATGTTGTGATGGATGATTGATTAAAGCAGATGCCATTGGGCTGAGATGTTTATAGGACTCCTTGTGAGACAGAGTTATCCCCACATGATTGCGCGATACGCGCAGGTTTGATGTATGACCTAGATGAGGTTGATGGTATTCGTGGCTTGTCAGGATTTGCATATTGTATTGCATCCTCGACATCTATTATTGTCTTATTATGTTTTGCATTGTATAGCCTTGATATGGTCGTTAGCATTCATGCCTTGCATCGCATAGCCTTGCCATGGCTGATAGCACTCATAGACTTACCAGTATATTTCTGCTTACTCTGATATCATATGATTTAGGATCTTATCAGTATTTTCGCTTACTCTGATTACTCTGATATTGCTTACTTGGCACTTACCTTACACACACTTTCACCACCCTCTAAGCTTTCTATAAGCTTATGCATGATAGATGTGTGCAGATGATGTTAGGTTACAGCGGCGTTGAACTTGGAGCCTGCAGTGGACTTTTGGAGCTTTAATTTTGATACATATGTATTTCCCTTTCAGCATTGTATTCAAATGTTTATATTAATGGATATGTGATGATGATATTGCCTTTGTGATTTGGGTAAACTTATGGTTATTCTTATTACGAGATAAAAGTACGATCAGAATCTGGTGTATGGACACTGAGAGCCGAGAATGGGGTACTACGGAGGCTGTCGGTACTGGATTCGGTGATCAAAATTCCTGTGAGTCCCATCTCCGGGTTTGGGGTGTGACAGAAGATGGTATTAGAGCATAACTTGGGAATACCTGAAGATAACTTCACATATCTGCTGATAGTTAGCTTACACTCTTTGATTGTTGAGAACTTAGAATCGTTAGATCCCTGAGTTTAATAACTTAAAGATTTTCTGACATAGCTCCCTACCGTTGAGATTGTGAGGTTGCTTAGTATTTAAGTTTCGATCATTCTGATCCAAGATCCAGGATCAGTGGGGTCATTATAGCATTGATGAGGCATCCTGAGAGCGCGAGGTTCAGATTAGAGAGTGCTATTTGTTCATAGATTTATTATAAGTCGATGCTTCCTCTTCCCTTCCTTTGTCTTGCGAGATAGTAAATTTCGAGGATGAAATTTTTATTAGGTGGGGAGAGCTGTAAGGCCTGTACCTAGTCCGTACTGTTCCTTAGACTTTCACGATCCTCCCAATTGAATTCCGGCAACCCACGACCTGTAATTGACATTTGCGCGTGACCCTAAGTCGTATCCAGTAGATTTAAGTTGGCTTAATTCGAGACTTGTACTATTGCGACCGCGTCGTCGCTGCGATTTCAATGCCACGTCTTGCACACCGATCCGATGCCCTGGCAATGAGATGTGGGCCCGCGTTCAGTTTGAGGAAAACATCATGTGTTTGCAATCCCAAGAGAATCTTTACAACATGTCCCATCAATCAATCACCTCATGTCAAGTACAAGAGCAACCCCAAAGTCAACTCTCTCCCTCTCTCTCTTACACACCTATATATGTCAAGTACAACTATCACCTCACATCCATCACCTCTCTTACAACCACCCTTCTCTCTCTCTTTCTCAACACATTTTCCAAGCAAGCAAAAGTGGTGGATGTCCAAGTTCTCCCAAGAGAGAAAAAGTGAGTGTTGTGTGGCCCACTTTCCACCCCAAGATTTAGCATCCTAGCCCTTCCTTTCTCATCATCTTCCGTCAAAGTGAAGCACAAGAAGATCGACGTTCTATCAGACCAAGAAGATCAAACGGTAGGTGTTTTATAGGCCTAGATTTAATGCTTTGATGATGGGCCAAGTGATGCCTACCGATTGATGGTATGGATCTCACTTTGGACCTTAGGTGTGGTCGATGGCCCACCTTGATTCTCATGATCATTCCATGATGGGGCCATTCTCCATGGACTCCATCATAATATTTATTTTTCATGCATGGATGGGTCATTTAAACCTTGCATTTCGGTGGAAAAAGGATCTCCACCGTTGATTTTGATCGGTGGGCCCATATGTAATGGGACCCACTTGATGTATGTTGTAATGTATGGAAGGGAGGGCCCATAGTGCCGGGGTCCCTCCATCATCACGTGTCTCTCTATCTCTCTCTCCTTTCTTTATTTTGTGGCCCACTTAATTAGTGTATGTGATGTCTAGACCACCCATTAAATGGACCCCACGACCATCCAAACCATGTGGGCCCTACCTTATGGTGATGGAAAACACAAACACCAGATTGATCTAAATCAAGTGGGCTAGGTCTATGTGGGACCCACCTTGATTAATTTATTCATGCCATTCGTCCAGCGTCCAGGGACACTGGACATGTTCATGCTTTTGTTAAACAATCTTAGGAAACAATATATATATATATATATATATATATATATATATATATATATATATATATATATATATATATATATATATATATATATATATATATATATATATATATAGTTTTCGGGTGGGCCGCTCATGCAAGCCCCACCTTGATGTATGGATTTAATCCACGCCGTTCATTCCATTCTCCATTTTATTTTAGGCGTTGAGCCGAAAAATGAAGCAAATCCAACTATTTAGCGGGCCATAGCATAAAAAACAGTGGCTTTACCGTTGAAATCCATCCTGATGTTTATGTACCCCAAAATATGTCGAATATTGGGCTTAATTGGTCTATCTTGGGCCATAAAAACTAATGGCTGGGTCGGATCCACCTGATGTGGGCCCCACCTAGGAAAATCCTCTGAAAAATAAAAAATAAAAAATAAAAATACATTAGCTGACGCTGGTGTATTGCACGTCCAGAGGACGGCGCAGCAGCGTCCTGCTGCACGTTGTAAGGGGTAGGGACGTGGTCCCAGCCATGGGCCCCACGTGATGTATGTTGAACATCACATCATGCATTTGGTGGGCCCCTTCTAGCCGTGGGTCACCCCAAAAACTCAGCCGTATACAGACGCTCAGGTGGCCCACGTCATAGGAAAACAGTGGGATTGAACGGCTGCCATTGAAACCCTGTTTTCACAGAAGTTTTGGATGATTATGAAATTTGTTTTTCCTCTCTATCAAGGTCTGTGTGACCTTATTGACAGATTGGGTGGAAAATAGACGTTATGGTGGGCCCCACATGGGACCCACTGATGAATGTATTCCACACATTCCATCAGTTTGGCCCTCATGATGAGGCATGTGCTTTATCTATGCTGTCCATCCCTATGGGATCCACCATGATGCAAGTGTTGCACCCAAACCGTCCAATCCTTTGGCAAGCTTGTCTTACAGGCATGAGACTAAAAATAAGTCAGATCTAAAGTTCAAGTGGACCCCACCATTTAAAGTAGTGGACAGTGACGTCCACCCTTAAAATTTCCAAGGGCCACGGTAGTTTCCAATTAAGCTTATATTTTTGTTTTCACTTCATATATCTCTATGATAACTTATGAAATGGTTGGATCTCAAATACATCACGGCGGGCCACACCGTGATGCGTCCAACCTAGGATCACGTGGACCACACTATAGAAATAGTGGGTTGAACGTCCACCATTAAAACCCTTAGACTACAGTGTTTGGATGAATATGATATTTGTTTTCCCCTCTTAATCCAGGTCTTCATGACCTTATGATTTGATTGGTTAGAAAATAAACTTTATAGTGGGCCCTGTGAATAATTTAACCTTGAAAATTATTATCTTCATTGCTATTTGTGGTATGGTCCAAATGATCCTTCCAAATGATCCTTCCATATGATTCTTTTGGGAATGTATGAGGCCCACCTTGATATATACATAAGGCCCATGTGATTAGGCCCATCTCAATGTATTTGTGGCCATCCATTGAGGCCCACCTTGATGTGTACAAAGCCTGTTGTTGAGGCCCACCTTGATGTGTATAAGGCCCGTCCGTTGAGGGCCACCTTGATATATATAAGACCCATGTGATGCAGCTCATTTTGATGTGTTTGAGGCCCATGGGTCGAGGCCCAATGGGATGTATATAAGGTCCATTACAATGTGTGATTCCACCATAGATTATATAATGATGTTTATGGCAGGCCGTGCCTTGAGAGCAATGATGCTTAAATGTCCACATTGATAGGTGATAATGGTTAAATGTCCACATTGTGACCTTCCCTTAGGCCGATTCTGATTATCGAGGCTGATTTCAATTGATGATGCTGATTATCGGGGCCGAATACCGTGGCCGATTTTCGGGTGCCAGTTATCGATACCGATTATGAGTATGTGACAACATAACATCATGATACCTACACTTTGGAGCCACCTTGTGTATATATTGGGCCCATAAGGAAAGTCTAGTTTATTGCGCGATAGAGAGGGTAAGGAAGCCCACTTATTGCACTTAGACTCGGATCTGCCCTCGGTGGGGGATATTGTGACGCTCCATCACTTTGATCACATGTGGGCGGACGCACATGGGCGGGCACTAATGTGGGCGGGGCCTGAGGAGCCTGGGGGAGCTACCAGTGATTGGCAGGTTACTGTGTTGTAGGCTACTGTGCACATAGTGAAGGCAGAACTTTGTCCCACATCGGTTGCATCGTCTGATGTTGTGGTGGCTATAAGTTGGATTCTTTCCTTAACTATTATGACACGTTTTAAATCAATGAGCTTATCTTGATATTTGGACTAGATCCGCCGTGCTTCTGTGGACCCCCATCATTCGTATGCATGTTGTGATGGATGATTGATTAAAGTAAATGCCATTGGGCTGAGATGTTTATGGGACCCCTTATGAGACAGAGTTATCCCCACATGATCACGCGATACGCGCAGGTTTGATGTATGGCCTAGATGAGGTTGATGGTATTCATGGCTCGTTAGGATTTACATATTGCATTGCATCCTCGGCATCTGTTATTGTATTATTATGTTTTGCATTGCATAGCCTTGATATGGCCGTTAACATTCATGCCTTGCATCGCATAACCTTGGTACGGCTGATAGCACTCATGGACTTACTAGTATATTTCTGCTTATTCTGATATCGTATGATTCATAATCTTTTCAGTATTTCCGCTTACTCTGATTACTCTAATATTACTTACTTGATATTTACCTTACACACACTTTCACCACCCTCTAAGCTTTCTATAAGCTTATGCACGATAGATGCATGTAGGTGATGTTAGGTTGCAGCGGCGTTGAACTTGGAGCATGCAATGGACTTCTGGAGCTTTGATTTTGATACATATGTATTTCCCTTTCAGCATTATATTCAAATGTTTATATTAGTGGATATGTGATGATGATGTCGCCTTTGTGATTTGGGTAAACTTGTGGTTATGCTTATTATGAGATAAAGGTATGATGAAAAATTCTCCTTATAGGATCCTAGGATTAGAATCTGGCGTATGGACGCTGGGAGCCGAGAATGGGGTACTACGGAGGCTATCGACACCGGATTAGGTGATCGGGATTCCTATGAGTCCGATCTCCGGGTTTGGGGTGTGACACAGGTGATACTCAGGCTGAGACAGATGCACAGACAAAGGTACATGAGCAGGTGGAGTAGCCGCTTGTGAGCAGAAATCCGCCGTGAGATCGCAGGTTACCGACAAGATACATGGACAATTCTAATATCGCATTTGCCCTCATTACAGATGAGGGGAACCCGTCTACTATTCAAGAGGCTCTTAATGAGTTAAATACAGAAAAGTGGAAGGCAGCTATGGACGATGAGATGGACTCTTTGTACAAGAACAACACATGAGAGCTAGTGGAGCTTCCAATGGGTTGAAAAGCAATCAGGTATAAGTGGTTATTCAAAAGGAAACATGATAGATACAAAGCAAGGTTGGTAGTGAAAGATTATGCTTAGAAGGAAGGAATCGATTTCACAGAGATATTCGCCTCGGTAGTTAAGTAGGTGTCTATCAGATTTGTGTTGGCACTGGTTGCCCAATACGATCTCGACGTGGAACAAATGGACGTGAAGATTACATTCCTACAGAGGGAATTGGAAGAGCAGATCTACATAAAGTAACCATAGGGCTATGAAGTTAAAGGGGGAAAAGAACAAGGTTTGCGGGTTAATTATGTCATTGTATGGCCTGAAACAGTTGCATAGGTAGTGGTATAAAAAATTTGATTATTTAATCTTGAGTCAGAAATTTACTAAAAGTGAATATGATCACTGTGTCTATTACAATGCACTGAGTGATGACAAGTACATCATCCTAGTATTGTATGTTGATGATATCTTGATCGCCAGTCATGATATGTTTGAAATCGATGTATTAAAGACTCAGTTATTAGGGACATTTGAGATGAAAGATCCAGGGGTTGTAAAGAGGGTTCTCAACATAGATATTCATAGAGACAGGAAGAGGAGTAGGCTTTGGTTATCTTAGGAAGAATACCTTGAGAATGTGTTGATAAGGTATGGGATGGATAAGGCAAAGCCGATAAGCATTCCACACGTGGCTCACTTCAAGTTTTCCTCATAACAATGTTCTAGAACATTGGTAGATCTTGACTCTATGTTGTCTTTCGAGCTTGATCTTCAACTTGATCTTGCACTTGATCTTCTACTCGATCTTGGTCTTGATCTTCTACTAGATCTTGAACTTGTTTTGAACCTTGATCTTGAATCATACTTGAAGATTACTTGATAAGATGTTTTGACTAAACGAAATTTGACAAACAAAGTGTAAAGTGTGCTTTCAACATTATAGCACTTACAATCTCCCCCTTTGTCAATTTCATGACAAAACACTTAGTATTACAATTATCAGAATGAAGCCTTGTACTCTTGTACTCATGTTGTAGAAGATTTTAAAATATTTACTACTCCCCATTAATTTGTACTTTCCTTGTATTATGACATAAAACATTCCATTCCAAAGCATTCATTAATTCTCCAAGCATTTATGTATTATTCATATATTCAAAACACGTCATTATTCAAGTAATAACTAAAACTCTCTCCCCCTTTTTGTCACAAGTTGACAAGGGAAGGAATAGTTCATCTATCAAGTAAATGAGATATTTAATGAATTAATAAGTATAAAAACTTAATAGAAGAAGAAATAACCATATGAATATATTAAGGAGTAAATTGGCATATGAAATTGTTAAAGTTAGGGAAATAATATCCAAGGAGTTTAAGAGAGTGTAAAGAAAGTAACCAGGCAAACAAGCAAAGTTTAAGTTTTATAGCCCCATAAATATAAGTACTGAAAAGAAATGATCTCAATCAGATCCAGATGATAGAGTAGACATAGAAGGATCAAGCTGATGCAAATTCCTGGTGATACGATGAAAGTACTTTTTCATGTACTTCATTGAAGATTTTTGAGTTTGAACCAAGTTGTCCTAAGAGATCTGCAGTGCAGTGACTTTCTCCTCTAAAGATTTAAGACAATCATCAACCTGAGCTGATAATCAGGATCTGCTGGATCATCAGACTTATCCAGGTCAGCAAAAATGTCATCCATGGAAGTGGCTTTAGGTGCAGGTGCTTCCTCCTCTTCTTCTTCATGCTGGCCAGGAAGAAATTATAGATTTATCTTATTCAAGTTAGTGTTGTTAAAAGGTAATTCCGACTCCGGTGTCTCAGACATAGGAATAATGACATTACGATGTAAAGTATGCATGTCATGAGGTAAGCAAACATAATCGAACCATGACCAGGATATAGACGAAACTGAATAATAATGTAGCATATTAGAGAAGGAAGACAGACTTGAATACCAGATGCAACCGAATGGAGGACACGAGTTATAAATGAAGTAAGTTTAGACTTATTCCCCGATCTAAGATCGACGTTAGATGTAAAAATCTTATGAAGAACTTGATATTTTGGGAGCATTTGGTTAGCACGGAGCATTACCGGATTTTCATTTAGCATTAAAATGACATAATTTATGAGTAATCATTTTTGGTTCAGAATTAGTCATTTTATCAGTCAGATTGTCAATTGGAATTGCATATTCCGCAATAGTAATCTCTGTCAATGCCAGGATAGTATAGCGATCAACTATGAAGGTCCCTTCTACGAATTTAATCGTAAATGTAAGATCTTTTAGAGACACATCACAAATAGAAGCGTAAATTCCTTGTGCAATGGAATGGTAAGCCATTCCGCCCCAACCAAGGATGCGGTCCCAACCGATATTGGAAAGAAGAGGAACAAGATCAAATGGTGCAATGTGATCAAGATCGACAGTCCGCTCGATAATTATATCTCTTGAGCGGAGATCCCTAACGTGCTTCGAATCTTCTTTGGGGCCCCTTAGGGTTCTCACATTAATTGGAGTCGGCTTAGAGGACGAGCTACCACGGCTCTTGCGTGTTGCCATTCTTTTAGTACGATGCTCCATTTAGTGCTTGTACAAAAACTAATTAAAGAGAGTAGATGGATTGAAGCTAAAACAGATTTTACACAAAATCCACTATAAAGAGGGTTTGAAATAAAAAATAAACCCCAAATATGAGATTGACTAGTTAAGATGTACCCAAAACTTGAAGGAAATCGAAAAATAAACACTTACAACGAAGTTTGGAAGTTGGGTTCGTCGAGTGGGGCACCGGCTAGTCGAGGAAGAAGATGGAAATGAAATGGAAAAAGTGGTTTTTCCCCTTTTTTTATGGTAAAATCACATGGTTCTCGACCGGTCGAGCACATACTCGACTTGTCGACAGTTCGATTGGTTGAGTATGTACCCGACTCGTCGAAAAAGACTCAAAATCTGAATTTTGACATGATTTTTTTTCAATTTTTTCTTTTTAAATTTTATTATCATGTTATGCATTTAATTAATATAAACATAAAACAACAAAAAGAAATGCATAAACGAGATGATTAATTAATAATAATCAAACCAATATCATGCTTTAAGTTGAAAAATCTATTCCTGTCGAGCGGTTTGGTCAGTATGTCTGCAAGCTGCTTCTCAGTTTGAATGTATTCTAGCATAATAATCTGTCTTCAACTAATTCTCGAATATAATGGTATTGAATATCGATATTTTAGCATGAGAATGTTGGATTGGATTTTTTTAAATATTAATTGCACTCGAATTATCGCAGTATAATTTTATTGTATCTTGCACAATACCATAATCAACTAACATTCTTTTCATCCAAATAAGCTGAGTGTAAACATTACCAACTGTGATGTATTTAGCTTCAGCTGTCGAGAGAGATACTGAATTTTATTTCTTGCTAAGCAAGATACTAAATAGTTCCCTACGTAGAAACATCCACCACTAGTAGATTTTCTATCGTCGATATTTTCTGCCCAGTCTACATCAGTATATCCGGTAATTTGTACAGATGTATCATGCAGATACCAAAGTCCTAAGTTAGCGGAACTTGCGATTATCTAATTATCCATTTAACAACAATTAGATGTGATTCTTTAGGATTAGATTGATATCTAGCACATATTCCAACACTAAAAGTAATATTAGGTCTACTAGCAGTTAAGTAAAAAAGACTACTAATCATACTACGATATAGATGAGAGTTTACACTTTTACCTGATTCATTCTTTAAGAGTTTAAGAGTTGTACTCATTGAAGAATCAAACTTTTTCCCATTCTCAAACCCAAATCTTTTTACAAGATTCAAGGCATATTTGGTTTGTGAGATGACCATCCCATCTTTAAGTTTTTTAACTTGTAATCCAAGAAAATAATTTAGTTCACCAACCATACTTATTTCAAACTTGGATTTCATCAGATTTACAAACTTAATAGATAAGTTAGTGCATGTAGATCTATAAATGATATCGTCAACATAAATATGAACTATTAGTATGTGATCGTTATATTTCTTGACGAATAAAGTTTTATCAACACTACCCATAATAAAGTTTTGATTAAGTAAAAATTTTGTCGATTTTTTGTACCATGCCCTGGGTGCTTGTTTCAAACCATAAAGTGCCTTTTAAAGACGATATACATGATTAGGAGTTTGGGGTCTTCAAAACTCTTTGGTTGTTCAACTTATACCTCCACATGTAAGTCACCATTTAGAAAAGCACTTTTGACATCCATTTGATATATTTTGAATTTCTTATGACATGTAATCGAAATAAATAATCTTATGGATTTAAGGCGCGTAACTGGTGCAAAGGTTTCATTATAATCAATACCTTCTATTTGAGTGTACCCTTGTACAACCAGTCGAGCCTTATTTCTAATAATATTACGTAATTCATTAGTTTTATTCTTAAAAATCCATTTGGTTCCAATTACATGTTTATTAGAAGGTTTATGAACTAAGTACCGTACATCATTTCTAACAAATTGATTTTACTCTTCTTACATGGCAATTATCCAACTTTCATTGGCAAGTGCTTCATTTACATTAGCCGGTTCAATTTGGGAAGTGAAGCAGACATAATTACAGATATTTTTTAATTATCTTTTTGTCTAAACACCAGTACTAAGGTTGTCAAGTATTTGATCGATCAGATGGTCTTTGACTGATCTTAATTCAATATTAACTGATTTGGATGAAGAGTCAAGTATATCGATTAAATTGACTTCATCATCATCTTGACTTGGAGTGGGTGTGATTTGTTGATAATCAATTACTACATTTATTGATTCCTGAATCACCCCAGTTCTTTTATTAAGAACTCGGTAAGCACGACTATTTAGAGCATAGCCTAAAAAAATTCCCTCATCACTCTTAGCTTTGAATTTTTTCAAAATTTCTCAGTCACATAAAATAAAGCGTTTACTTCCAAAAGTTTGAAAATATTTAACAGTAGGCTTTTTTTCAAACCATAGCTCATAAGATGTCTTATTTTTAGCTTTTTTGATGTAAACATGATTTATGATATAGCATGCAGTATTAACAGCTTCAGCCCATAAATTTTTTTGGTAATTTCATGCTATTTAGCATTACACTAGCCATTTCCTGGAGAAATCTATTTTTTCTTTCAACAATTCCATTTTGTTGAGGTGTTTTAGGAGCAGAGAACTCATGTGATATACCATGATCATTACAGTACTTCTCAAAATTGTTATTCTCGAATTTAATACCATGATCACTTCTAATTTTGATCACAGATATCTCTTTTTTAGTCTGAATATGCTTTAAACTTTTTCTGATTTCATCAAGAGAATCTGATTTCCCTTTTAAAAAGGTTACCCATGTATCTCTGGTGTAATCATCAACAATGACAAGAAAATACTTCTTTTCGCCTCTACTTTCCGTTCTATTTGGTTCTACTAGATCCATGTGGAGTAGTTCTAGAGGTTTGACCGTGGCTAAGGAGTTCACTTTCTTGTGACTACTTCTGATCCTTTTGCCAATTTGACATACACCACATACTTTTTTTATCCTTTTCAGCTTGGGTAAGCCACGTAAGTGATCTCTTTTGCTCAACTCATAATGATCTTTATAGTTCACATGTCCAAGACGTTTATGCCATAGCTCAGTTTCATCTATTTGGACCATGTAACAAGAATGGTTTGATGAGTAAGAGTTATATATTATATAACAATTTTCAGAGGTCCTGCGACCATTTAATATTACACTACCCTTTTTATTTGTAATCTCATATCCATGATCTGAAAATTTCACACTGTGTTTATTATCACATATTTGAGATATGCTTAAGAGGTTATGTTTTAAACCTTCATTATAAAGCACATTTTCAAAGAGAGGTAAGTTAGGAAGTTGTACAGTATCTTAACCTATTATTTTGCAGTTGCTTCCATCTCCAAAAGTAATTGAGCCACCATTTACTTTTTTGATATTAGTGAATATTGCCTTGTCACCTGTCATATGTTTTAAGCATCCACTATCCAGGTACCATCTTGAGTGGCTAACGGCTTTGAAAGTTGTGTGGGCAACAAGACACTTAAACTTTGGAACCCATTTCATTACGGTTCTAGGTTTAAGAGTATCTCTCGACTTTCGCTGCATTTGAGAGTTAATATTTCTCCTTTTTCTATAAACTCTATTTTCATCTGAGTTGGATTTTAGAAGCTCTTTAAGCAAGTCCACAATTTTTTCAGCCAAGGGATATTAATTATTCCTTTGATGTTTATAGTTGATTTTAGGAACTTGAAAGGGTTTAGAGTTTTTGAAATCCTCATGATTGAAATCTCTTAAAGTCTTACCTTTAGAGTTCGAGGATTCTCCTCTTATGAAGATAGGAGTAGAATCCTTGGATTTCAAAGAATTACCTTTAATATAACTCGGACCAAACTTGTCACCACATTTTCTATATGAGGTTAACAATTTTTCAAGCTTTTGGTTACCATGGGAATATTTCCAAGTGTCCTTTAAACTCAGAAGAGAAGAAACTTCAAATTTTAGTTTTTCATTTTCAGTTTTGAGATTTTACAATTTAGAAGGTTTAAAACTTACATCTAATTTTGTTTTTTGAAGAGAATCTGAAAAATGAGATTTTTCTAAAACTGTGTTTTCAAGTTCTTCTTTTAGTTTAGCATATTTCTCTTTTTGAAATTTCAACTTGACAACATTTTTACAACATTCTCTGTATAGAGCATTGTAGGCATCTTGAGGATCGTCTTCATTTTTAGGATCATTCCTAAGATTTTCATAGTTAGATATATTACAACTATCTGAGGAAGTGACTCTGGCTATAGTCATAAGGGCTTTCACATCATTTGTATTTGCATTTTCTTGTTCTGATTCATCAGACTCAGAAGAACTTTTAGAGTTAGATGATTCATCCCAAGTAACTATCATGCCCTTTCTTTTTGACCTATCCTTTTTAGGACATTTATTTGCCAGCTGCCCATATTCATGACAGTTGAAATATTAACTGTCCTTTGCTTCAAATTTTCAAGATTAGATTTTCCTTTTCTTTTATCAGATGGTTTTTTTAAAATCTATTCTTTTCTTGTTTTTAAAAATTCTATAAAATTTCCTAGTTAACATTGTCATATCATCTTCATTTTCTTCAAAATCAGAATTAAAACTATTTTCTTTTGAAACAGATTTAAAAGATTTAAGAGCAATAGATTTCACTTTAGGAGCCTTAAAATTTAACTCATACGTTTGAAGAGAGCCAACTAACTCCTCAACCTTCATAAGATCAGTATCTCTTAATTCTTAAATAGCAGTAACCTTAGAATTCAATATGTCAAGAAGATATCATAGTATTTTTGCGTAAACCTTGCTTTCTGGGATTCCATCTCCTAGACCCCACATGGAATTTACTTATGTCATTTAGTTTCGTATAGAAGTCAATGAAAGTTTCATTTTCTTCCATACGAATTTCTTTAAATTTGGTAGTGAGGATTTGAACTTTTGATTTCTTGACTATAGTTCTTCCTTCATGTATCATTTCGAGAATGTCCCAAGCTTGCTTAGCTGTATCGCATGAAATAATTCTTTTGAATTCATTAGGCAATAAGGCACAAGTTATGACATTTAAGGTTTTAGCATTAACATTGCTTTCACTTTTATGACCTGCAGTCCATAAATAGAATACAGTTTCTCTCATAATTTTAGTTCCATCCTCAGCTACTACTTCAGTCATAAGAGGTTTCCATTTAGTCATAGTGGCTTGCCACACACTTTCATCTAAGGATTTTAGAAAAATCCTCATTTTGGCTTTCTAGTATGAATAATTACAGCCATCAAAAGGAGGTGGCCTAGTAATAGATAAACTGTCAAAATTTGACATAATAAAGCTCTGGATCTTAACTCAAGGAAGTTAATCCAAAAAATAGAGCAACTCGCTCTGATACCACTTGAAAAGGAAAGCTTAAGAAGTCTTAGAAGGGGGGGGGTGGTCTGGGCCAAATAATCAAATAAAGTGTTGAATAATAAATAAATTAGAGATCTTAATTGCACTAGTATTGAAACATTGATTCAAACTGATTCGTAGGACAATCTTCACCCAAACAAGTTTAGGTAGGACAACCTTATTTCATGAACGTGATAAGAATTAAAATCCCAAACTGAGCAAGATTAAATAAAACTAAATATTAAAAGCATTCGCCACTTTAACATAAAAGGAATTACAAACATTCACTACAAAAAGATAAGATAATTCACCACAACTCCAAGAATTATAGTGGTTCGGTGTGTCAACAACTGTTCTTAAATAGCCACACCTACTCCACTCCCAAAATTACTATCCACGTAATCTTGGCTTTCACTAAGAACAAGATTTTCATAGGGTCACCTTAAAACCTGATACAGTTGTGATTTTACTGGGCTATCACAAACAAAAATCCTCATTGAGATTTTCTGGCTATCTCAGAAAAACCAAATAAAGAAAATGAATAAATGTTTACTTATCTTCACCGTAGAAGAAGCTGTAGCCGAATAACCACTTTTCTTGAATGTCGAATGTTTAATATTCAGTCTAATAGAAAAGGTCCAGGGTTCTATTGATTTTAATTAAATTTAAACTAAGTAGCTACTTGTATTAATTCTCTTAGATCTCAATAAGAAGAGTATTCATTCTTTAGAATCAGAATGACAGAGTTTTGAGATTAAGGGCATTAAACAAAAAAGTTATAAAATGATTTATAAATACCGTTCAATAGCTTGACAATAACTGGGGCCTCTCTCTCTCTCTTGTAGAAGGATTATAAAAGTGATAATTGAATGATTTAGATTGAGAGAGAACCTCAATTTATAGGCAAAGAAGTTGTTTCTTCGACTAGCCTAAGCACCAGATTTTATTTTAACGGATTTTCGGATTTGAGCGGGATAAGATTTAACAAACCTTCGACTGGTTGAAGGTAGTCTTCAACTAGTTGAATATGGTGTTCAACTGGTCGAGGATGCCAAAATCCAAATTGATTCAGTTGCTGGACTTTGAGCCGAGAAGCTTTGGACCGGTCGAAGATTGTCCTTTGATTGGTCGAACGTACAACAAAATTTTCTGTTTCACTCAGTTTGTATTAGGACTGGTCGAGCCAAAACTTAGACTAGTCGAAACTTAACCAAATATAAGCATAAAAATTCAATTTTAAATAGATTTTGAAAGAACCTAAACCTAAGGTCTTTCTAGGGTTTATAATACCTGCATGGACTGAACTTCATTGTCTTAAAGTAGATTAGAAACTTGAACTTCTCTAAGGAGCTTGATCTTCTACTAGAACATTGGTAGATCTTAACTTCATGTTGTCTTTGGAGCTTGATCGTCAACTTCATCTTGAGCTTGATCTTCTACTAGATCTTGGTCTTGATCTTCTACTTGTTTTGAACCTTGATCTTGAATCATACTTGAAGATTGCTTAATAAGATGTTTTGACTAAATGAAATTTGACAAACAAAGTGTGAAGTGTTCTTTAAACATTATAACACTTACAAAGTACCTTTTCAGCCAGGTCAAAGTTTAACCATCCTTCGCCCTTAAACAGTCCGAGAGTAATTGCTGACATGCTTGTCCTTTTGAGGGTAAAAGGCATCTCTTTCCTCATAATTTTGATTGATCGATTGTCTCAATGGATATTTCGGTTGATAAGATCTCTCATTCCATTAATTCGCCCTCACACATTTCTCATAGAGGTGCTGATAATTTGACATTGTTTCACTTGGATATTCTTCAACCTGGTCAACTGTTGTTTCAGGCCTTACGACCTTTATGCTGTTTTTCTCCTTGAGTTGATTCTGAACTACAAGATCAATCTTTTGTCATGGCCGAACTAACCTTTGAGGGTTGATGGTGGATATATTGATCTCTATATTAGATGGAAATAGATCAGTATCGATCACCATTGCTTTTTTTTTTTCTTTAGGGAATTTCAACAACCCCTTGTCGATATTATCTTAAATAACATTCCTCAAAACAACATATTTTTTAGTGGAATGAGACCGAGTTCCATGCCATTTACAACAATTAATTTTCTTCAATTATTTAGCTGTCAAAATCTTATGATTAACCAGAATTTTGATAAATTTGCTAGCTAACATAATATCAAAGATTTCATCGGCATGAGAAATATCAAAGGTGTAGGATCTTTGAACTTTCTGATTAGAGGATGTCACCGTCTCTTCTTTAACTAAGGTCGAACATGTGAATGGTTGTTTAGCCACTATTTCAGCCACTGCAACATCATAATTAGGGTCATAATAATGTCCCTATTAATGAATTCCTTTGCCTCATTAACTCTTGAAGCAGGGCCACATATCGAGACACCTTCCTAGTCAAATAATAAAGATCGACGAATTCAGTTTCGATAAACTTCTTTCAAATCTTGAATTCCAATCTATCTTGAGCTAATTGGATAAATTCTACCTCGGTCGTAACTACCTTGTATCCATTTTTTGCTCTTTTAAACCGAGCAATATGAATCTCGACTAATTCTCCTGGTAATTTTTGAAAATGAGCAAGATCAACCATGGAAATTTTTTTTATCATTATAAAAGAACTAAGCATTGATTTTTTCTTCCATTTCATGCTAATTTTATATGGAATTTGGTAGAAAATTGGAATACCAAGTAAAGGCTACCCCCGGTGAGTGAATTACCAAATAATTGTAATTTATAATACTTATTATTGGCTAATTCTCCACATTGTATGGTAAATCGACCTATGTGTTCTACAGTTGATTGACCCATATCACATGTAACCAATGTAAAGTTAGGTTGATAGTTTATCTATAATGGATATTGCCAGTTGATCTAGCTGGCTATGGCTTATGATAATCCGGAGTAGTAATTCTGTCAAGAACTTAGCCTTCTACTTCCTGAATCAGTTGAACAATTTGGTTACACTCTTAGTATTGCTGTGTAACAATTGGAGGAACTTCATGGCCATCCTGATATTGTTCTTCATTATATAGTTGATTTCTTGGTAATGGTTGCCCCCTAGGCATCCCTTGATTTACGGCTTCATGAATTACATTCCTATTTTCATGCTCAGGACATCTTAAATCTACCGGTGGCGGTGAATTTCGCATGTTCTGGACATGAATACATTCAAGACGTCTGAAATCTACCGCTATCGATGAATTTCACACATCCTGGATTAGACCGGGGATGGGAATAGGTGGTGTGTTTCATTGTAACGAAAGTGTCTATGGAATCAGCTGGATTGATGGTATAGGTACCTGATTTCCAACAGAACTTCCATCGGTCTGTTGTTGAGGTGCAATAAGTGCTTTATCAAGAAACAAAGCCACCAACTGATTCATGCTTTCGCTGTGGCTGACCATCAACCTATTGAAAGCCTCATTCTAAACTCGAGAGTGCTATGCCTAAACTCACAATAGTTCTGCGATGTGTTATATCCCCCTTTGCAGATCAACCGTCTCGATTGACATAATCTCAAGAGGTTCAACCCGAGATATCGATGGTTTATATGGATTCGGAGGAACATGCCCCAGATTAGGTGGTGGATTTCCTTGCTCCGGTACTTGTTGGACTTATAACTCCTCGTTAGTAGGATTCTCATTAGCCATAACAGTGGCTGTTGAAGTATTATGACCACCCATTCGGCTCATGATTCTGAATGATTATTGCATCGCAAAATATACTTGTGTTAACCAAGTAATTTGTAGTCCCACAGAGCATGCTAAAAAATGTTGGTCACTTGGTTTGTTTTTTACTATGTGGGTGTGCCAAAATTGATATAGCAACTCGATCCAAACCGATCAACTTTGACCCCAAGAGCAAAAAATAAGTAGATATGCCCAATATGAACGTATATGGCCAGATTCTGAGAAGATTTGTCGCTTACTTAGCCACTTGTAGAAGTTTATAACGATCAAGTGATAATCAGAGGGTGAGGTTCTTCCTCTAAAGATGGGTTACTTTGTGCCTTCCACAAGAAAGGACTTTCAAAATACCAGTACAAATTAAACAAAAGGAAAAACTCACAATTGGTTACTAAGAGCAACTGCAAGAACGCTTCTCTTTAAAGAACTGCTTAATATTGGATAAAGAATAAATCCAGTGTATGAGTGTAGAATTGGATTACAATTAAAGATTATGGCTAAGAATTACAGCTACTTGATCATCACTATTCCTAAGATCGACTGAGATAAAGTAAATTGATAGGCTTGTTTGGTGTGAGACCCTTTGTTCTTTTAATTTCCTCTGCTATTTATACAGTTTTATTGTAGCTTATTCTTTCGATACTGTAATGGTTACAGTAATCGAAAAGTCTTTCTAGATCCTTCTCTTATCTAGAAATGGCCTCGACTTTAATATTGCAATGGCCTCGACTCTAATTCCCTCGGCCTCCTCACCATCTTTGATGCCAAGTTCGGTGCCACTGCCTACGCGACCTCGGTTGTCAAGTCCCTGCTCTGGTCTGGCTACCTTCCTCATGTCAAGGCGTGGAGTGCTGTCATCAGCCGCCTGGCCACCTCGAACAATGACGGGCCTGCTGAGGCTCTTTGCCTGTTCAATTCCATGGTCTGCCGTGTCCAAGGGTTTGCCGATACTGCGGTAGTTGCTGAAGCTCGGCCCGACACAACCACATTCAATGCCGCGCTCAATGCCTGTGCCAACCTTGGCGATGTGGAGAGGTTTGCCAAGCTGTTCGATGAAATGCCCAAGTCCGGTGCAGAGCTTAATGTCCTTACCTTCAATGTGATGATCAAGCTCTTTGTTAGGGCTGATAAGAAAGATTTGCTTGCGTTTGTCTTGGAGCAGATAATCAGGAAAGGAATCACGTCATGTATGACTATGTTTCATTTGTTGGTCACTGTTTATGTTGGCTTTAGCGTTTTGGAGACTAGAGAAAATGGTTTAGGCAATGCGAGAGGATAAACTTGACATCTACAAAAATCTCCGGGACTCAAATCCTCAGGACCCAAATCTAGCAGGGGATGTAATTTTTGAGAAATTGCTCCTGAAATCAACACCATTGATTGATGATGGTCCACCTCTGTTGCTACTCAAAGCATATCTTCCAGAGTCCAGAATCTACACCACCCTCATGAAGGGCTACATGAAAGAAAGCCGCCTCAGTGATGTGGTCGGAATGCTTGAGGCGATGCATTAACAGAGTGACAGCGCCAGCCATCCTGATGCAGGGATAAACATGATGAGGTCGATCACCGTCTTCCTCAAGGATAACTACTTCGAATCCATGAAGCTTCTCTAGACTCCTCACATAGACTTCTCAAATCCATGAGAAAAAAAGTAAGAAAATAGAAATAATATTCTAGAAAAATCGTAAATTGATTGGTGAATGAAGAAGTTTTGAAATTAAACTACAACTAAAACTCCTAGAAATTGCGACTTACCATACATAATAAACTTGCTATTTATAGACGGTCGTGATTCCTTCTAGTGTGCATGTTTTTTGGCCAAAAATAGTAAGTGTCCTATTTGGTTGAACCACAATGTTCCCCTAACTATCCTAACCACTTTTCATGTTGGGCACAACTCTTAAAACCCAACAGATGAAGAGTTATATTCAAACTAAAACTTACTATAAATAGTAAAAATGAAATTAAAACTAGAATTCGACTGTCAATCTGATGGTATTTTGCAAATTTGGCATGGACAATCTGGCATAGCGGGGTTGGGTGGCTAACCTTGCTCGTCCTATCCAAAATCATATACAGTACGTCCGATAGCTCATTTCGGTTTGTGAGATATGTCTGTTTTAAGTTATGACGGTCCGGATCACCTCTGCTTCTGATCGGGCCTTTTCTTATCCATCTTGGCCATAAAACTGTCCATGACCGGCTCTACATCACATCCTAACCATGTTACATACACAACCATTATCTTGGCCCTAGTTAAGGCCCGCTCGATGGACTGGGCACGATAGCTGCTTGCTGAGATGGCGCGCGTTGGTGTGCCCGCCAACCACGTCACCTATAACGTCCTCCTCAAGGGCTACTTCCAGCAGCTCCAGATGGAGAAGGCGAAGGATCTCATCCGTGAGATGAGGGATGATGCTGGCATTAACCCGTATGTCGTCTCTTACAACATCCACATGGACGGTTGTATACTTGTTGACGACAGTGCCGGTGCTCTTGCCTACTTCAATGAGATGTGGACGCGTGGGATTGGGCCTTCCATGGTTAGCTACACCACTCTAATGAAAGCTTTTGCATTAATAGGCCAGCCCAAGGTAGTTAACAAGGTGTTTGATGAAATGCTCAAAGACCTCAAGTGAAAGTTGATCTGGTCTCTTGGAATATGTTGATCGAAGGGTATTGTAGAGTGGGGTTGGTGGAAGAAGCTAAGAAGCTAGTGCAGAGGATGAAAGAGGATTTTTTTTTTTTAATTTTATGTAGAGTGGGTTGCTGACAATTTCATGGCCAAGATGTATCAGAAAAGGCTTGATTGGAAGAGAAAATGATCCGGACCATCCAGACCTTAAAACGGTCATATCTCACAAATCGGAATGAGTTATTTGATGTGCCATATGTGATTTTGGGGTAGGATAAGATAGTTTAGCCACCCAACCCCGTTACAACGGGTTACCCATGCCAAATTTGTGAAATACCATTAGATCGATGGTCAAATTGCTGTTTTAATTTCGTTTTTATGATTTATAGTAAGTTTTAGTTTGAGTATAACTCTTCATCCATTGGTCTTTAGGAGTTGCGCCCAACACGAAAAGTACTTAGAATAGTTAGGGGAATATCATGGTTCGGCCAAATAGGATACTTACTATTTTTAGCTGAAAACCATGCTCACTAGTAGGAATCACGATCATCTATAAATAGTAAGTTTTCTATTTATAGTAAGTCACAATTTCTAAGAGTTTTAGTTGTAGTTTAATTTTGAAACTTCTTCCATGGCTTAATATTCCTATTTAAAGGGGGATAAACTTGTTTATTCGTTAATTAATCAATTTATGAATTTTCTATAATATTATTTCTATTTTCTTGCTCTTTCCTCGTGGATTCAAGAAGTCTGTGTGAGGAGTCCAGAGAAGCTTCGTGGATTTGAAGTAGTTATCCTTAAGGAAGACAATGATCGACCTAATCACGTTCATTCCTGCGTCAATTGGTATTAGAGTGAGGACTGCCCTTGGACCGATGGCAAACAATGAAGGTATGAAGCAAAATCCTATGGATGGTGATTCAAGGATTCGTTATCTTTCGAAAAGAATGGAACTTTCCACCGGGAGAGTCAGTTGACCATGCAAGGGCTGCAGGCAACCCTCAACTATCTTACAGATGCATTACTTTCACTCCAAGCCCTAGGCAATACTCAATTGCCTGTAGTTGTTATACGGCACAACCTCGACATCTGTAGAGCACTACCAGTGGCAAATCGTAGGGCTATGCCAGATGATTCGAGCTCTAGCAACGAGGACCTTAATGAAGGCTTTGCCCGAGGACCAATCCATGGAGGTGATCGTCTAGATCATGCTAAAAGAGACTATCGAGGTAAAGTCGAACTTCCTAATTTAAATGGTTTATTACACATAGAAGATTTCCTTGACCTGGTAGCCGAAGTAGAACAATATTTTGATTACATGGACGTGCCAGAGGATAAAGAGGTGAAATTAGTAGCGTTTAAATTAAAATTCAGTGCTTCTGCATGGTCGGAGCAATTACAACTCTCACGTGCCCGATAGAATAAGGCACACATCTCATCATGGCCACGGATAAGATGCATTCTTTAGTCACGATTCCTTCTTAGTGATTACAAGCAGGTATTGTTCCAACAATACCAAAACTGCCAACAGGGGAATCAAACCATCACAGACTACACCGAAGAATTTCAGCGGTTGGCAGCATGAAACGATATGTCAGAAACTGAATTAAAGAAGGTAGCATGATTTATGGGTGGGTTACGATCAACGATTCATGACCGAGTTTAGATGCACCCAGTCAGGACCATGTATGAAGCGGTTTAATTGGCAGGTAGGGCAGAAACGTAACTTATAAGAATTCCTACTCGGCCTTATCCTTCAATTCGACCCCTATGATGGGTCTCACGCAGGATCCAGTGCTAAAACGAGGAAAAGAACTAGTAGGAGGACGTCCTCAACCTCTTGCAACCATAAACCATGATACGGGGAGCAGCTCATCTAGGCCTTAACGTATAGCACCCACAACAGCAGTGTCACGCCCCAAACTCGGAAACCAGGCTCACGAAATTCCCGATCACCGAATCCGGTGCCGATAGCCTCCGCAGTACCGTATTCTCGACTCCCAGCGCCCATACGCCAGATTCTGATCCTGGGGTCCTACAAGGAGGACTTTCCAATGTACATTTATCTCGTAAGAAGCATAACCACAAGTTTATCCAAATCACAAAGGCAACATCATCATCATATATCCAGTAATATAAACAGTTGAATACAGTGCTGAAAGGGAAATACATATATCGAAAATCAAAGCTCCAAAAGACACTCCAAGCTCAACGCTGCTGCGACCTAACGCCACCTTTACGCATCTATCATGCATAAGCTTATAGAAAGCTTAGAGGGTGGTACACCCTAATCCATAACTCAAGTGGTAGACTGAGTGAAAGATACCTCGTTTCAACACTGAGGTCTTGGTATCGATCCCTAGTGGGGGTGGCTAATAGTGAAGTGTCAACTAACAGTGGGGTGTACTAACAAGTTAATAAAAAAAAGCTTAGAGGATGGTGTAAGTGTATGCGCAAGGTAAGTGCCAAGTATGCAATATCAGAGCAATGCTAAAACATGCTAGTAAGTCCATAAATATCATCGGCCTTATCCAGGCTATGCGATATAGAAGTATAGTAAACCAAATGCGATGTGCTAAGGATACAATGCAATATACAGTGCGAATGAAATGACCAAGCTAAAGTGTGAGGTCGGGATGATAGTACGTAGTATTGCAAGCTATGGGGTCCATCATAAGGGACTTCGATCCAAACTAGTCCCATACCTAACTTTGGATAGCTAGACTCAATGTGGTAAACTCCTGATCTCAGGTTGGTCACGCGCCCCAACCGAAATCTTGGCCATTACGAAGGTACAAATAACAATTAGTTCTACACCACCAACCCGAGTGGATAGTGAATGAATGAATGAATGAGTAAAATTCTGAGTATGCAACTCCTGCTCAATAAGTCCACATATTAGTACCGTACATTTATGGGATCATCACTGGGGTCTAATACACTCAACACCAGCTTGCTGCGCCATCAAGCGTACAACTGGGTAAGTGGAAGAGACCTCACTATCCGCCTGCCAATATCAGCCTGGCTCGTCGATAGCGGACCCATTCCTTAAGCTGGTCAGACTCAGCCTAACATTGCCTACTCCCTCAGGCGGGTAAGGCCACACCCCCTCCCAATAGACCACGACACAGTGGGAGGCATGCCTTACTGGTATACGACCCTCATGCGCTTATATATATATCCACTCGGTGTAGACGTTGGGGCGTCCCCTGGCCTCAGGGGTTTAGGAATTTTCACCTAGGGACATCTATCGCGCCTGTATGCTAGAACTAAACATTTTCAGTGTCCCATCTGACCATCTATGACATGCCTGTGGAGGCCATGACCCTGATGTCGCTAGGGCGTACGGTGGTCATATCACAAAATACGAGATGTATGAGTCATACCATCCAGTTATGCATCAAACCTTCGTGTATGGCGCGCTCATGTGGGGCAATTCCGTCTCTCAGGGAGTCCTAAATAATCTGCCCAATGGCATATGCTATGATCAATCACTCCTCATAACAAGCATACATATGATGCGTATAGGCATGGATAGTGGAGCTATACTAAGCATGTTATAAGATGATGATGTACTCTCCTTATGCTAAGGATGGGCCTAGACGGTCCACTCATATCAAGAATGGGCCTAACGAGGCCTAAGGGAAGGTCACAATGTGGACATTTAACCATCATTGCCCATCAATGTGGACATTTAACCAACATTGCTCCCAAGGAGTGGCCCTCATAGGGCCAAACATATAGTGGGGCCCATGGCCTCACATAAGGGTCTTACATACAACATAATGGGCCTCACATAAGAGCCCAATTTACATCACAATGGACCTCACACAAGGGCCTAATATACTTCTTGACGGGCTTCATCATATGGGCCTCGTATACATCACAATGGGTCACACACATAGGCCTCATATACATCACAATGGGCCTCATCACATAGGCCTCACATACATCACACTGGGCCTCATCATATGAGCCTCACATATCACAATGGGCCACGTCACATGAGCTTCATATACAACACATCGGGCCTCACTCATGGGCCACATATACATCATAATGGGCCGCATCGCATGAGCTTCATATACAACACGTCGGGCCTCACTCATGGGCCACATATACGTTATAATGGGCCGTATCACACGGGCTTCACATACAACACGTTGGGCCTCAGTCATGGGCCACATATACATCATAATGGGTGGCATCACATGGGCTTCATATAAAACACGTCGGGCCTCACTCATGGGCCACATATACATCATAATGGGCCACATCACATGGGCTTCATATACAACACGTCGGGCCTCACTCATGGGCTACATATACATCATAATGGGCCGCATCACATGGGCTTCATATACAACACTTCACAAGGTGTGTCGCATAAGTGGACAACATAGATGAAACACGTACAAAATGGTGGGCCCTGTGATTACACAATAGGTGGGCCCACTATCCATGGTCGGATGGTGTGGATTATACAACACATACATCATCATGAGGTCCACATGTGCCATCAAGGTAGACCCCACAGCTGCTGCCCAGCATGGAATAAACACATACATCATGAGGCCCCACATAGCCTGTCTAGATGGACAACGCTGAAATACAATACATACATTAAGGTGGGCCCCATCCCCACATGTGCAGCACGTGTGGGGTGGGTCCCACGCTGCCAAAAGCATGGACGGTATGGTATAACACATACCTCATGATCGGGTCCACAGAACTTGCTGACGCAGACACAATAGCTGAGCAGCTGCGTGGGACCGAGAGATGGACGGTTTAGATAAAATACATACATCAGGGCGCCACCGTCCATTGCTGAATGGTGGGATGCAATACATACCTCAAGGCAAGCCACGAGGGTGGGGTCCATGTCCCACGTGGATGGACGACCTAGATAAAACACATCCAGCATGGTGGGCCCATGTAGATGGATGGTTGGAATATAACACATATCTCATGATCAGACCCTTAGAACTTACTGACGTCCAAACAGATGGACGGTAGGGATATAACATGTACCCATGATCAGACCCATAGAGCTACTGACCTCAATACAGCAGGTGGGTTTCACTCACCCATCCAAGTGTCTTGGATGTCCAGCGGACGGACGGCCTGGATGGAATCACATCATCAAGGTGGTCCCATGACCACGTGGATGATGTGGATTAAGGTACATATGTCAAGGTGGAGCCACGCCCACCTACTAGATGATGTGGGTGTAACACTTACATCAGTGGGTCCCACGTCCAGTTGCTAGATGATGTGGGTGCAACACATACATTAGTGGGTTCCCACCAAGCTGATATTTATTTGTTTCCCTTCATCCTAGCTAGCCCAAAAATGGGCAGCAAGGTGGGCCCCATTCGCTGGACGTCCAGAAAATCTGGGCAGTCCAATTTGCTGAACATATTAGATGGGCCACACACATCATCACAAAAAATGAAATGAGAAGGAGGGAGAGAGAGAAAGGGACGACGTAGTGGGGGGACCCCACCACTATGGGCCCCTCTTTGTTTATAACACACACATCAAAATGGGTCCCACCACAAGTGGGCCCTCAAATAAAATCAACGGCGGAAATCCTAAGATCACTCACCAATTTCTCTTCTTCATGTATCTATGACAAGCTAAGCTCCTTGGCTCCTTCTTTGATGGTAGATGATGAAGGTTGAAGGGTTGAGATGAGGGTTTTGGGGTAGGAAGTGGGCCACACTTGGCTCCTTCTCTCTTTGGGAATGCTTGGATGGTCTCTCCTCTTTAGTTGCTTGGAAAATGGGTAGGGAAGAAAGAGAGAGAGAGGTTGTAAGGGAGAGGGATGGGTGTGATGGGTGTACTTGACATGAGAGGTATGGGTTGTGTTGACTTTGGGGAAGAGAGAGGTATGAGTGAGTGACGGGCTGTACTTTGATTGATTGATGTGATGTTTGGGTAGAGATTTTCTCGAAATTCACAACACGTGACATTTTCCTCGAAATAAATGTGGGCCCACAACTCCTAGCTTGGGTATCGCATTGGTCCGCGAGACACGGTGTTAGAACCGCGACGACAATGTGGTCGCAAGGGTACAAGTTTTGGGTCGAGCCGACTTAGATCTACGGGATGCAACTTAGGGTCATGTGCAAACGCCGATTATAGGTCGCCGGTTGCCGAAATTTGATGGGGAGGATCGCGGAAGTCTAAGGAAAGGTACGGACTAGGATACGGGCCTTACAAGCAGGGCCGAGTAAGATTTCAAATCCCTACATTTAGCTAAGGCCAAACAATTATTACCGTTGTGGCCAACCAGGCCACTTATCAAACACATGTCCTCAATGCTCCACAACCCACTTGACTATAAATGAAGGGGACATTGAAGGTGAGGCCGCAGAAGAAGACCCTGGGTTTGATGAAAATGAACAAGCCACTAAGGAAGGAGAAGATGTCGAAGAATGGACGGGCGAGGATCATGGTGAATATCTAGTTGTGAGGTGATTACTATACACCCCACAGAAGGAATTACATCCATAGTGATACAATATATTCCGTATATGGTGCACCGTAAATAACAAGGTTTGTGATGTAATCATAGACAGTGGTAGTAGTGAGAACATCGTCTCAAAAGTGCTGGTGGACAAGTTACACCTACCAACGACAAAACATCCTTCCCCGTACTTAATTGGCTGGATAAAAAAGGTGAACAAGACCAAGGTAACTGAATAATGTACTGTCTCATTTTCAATTGGTAAAACTTATAAGGATCAAATACTTTATAATGTGGTCGACATGGAAGCATGCCATATGTTACTCAATCGACCATGGTAGTTGGACCGTAATGTGACCCATCGAGGATGAGACAATGTTTATGTCTTCGTCAATGATGGTTGAAAGATAATCCTTAACCCTATGACATTAGAGAACCACCCTGAAGCTTCTATAGTGGAGGGGACTTCCCTCCTGGCCATTCTGGATTTCATGGAGGAATCCAAGGAAATCGACGAGGTATACATCGTAGTGGTGAAAGGCAAGGAATAGGAGCTCTTAAACATTCCTCCAAGTTTAAGGCTATTGCTAAACGAATTCAAAGAAGTCTAGCTCGAAGATTTACCTAATGGATTGTCCCCTATGAGAGACATCCAACATCACATAGACCTTGTCCATGGAGCTAGCCTACCTAACTGCCCTCACTATCAGATTAGTTCGAAAGAGTGTGAGATACTTCAGGGGTAGGTAGAGGAATTAAACCGTAAGGGTCTTTTGAGAGAGAGCATGAACCCATGTTCTGTGCCAGTATATTTAATGCCAAACAAATATGGGAGCTGGTGCATATGTGTTGACGGCCGGACAATCAACAAAATTATCATCAAATATCAGTTCCCAATATCACAGTTAGACAATATGCTTGATATGCTAGAAGGGGCCAAGGTGTTCTCTAAGCTAGATATGAGGAGTGGGTACCATTTGATTCGTATCCGACCCAGTGATGAGTCAAAAATGGCATTTAAGACCAAGGAAGGGTTGTATGAGTGGCGGGTCACGCCCTTCGATCTATCGAAAGTACTAAGCACTTTTATACGTTTAATAAATCAAGTGCTAAAATCGCTCACTGGTAAACTTGTGGTAGTATATTTTGATAACATCCTGATATATAGTTAGGATGAGATAGAGCATAGGGAACATCTCAGGTAGGTGCTGTAGGTCCTACAAGTTAACAAGTTATACCTCAACTTGAAGAAGTGTAGTTTTTTAACAGACAACCTGTTGTTACTAGGATTTGTTGTAACGTACATGCGCATCCATGTGGATGATGAAAAGGTGTAAGCCATTAGGGAATGGCCAATCCTGACAAACATTTATAAAGTGAGGAGTTTTCAGGGGTTGGCGACTTTCTATCGTTGATTCATACAGAATTTTATCACGATAGTTGCACCTATTACAGATTACATGAAAAATGGTCCGTTTCAGTGGACCGATGAGGCTGATAAGAGCTTTCATGAAATCAAGCATCGGTTGTCTACAACACTATTCTTAGTTCTTCTTAATGTTGGCAAGTTGTTTAAGGTTGAGTATGTAACATCCCAAATTTTCACGGCCAAAGTTTATACTCGTGCCCAAGAAAACCAGGTGTTACAGTTGGTATCAGATCATGAGAATGAGATTAACTGGGCCTGAGGGAGTGGACCACCATAAGCCTTGCACGATTAGGACATATAATGAATTAGATAGATACACTCAATTGAGTTTTCAAAGGAACTAGGGAGTTGAAGAATTAGAAACCTATATTTAGGTTTCCCATTGGAAATATCGAGTTAGACATGGAATTTAGAAACTACTAATCTAGGTACCCTCGGAATAAATCTCCAAAATTCCAAATAAAATTTTTCTGAACTAAAATTCATCCTTAAATAGAGTCACAATCAAGAAGAACAAATTTCCCTTATGGGAATAGATATTTTCTAATTTTCGTAAAAATTTTGACTATTTCAGCAAAATTCTAACATGCTGTAAAATCTTTATTAGTTGCAGAAAGAAGACACATCCAAAATTTTTGAAAATTTTCCAATAGATCACTTAGGTCCCCATAAACCTTCCTCTAAAATTTTATCTCGAATGGATATGTATAAAATTCCATAAAAATTTGACAGTAGCAAAACTCAGTAGAAATTGCTACTGGACAACAAGCTTTTATACATCTCACAAGGATGAAACACCCCCAAACCATAAAATCTTACCTCATGAAATTTTCTGGGGTGTCAAGAATAAGTCAGGGGCTTAGTATCCAAATTTTGAATAAATTGGACGTATGAATCAGAAATTAAAATTCTTGGACTGACAGCCTGTCAATATAAAATGATTTTGGAAATTTACAATGTTCATATAAAGGACGACACTAAAGCTTAGGTTCTACAAGGAATGAATAATTAGAGCCTATCCTTTGTAAAACCTAGGATGCTCTTATGGTGAAACGAATAATTTCATGGTATTCCCTAAGGATTTAGAATGATCAGAACTATGGAATTGTGAACCATATATTTAAACAAGGGACAAGCGGTTTAATCTAAATACTAAATCTCAGGGTTGAGATTTCATTTAAGGGGGTAGATTGTAGCATCCCGATTTTTGGTTGCCAAATAAACGCATGCCTAGACATATATACCTATCTCAAGAAGAATACCGTGAAAACTTAAACACAATGAATTAATAAAAAGTAGTAGAAGTAATTAAATTTTGGAGACAAAAATTTTATTTAAGGGGGGTATATTGTAACGCCCCACTTTCGTGTAACTAAGCATATAGACATACATATCTATATCATGAAGAATATAGGGAAAATTAAACATAATGGACCTGTATACATGGTAGAAGTAAATAAATTTCAGGGACAAAATTTTGCTTTGGGGGGGGGGGAGGGCTAGATTGTAACACCCCAAAATTTTCAATACCCGAATATTGAAAGTTCTTGAGTGCTACCATAGAATTTAACCTATTAGTGGGCCCCACTGATTTCGCATGCGAAAGTTACACCTTTGGTTCGCTTGTATGAAATCAGATCCATTATGGTCACACTTGAGAACTTTCAATATTCGGGTATTGAAAATTTGGGGTGTTACAGAGTGTGACACTTCATATGTAGGAATTGGAGGAGTATTATTATAAGAAGGCAGGCCGGTACCCTGTCTACAGTGAGAAGCTCAGTGAAGCCTTAAAGAAGTGGTTGACATATGATCTTTAGTAGTACGCAGTTGTTCAGGCGCTGCGACATTTGCGACATTATCTGATTCAAAGAGAGTTTGTTCTGTATACTGATCACCAAGCATTAAAGTTTATTAATAGTCAGACTAACATGAATCGTGTGCATGCAAGATGGGTTGTGTTTTTACAGGAATTCACATTTGTTCTGAAGCACAAGTTAGGGCAGCAGAACAATGTGGCTAATGCACTTAACCGCCATGAGTCACTACTTGTTATAATGAATAATGAGGTGATTAGCTTTGACTGTCTCAAGGAGCTATATGCTGAGGACGAGGACTTCAAAGATTCTTTGATGAAGTGCCAAGAAGGTCAACCCATTGACCTAATATACAGGACAATTTCCTCTTCAAAGGGAATCGATTGTGCATCCCCTAAAGTTCTCTGAGGGAGTAGATTATTCAGGAGCTACATGGAGGTGGTCTTAGTAGACACCTTGGGTGAGACAAGATGTGAGCTCTTGTGGAGGAGTGGTATTACTGGCCGTAATTGGTACATGATGAGGGAAAAGTAACGTAACATTGTCATGTTTGGACTTGCAAGGGGCAATCTCAGAATACGGGCATCTATACCCTGTTACCTGTGCCTGATGGCCCATAGGAGGATTTATTTATGGACTTTATGCTTGGTTTACCACGAACAAAATGTAGCATGGATTCGGTATTTGTGGTGGTATATCGTTTCCCCAAGATGATGTTCACAACCCCAAGTGTAGGGTCTGAAATTGCAGTTTAGACCGCTACTATAGTAGAAGTATGGAATTGGTCAAAGTGTCTTAGAGGGGTGGTGAATAGGACTTTACATAATTTATGCCAATTTTAAAATCCTAATCCCCTAATCTTGAATTTCTTTGCAATTAATCAAGATGTGTCAATCTTAACTCCAAAGGCTTCCAAGCTAAGTAGAGGATCCAAACAATAGAATACTCAAGTGATACAATTTAAGTGACTAGTCTATGTAAGATTGTGTATATGACTGTGCGGGATGTGATTCCTATCAATCCTAAACACTCATGTAATCATGCATCTTATTTAAACATCTAACATAAGTATAATTAAATAAGTGCGCAAATAGCAATCCCAAAATGATCATATATAGTGGTTTGGCTACGTGCCTACTCCACTCCTAGTGGATGCACTCAACCCTTGAGTGTACCGGATTTCACTAACGGAGGTTTCAAATCAGGTTCACCTCAAACCTTTACAACCTACACAAGGTTGACACTAGGACCTACATAAGGTTCCTAAAGATGCCTACACAAGGTAAATCGTCCTACAAAAAGACTCAAAAGTTTATGGCCTACACAAGAGCAATGGTTCTACATAAGAACTTAGGTTTAGGCCACAAAGGCCAAAGCTCTACATAAGAACCTAGGTTTAGGCCACACAGGCCAAGGTTCTACACAGGAACTTAAACGTATTCTCCCGTCGGAGTCCTCCACTGAGGGCTTGGTATATTTGAGATACAACCTGAGACCCAATCTTACACAAGGAATGATCTTTAAGATCTCTAGATTCTAATGACTTACTTGTAAGTAGGTGAGCCCCGTTCAACACATGATGAAGATGGTCTCCCTTAATGATGGAGAGTCTTCAGCTTTTTTGAACCGCAACACTTGTAGATGCTCCAATATAAGTAGCTGGGGTTGGGTTAAGGTATTTGGTGGAATCTACTCTAATGAATGTGGGTCTTTAAGAGATAGAGAGATTCCAGGGTTTGTACATTCAAGGGATTCCAGCCTAATGATTTTTCATTAAGTTGCTGGAAGATCCTTGAATGGTGAAGTTCATTCTCCAACCCAATATATTGAATATTTAATGATTGCATTTAAGAAATGATTAAAGGATGAACTCTCATGAGAAAAATGTTTATGATGATAGGTAAGCAATAACTCTCTCAGAGCTCACTCTTTTCCTCAATGCAACCACAAGAAACAAGCTTCTATATATAAAGGAAAAAAGTCCCAATGGCAATAAATTTGCCAGAATCTGTCCGTGTTCGATGTCATCGAGTATTACCTTCGATGTCATCGAGTGACATTTCGATGACATGGGATTTTTGTTTAAAATTTGTTGGAAACTTTCTTGACCTTATTCAATGTCATCGAAATTTGAATTTCGATGTCATCGAATCGAGTTCGATTCCTTGAATTTTCAAGAGATTTTCCTTTGGAGCTTGTTGGACATTTTCTTGTCTTTTTTTGATGTCATCGAGACTAGTTCATGTCATCGAGCATTTTCGGGAGATTTTTCAAGAAGTGTGCTAGACATAAGTTTTTAATTCTTCGATGTCATCGAATCACCATCGATGTCATCGAGCAAGCATGTTCAATGTCATCAAAGGCACGTTCGATGAATCAAATTTTCAGTCCATATATCTTGTGTGGTTGCTGGACATTTGTGTAAGTGTTATGGTTGATTGCTCCTTTGTTTTGTCAAATTTTGTGGTGCCAAAAATACTTTGTGTCTTGTGTAGCATGAGAATATTTATATGTTCAAGGCACTGCATCACAGTGCTTCACGTTGAGTATGAAGCTCTACTTCAAGACATGCAAGGTCAAGTACATTGTCCACTCCTGTAAGCTTCAAAGTCCAGAGTATTTCAAGAGCTACAAGAGCTATAGCAAAAGACAAGTTCTTGTTCAAGACTCAAGTACAACTCAAGATCAAGTGCAACTCATGACTAAAATACAAGATGAAGTATAATTCAAATCCAAGCTTTAGAAGATCTTATATTCAAGCTACATCAAGTATAGAGATCTCAAGTTTCATAATCTTCAACAGTCAATCATCATCTAAGAAATGAAGACTTAATGTCCATACTTCACATTTAAGGTATGAATGACCTTATATTGACCTTAGGGTAGGTCATTTTGTATACATAAGTCAATTGAATCATTTTATAAGTGTTTGGTCTGTTCTAAGACTAGTCCTGGACTTTGTTCGACTAGTCTTAGAACTGGCTTGACCAGTCCAAGAAATTTCAAGACTAGTCCTAAGTTATTGCAAAATTTCAAAATTTTTTGGTTGAGCCGACCAGTCCAGGAGTCTGCTCGACCAGTCGTATGAACAGTGCCGACTCGTTCACGACCAGTCCGGCAGCTATAACTAAAACTATAGTAACAAATTCTGGTTCCTCACGACCAGTTGTGGGCAGGTCACGACCAGTCGTGAAGGGTTCACAACCGGTCGTGGACAGCCTACGACTAGTTGTGGAATGATTTTTTTTAATCGCGCTTATAATTTCAAAATGCTATTGGTTATACGACCAGTCGTAGTGTCCACATGACCAGTCATAGATGCGATTTTTGCAACTATAAATAGAGCACGAATTTCAGAGTTTTACATCCAATCAAAGTAAAATCAAGGCATCACTCTGAGAGATAAGTTTATGTTCTTTTTAAGCTACATTGTGCATATTTAAAATTCTCTTTTGTTAGCTTTTTATATTTGATTTTGTTTCTGCATTCCAATCTGATTTGAAAGAGGAATTGGGATATTCCACTTCTTGGAATCAAAATCAAATAGAGCTAGCCTAACTTGATTTAATTTAAAATCAATTAGAACTTAGAACCATTTCAAAGTGAGTATTGGACATTGAACTTCTCTATTCGAACTTCTACTCCGATTTGGTTCTTCCGGGCTGCTACAAAAGGAGAAATCCAAGTATTTTACATTTGTGTAAATCTTATATGCTTTTGGTTTTCTTGAGATTAAGCCAGAAAAATCTCTAAGTGTTGGTTATCTGAGGAGAGCCAGAAAACTCAGAGTGTGGGGTTTTTGAATTATGTAAGCCCATTTGAAAGACACAATTGTGAGGGTTTTAAGTGAACTTGAGAAACCTATTTTCATAGTGAACACTAATATCCCCTGTGTGAGGATATTAGGAGTGGAGTAGCAAGCTGTGTGGTTGTTGTTTAACAGTTGGTGAACACACAGGCGAACCACTATAACTCTTTGTGTTTTGTGGATGTGTGATTTATTTTCTATATCTTTTATCATTCAAGTTTGTGGGATGTATGTGTGGATGTGAATGTTGTAATATTTTCATTTCAAGCATTGTGGAGAATGTTGTAATAGTTTAGACTTCCATTCTTGCTATTTACTTTTATTCCTCTTCAGTTTGAGATATTGATACTTAAACCGTTCTAGTAAGGTTGTCCTGCCATAAACCCTTAGTTTTTATGGTGCAAGTTGTCCTTAGAACAACATTTGTATCAACCTCTCAAGACTAGAATTTTGAGGTTGCTTTACATTTCTGTATTGTGATTTGTTTAAAGTGCTATCTTTCCTTTATTCATTTAAATTCCGTTGTTAAAGTTTTAATTTGGCATAGTCGTATTCACCCCCCTAAGGACATATAGCTTGGCCTTTTCAATTTGAGGGTCATTTTTCGATGTTATTGAGTTATGTTTGATGTCATCGAACAAGTATGTTCGATGTCATCGAGATATGTTCGATGACTCGAAGTGACATGAAGAAAACTGAATTTGATTTGCATATTTGTAACTTAGTTTTCAAACATCAGTTTCTTTGTTATTATTTGAATTTTAGTGGGGATTTTATACCTGAGGTGTTTTGGTCATGGGATGTGAGGTTTAGTTTACCTTTGACGATCTTAATTCAACCACTTTGTTGAGGCAATAGCTTGTAATTTCTTCTCGTGGGGCTCACTGGACTGACCAACTTAACCATCACATTAATTGACAAACAAAGGAACTTTTAGGGTCGCGATGTAGTAATAACTCGTGAGAATGAGGTTGAATCCATAGGGACTAAACTTGTACGTATTTTGAAAAGAACTAGAACTAGAACTAGAAGAAGATCTAAATCTGAATTCTGAAAAAAAAGAGAGTAATTGTGAATAATGTTTAAACTATCAATTAAATGTGGGAACTACGGTGTCAAAGATCCACTTGTAGCTATTAAGATGCTACCTTGCTTGATTTAATAAACACAATTGGAATTGGAGTCCTATCCTGTCCAATTGGAAGATAAAGCAATTTAAATCAAATATGAACTTTTCATTGACCCAATTCTTAATGGAAGGGAATTGTAAAGATTGGAAGGGATTTCAACACCCTACCATGCCTAGGAGACGATGATGAACAATGGGATTTACCAATCTCACTATCTCAAAACAGGAAAAGAAGATATCCAAAGCTATCACAACATCTATTGTAATTTGAGTCACAATAAATCATAGAAAGTTGAAGATATTCCTTTAATATCAAACTAGAAATTAATGAAGTTCAATAAGAACAAGAATCAAAGAAAAATAAATATCCCAAAACATTACAAGCTTCACCTCTTAGCCCTAATAAAGAGGTTTAGCCAACCATAGACATGATTGAAACCAAATCTCTTAAACAAAGCATGAAAAATAAACTAGAGAAGAAGAAAAACTTTTTGACGGCTGTTCCATCCTTATGTTATGCTCCTTGAGACCTTTACATAGGGAGTCCTATTTATATTTATGGAACTCCAACTTTCGCACCGAGTTGGAAAAATCTAGAAATCGCTTCAAATTTATGCACTCTGCGCAATTTTCCAAAATAGACTCGAGGTTTAAACTGCCTCAAATTTAGCACTCTATGCAATTTCTCAAAATATACTTGGAGTTTTAGAATATGCTTTTTAGGACAATTTCAGGAATATGTTTATTTTTAGGATAATTTCAGGATTCCTTTTCTTCACTTCAAATATTTGATTCTCTTCATTCCTCACTTAGTTTTCTTAGATCTTTGGCATGTGAATTCTTCATTAATGACTTCATTTAGTAATCTTTTGAGCATAAATCTTCCTTTTGACATCAATTTCACCATAAGCTCTCGAAATCACCTCGCACATGAAAACATGCACAATTGAATCGATTTAGCACCATCATGTTTATAAAACCAAGGTATAAATAGGGAGAAATATGCAATATTTCACACTCAACACACCCCCCAACTAACATTTTGCTAGTCCCGAGCAAAACATGCATGAAGTAATTCTCAATTCTTAATGTTCAAAACCTTTTTCAAAAATCAATCCTTTGTACAATTAAGTATGGATGAGTAGAATTAAGACGAGAAAGTGAGATTTTGAAAACCTAGAGCTGAATCATATAAGCAATTCATCAAATAAGTTCTTTATCAATTAAATCAGAGCATAAGTTCATATATCAAGTTTTTCTAACGTGCTTAGTGAATTTCAACTTACTTTTCACAAAAATATACTATCATTACATAATATTATCTATGATCATCACCTTAAGATTAATTGAATAATCAAGTACTGATTCTGAACTATCCCATTTTCCTTCTTTTTTCAGTTTTTGATTTTATATAAACTATCTCTTTTTATTTATTCATTTTTTTCAGACTTTTCATTCTTTTTCATTCTTTTACAGCCTTTTCATTCTTTTCCAGTCTTTTCATCATATATGACATTTTTGTCGATCTCATTGTTTTAACTGGTTCTTTTCATTTTTTAAGGTGGATAAAATTCTCTAGACTTAATTCACAATCATCTATCAATGCTTCACATACTAACAATAAAAAATTCTAGCATAATTCATAGAAAGGAACTTGAATGTGTCTTGTGACTTAGATTAATATGATATTCAAACTTCCTCTTAATCAATCGAGTGCAAGAACTGTAGGTGATAGACTACTTAGTTGATCAAACTACAACAATTCAAAATTCATTCTCAATCTTATCATCATACTCAAAACATTCTTTACATACAGTTTATCATTTTCCAAATAGATTTCAACTTGAAACATTGAAAATTTTAATAAAAATTTTCTCAGAACTAAGAAAACACTGATTAGTTTACCTAATCCACACCCCAACCTAAAATCTACATTGTCCTCAATGTAAAAAAAATATAAGCATGCAATGTATATGAGACAACAAAAAGAAATGAAAAGTGATGGAAAGATAGTACTTAAAGAAAGGGGATTGAAGCTTTTCCAAGGTTCTCAATGTGAAGATGGGTTAGCATAAAGACTTAAACAAACTGAAAGCAAACTATCCTAATCTTAAATCCTACGAAGGCAATAAAAGCTAATTACACCTCCATTAGGTTAGGAGATCAATCTTGGTACACAAGATCAGTCAGAGGCATGGACATGTCCTCTGAGTCAAATTTCTCAACAAATGGCTCTAAACGATGTTCGTTCACTTTAAAAACATGGCCATTGGTTGGATTCTTTATCTCAACGACCCCATGTGGATAGACATTAGTAACAATGAAAGGGCCGTGCCATCGAGATCGGAGTTTACCCAAAAAAAGTTGTAACCAAGAATTGTACAGAAGGACTTTTTGACCGGTTATGAATGATTTTCGAAGGATGTTCCTGTCGTGGAACACCTTCATCCTGTCCCTATAAATTCTCGAGTTCTCGTATGTGTCATTCCATATTTTCTCAAGTTCATTCAACTGTAGTTTGTGCAGTGAACTAACGTTGTCCAAATTGAAGTTCAGATTTTTAATAGCCCAGTAGGCTCTATGTTCCAACTCTACAGGAAAGTGGCATGCTTTCCCATAGACGAGTTCCAATGGGGGTCTTAAAAGCTGTATGGTATGGCTATAAAGCATTAGTCAAACGGATTGACCAATCCTTGCGGTTAGGGTTAACCATTTTCTCCAAAATGTGTTTAATTTTCTTATTGGAAATCTCAGCTTGCCCACTTGTCTGCGGGTGGTATGGAGTGCTCACCTTATAAGAGATGTTATATTTCTTCATTAAATTTTTAAATGGCCTATTACAAAAGTGTGAACCTCCATCACTAATGATGGCCCGAGGCGTTCTGAACTAGGAAATGATATTTTCTTTTAAAATTGAATGACTGTATGATGGTCATTGTTTCGGCACGGGATCGCTTTGACCCACTTAGTGACATAGTCTACTGCTAGCAAAATGTACAAATTCCTAAAGGTTTGGGGGAATGACCCCATGAAATTGATGCCCCAACAATCAAATGCTTTAATGAAAGCAACGGGGTTCAGAGGCTCATATTTCAACGGGATAATGCATCCCATTTCTAACAACGCTCACAAGCTTTGCAAAACTCATGAGTGTCCTTGAACATAGTGGGCTAGTAAAAGCCGTACTATAGAATTTTGGCTGTGGTCTTTTTAGCAGAAAAGTGACCACCACAGGCTTGCAAATAACAGAAGGAGATGACACCTTGGTGTTTGTTTTCTAGCACATATCTCCTTAGAATTTGGTCTGGGCAATATTTAAATAAATACGGGTCATCACAGAAGAACTTACGAACCTCAGTGAAGAATTTTTTCTTATCTTGCTCATTCTAATGAGTCGGCATGAAACCGGTGGCAAGATAATTAACAATGTCAACAAACCAAGGTAATTAGGAGAGTTTGAACAATTGTTCGTCAAGGAACATATCATTTATAGGTGACGTTTCAAGGGAATTAGGGAGATCGAGTCTCGAAAGATGGTCAACCACTATGTTCTCTACTCCTTTTTTGTCCCATATTTCCAAATCAAATTCCTGGAGTAGGAGGATCCATCTTATCAAGTGGAGCTTAGCATCATTTTTAAAGAGAAGGTAGTTCAACGTCGCATGATCAGTGTAGATGATGATCTTGGATCCGATCAAGTAGGACCTAAATTTATCCAAAGCGAAAACTATGGCTAAGAGTTCCTTCTCCGTAGTAGAGTAGTTCACTAGGGCAAGATTTAGAGTTTTACTTGCATAGTGAATAACGTAGGGCTTCTTTTCTTTTCTCTGGCCTAACACCGCCCCAATAGCATAGTTAGTTGCATCACACATAATCTCGAAGGGAATGCTCCAATCAGGTGGCTGCATGATAGATGCGGTAGTCAACATGCCCTTGAGCTTAGTGAAAGCTTCCTGGCATTGCTCAGTCAACCCGTATGATACATCCTTTTGAAGTAGATTGCATAAAGGATAAGAGAGGTAACTAAATTCCTTTATGAATCATTCGTAAAACCCGGCGTGTCTTAAGAAGAATCGCACGTCTCGTATGCTCTTGGGTGGAGGTTGTTTTGAACAAGAAACAAATGCATTGGATTTAGGGAATTATCTTATTAGAACATAACAAAGAAAGAATATACAGAACAATTATTGTATTAATAATACTGAGTTCATTTACATCCTCTAATATCCCTTGATTCTAAGATAGATTATTTGAAATATATAAATTAACAAAGTTCGAATGTCGAATCTTGAATTTGGCAGCATTTCAACTTGTGCTTTGGTCATCTCCTTAGGAATGTTGTGCTGATTTGATCATTCGAACTTTCCCCCTTTTGAGCTTGTCCCTTGTGCAAAAGGAGAGCATGGAGCGACGAAGATCAAACTAGACGATTTTGGCAGCACCTTGGCACTTTTTATAATTGGACATATAATAACCTGGTTGCGCGACCCACGCAACAAGTTGTCAGTTGTGCGGTCTGTGTAACTAATAACTGCTCTCGCTTCTCACCTTCAATCTTCCTTCAGAGATTTGCTCCTCTTCTGAAATTCTTCCTCTCCTAATGAGAGGGGGAGTGGGGTATTTATATGCCTTCACACGTGTGAACCCTCAATATTTGTGTTATGGGACCCACTTTGCATCAAATCTGACCATCTAGAATAAACTATTCTCTGATATTGGTTGTGTGACCAGCGCAAAGGACTGATTGCGCCATCCACATAACAAAAAAACTAGTTGCGCGATCCGCTCAACTCCTTGTTGCGCGACCCGTGCAACTTAATCATCAGTTGCAAGATCCGCCAACAACTGAATATAGTACTTTTCTTTCTTCCTTTCTCACTTCTTCTATTCTCTTTTGATCTTCTTTCCTTCTAATCTTTCTTCATATTTTTTATGAAGCCCCCTTGATCCTTTTCTTTGTTTGTAAAAAATTGAAGAATTACGATAAAAAATTATGTTTTCTAAACATGTTGCGCGGCCCGTGCAACGGCCGCCCGAGTATTGTACTCGGCCCATTTTCCTATAAATAGTAGGTCGTATTTCATTTCTTCACTTTTCATTTTGCGGCGAAACTCTGCTTCTCTTTTTCTTCTCCACGTAACAAGTATCAGTTGCGCGACCCGCGCAACGTCTTTAAATTCGAGCAAGGGATTTTTGCATTGTGCTGCCCGTGCAACAAAGGATCAGTTGCGCGACCCGCGCAACTGATACTTGACCATTTTTCAGACTTAGCCAATTTTTGAACCCCTGCATTTCACTATGGCCCGCATGAAAAGAACCTTTATTCATGTCAATCCTCCCACTGATCAACCTCCTCACCAAGAATTGCCAAACCCTACGTCTTTTCAAGCCGCAGAATCTCCATCATCTCCCGTCCAACCTTTGTGCAAGCACTTTAAGACAATCGCTATGTGCCCTGCCTACATCAAGGGGCCAGTGTTCCCTACTTTTGACTTCACCGAACGCATCAACACACTACCATCCCCCATCCACAGAGCCATCGCAATGGGAGATCTTGAAAGACCTCCCAAACATGGTCGTGAATACGATTGGGAACAGTGGCTAAAGACAATAGCGCATTATTAGACTATCAGGCAGAAACCTCTTGCCAGGGAAAATAATCCACCCCCTTCTCGACCGAGGAAGAATTGTCGAAACAAGGCTCAAGAATTTCAGAAGAAAATCAAGGAGCACGATCGGAAGAAATTACATAATTCTTGGGAGTCAGTTCGCACGATCGAGGGTGTTATAAAATTTGACAACCCTTACAAGCAAGGTATCATGGTGATTCCAGTCAGCATACATCGTCACCATTCCATGATGAATTGCGAGCCTAGGGATCATCTAGATTGAGAAGGACTACCTTATACAGAGTCTTGGTCGTTCAGAGAACCAAGATTACTGGAAGGCATTCTGTAGCCAACGAAACCAAGAAAGCAAATCAGTGACATTCACTCTATGATCTTCCTCACCCCATCCTACGATCCTCACAGCTTATATCTGACTTATTTTTACGAGACGTCCAGCAACGTTTCAGCGATCGTCGCCTTATTTGGAGACATGAAGAGTTCAGAACAAGGGGTCTCTTGATTCCCTGCAATTGTTATTCTGAATGGACCATGATAGTTCTTACGAAGCATGCAGGGAGTTTATCCAAGGTCGATATCTACTCCACAATCGAAGTAACATCATATCCTTTCTATAAGGAATCCTCTATTCTGAAGGCTTTTCTTAACTATTGGTTCCCTTCCACCAATTCTTTCCATCTCCCCGAAGGCGAAATGAGCATTACACTCTGGGATATTCATAGGATCACTAGTCTACCGATAACCAGAAAATTCTTTAATGAATTTGTCCCCACCAATGACGAACTAGCCTTTGTCTCTTCGCCTGACCGTATCGCCTCCATCTCGGAAACAACCTCTAAACTTTTTAAGGAGATGTCAAAGTTTCCAAATATTCATAAGATTTATCCTATGAAATGGCTAGCCCATTTTAGCAGAGCTCTTTGATAATCTTTCTTCTTTTTAAATTAGCATTTTTATTGTGTCTTGATACATAACCTCGATTTCACCTACTTCTCCTCTTCTTCCAGGTCACGAGAGCTAGAGCGCCTTCGTAAGAACATAAAAGAGTGCACTGAATATTCTGTTTATGGGGAGCTCACAGCGTTTATCTCTTACTAGCTAAGCATATTGGTTTTTCCTAGCTCCAAGTCAGCAGATGCCATCTGCCCCTCACTATTTGTAGTAGCCGGTGTTATAGCTGAAGGGGTCAAATACTCCCTTGCTCCTTTTGCTCTATGTTCAATTTATAGAGGTTTCGGAGATATCGCTTCTCACGTAAAAAGTCCCTCCGTCGGCTCTGCTTCTACTTATATGCCATGGCACTACTTCATTGGCTGGCTCGTCATCTATTTCCCTTAGACTTTCGAAGTGCCAGAGAAAGCTTATGTTCATCCTTCTCATATCCCTCTCTGGTTCTTTTAAAAGAGAGCCATGGTGAAGAGATCCTATGATTAGGCGAAAGATGCCATCTCCTCTGATGCCAAGATTAATTATTTTCATTTCTGTCTGCCTCGCTACACAATGGACATGGACAAGTCAGACATAGAGTCACTCATTACCGGAGAAAGGGCATTCTTTTTGTCGATTAGATCGTGCAGTCTCCCGTTGAGGGAAGGAACAAAATTCTGGAGAGAACCATACTATCCCAGTTGTTTTGCTCATCAATTCAGCTTCAATCAGGCAATTTCCTAAAGACTGCGGACTAGTGACCCGAAAGATGTGGAGTTATGGTACCGGCCCATTTAATTGGGCAATGATATGGAAGCAACTGTTAGGCCGAGCTAATTCTTCTTTCATTATCCCGGGCTGCGATCGTATTCCTCAGGCTTCATATAACCACATGAGATGGTGGGTTCACCAGTCTTATCTGGTAAGGAAAGGTCTGCCAGTAGCTAAGCCCATCTGGTTTCCACCACCAAGACTTGGGGGTCACACAATTGAAGAGGGAGTAGGCTTCATAAAGGAGACCAGTCATGCTCCTTTTGCTGGTCATTATTATGTTAAAATATCCGTAGATGAACCTATCTGTGAGAAGAAGACTGACAATACCCTTAAGGGTGGATAGCTTATGGCGTCATTCATGAATTTGAAAAAGTTTCTCGATACCACTTAAGAAAAGAGGAAGTCATAGAGGCTGCTTCCCCCATGCCAGAGAACGTTGCCAATCTTCAAGACCAGCCAACCTCTTCTACTCATCTTCAACATCAGTTAACCTCTTCTCTTACCCCTAGAACTGTCCATTCTAGTCCTTCTTCGCCAATGACAAGATCTCAAACGCGTGCTCAAGCTTCTCCCCAAGAAGGGACCGTTGCTTCTACATCTCCGGTCTTAGCTAGCGCAGATCCTCAACCGGAAAGCAACTAGTCTCTTCTTTCTAAAGGGAAACATGTTGTTATTGAAGAATCCAATGAAGGAGATTTGGAAAGTGAAGGTTCAACTTCTTCGTCTGGAAATACTGTTTCTGATGAATAGAGGTGGAAGGAGAGAATCAAGATGATGACTATGAGGAGGGGGAAGTTGATATTAGCGGCGAAGAAAATGTCATTGCAGAAGATGTTCCTACTGATGAAGGACATATCCTCCCGACCACCAAGGCTGTTCCTGCAAAGACTTCACCTATAGCGGGGGAAGAAGAAGATGAACCCCTAGACTATGGGGAATATGGTTATTCGCCATGTAAGACAATCTCGCTATATTTTTTTTTATTTACTTTCAATCTTTTCTCCTTTTTTCTCTTACATATTTTATTTTAGGTGATCATGTTATCAATATGGAGGTAGATAGTACTTCCCCCATAGTTTTACCTCCCGTCGTACTAGCGGCCTCACCGAGATTCTCGATGCCTTCACAGGCAGTGGCACGTGAAATTGCTTTTCCGGTAGAATCAACTGATCTACCAACTCTCACCACCATTGATTCAAGTACTGAAGCTTGGGCTCCATCTTTTGCTGAGATGGTGGGACCTGATCCCCTTCTTACTAGAGAGATGCAACCTCCCACTGTTCTAGTACCAGTAGAAGGTATACCTTTTCTTCATTCACACTTTTCATATCATCTGCACTTATAGTTTCACTATAACTTTATATCTCTTATTTCTTAGTAGGGAACTTACCTCAAAGTGGCACGACAAGTTCTGGTTCTATTGGGACATCATCAAATGTGTTATCTCTTGAGAAGACTTCTGCGTATAAATTGGCGTTGATCAGGAATTCCATATTAGCTATTGTTGAGATATTTAAAGATCCTGATCAATGGTCAGATCTAGCTGTTTCTTTAGATGTTCTGGACAGTGCTGCACGGATGGCTAAAGTCAACATTTCTTTCGTATGCGATGATCTCCTAAGATTCCATAATTCAATCATTACTCTGACATCAGCTGAAACTGTGATTGTCCCACCTGAGATTTTGGAGTATAAGAAGTAACTTGCATACTCTAGGGAGAAGGTTTCTCAGATTGCTCCCATCGTTTCTCGTCACGACCAAGAACAACTATCTTTATAGGAGCAACTAAATACTTTTGTTGATAACAAGACAACTATTCAGGATCGTATTGCCCTTTTGAAGCAAGAAATCGCTCAGCTAGAGAAGCAGGATCTGGAGGAAGATCTGAACATAAAAAAAGTACAGGAAAAGATGCAATGTGGTCTTCATTCCGTAGACACTGAAAGATATAAATTGGCTAAGAATTAAGAATTAATTGCCTCCTTAGAAGAAAAGCTAGCTGGTATCCCAGATCCTACAGAATTATTTCAAATGCCAGACTGGAACATGCAGCTGCTCAAGTTAATTTCAAGAAAATTTGCAACAATACTTAGCAGCATTAGGCATAACAGGAGAACTATGAGATATAAAACTTTGATATTTTCTCTTTTGTTACAACAAGTACTCTTGGAACTGCAAGTTATACAAATATTTCATGATATTTTTTATAATGGTTCTCTTGTCTGTTTATGCGATATTTTGATCGATGTGCTATACCCCTTCTTTTTTTTTTTAAAGTGCTCTCTTATGACTTATTAGTAGGGGATTTCCTATATGATCCCTATCTTAATTGGTGGTACTAAGTTTTAGTTTAGTCAGATATTCACACACAGTTTATCCTCATGAGTAGTGGAGTCGGGTCTCACGTGATAGTCTCTATAACTCTTAGGAGTTCATTAGACTTCTCACAGCCCGGTGAGTTTACAAACTGCGATCCATCAAAGGGGCCCAGTGAAGCTACCGGGCTGTGAACTCGGTTGGATTTACGCACAGGGTTGGCCGCAGTAACTCTCTATAGTTCATGGGGCGCACAAGGCGACCTTTGGGGTACCAAATCTAGGGCCGCCAGTCCATCAATGAGTAGGTTTAGGACCTTCCTTATGAGTTAATACTGAAATCAAGCCAGAGATTTGGGCGGTCTTATGCAAGGTTGGCCTATCTATGGACAAGGCCAAAGATCTCACACTGTAGCCCACATTTTCTTCATCTGCAAGGTCAGACCCATCACAACAGGGCATTTTGATCCGTTCCCCATGACGCTGTTGGAAAGCTATACAGATGGCATGTGTGTTATTGAAGACTTTTGGCCCTTTTTAGGGCATTCAGTTGCTAGCTTCGTCCATAGCCCGTATGGGTATGCATATGATGGCCTTCACGGGCTTTTTAGGGCTACTGGCTTCTCATTGCTGCCCAAATGGCGAAAATGATAGGTCTTATGCGTAGCTGGCCATTTTTTAGGGCTTGGCTATGCTGCCTTAAAAGATAATGATAGATGGCCATCGTTGTCGCGAGAATGATAGATATCACTGGTTGAGATTGATACATCAACACTTTTGCTAATATCTTCAATGATATTCATATGTGTTGTTCACAATATATCAGCTTGGTGACGATACCAATTTCAACAAAATTTTGTAGAACTCGCTTGATGATGATAACAATGGTAACTTTCTTGTAACACTTGTTGATATGTAGTCTTGATGCACTCGCAAAGTTCTTCTTTATTCATCCATCTAACAGTACGTGACTTGCCCCCTTTTGATATAGAAACATTATCCTGATAATATTCTGGATCAAAATCAGAAGCATCTTCAGGGACGATATCTTTTGATGAAACGAGCATTGACCAGTATACTGATACCTTGTCCATCTTAATCTATAAATCTGTAAGCTCCATTGGAGTATGCTTCCTTTATTTAGGCTCGAATTTTCCCCCTATTCTGTGGGTGACTACTATCGGTCTTTTTAACATCAGCACCATATTCCCTTTTTTAAAAGAGCAATATTTGACTCGTTTATCAAAGGCGGCCGATATTCTTGCCTGATATGACTGCAACCGCTGCTGAGCTGCCAGGCATTTCTCATCGAGCAAATCTAGCTCCTTCAACCTTATTTTTGCATTTTCATCATCTGTAATTGACTGATGTACTGCCACTCTGAGTGACACTACTTGTATTTCAATCAGGATCACCACTTTTACACCATAAACCAGTGAATATGGTGTTACTCTTGTTGCTGTCCAATGGGTAGTTCTATATGCTCATAATGCTTCTTGCAACCTCTCATCCCAATCACGCTTGTTTCCTGTCATCGTTTTCTTCAGTATTTTGACTATTGTTTTATTAAATGCCTCTACCAATCCATTAGCTGATGGATAGTAAGGTGTTGAAAATGAATGATGAATGCTGAATTTCTGACATAGCTTCTCCATGCCTCTATTTTTGAAAGGAGTGCCATTATCTGTGACAATTTTCTTTGGAATACCATGGTGGTATATTATTGCTGTTGGATGAAATTGACTATATCTTTCTCTTTGACACTGCGCAATGCAATTGCTTCTGTCCATTTGGAGAAGTAATCTGTTGCTGCCAAAATATACTATTTTCCTTTGGACGAAGGCGGATTTATAGGACCAATAACGTCAAGTCCTCAGGTAGAGAAAGGCCAAGAGGTGACTGATTGATGCAGGTCTTCTGGTGGAATGTGTATAACATTTCTGTGAATTTGACATTTGTGACACCGCTTCGCATAATCTATTGCGTCTTTGAACATGGTAGGCCAATAATACCCCATTCGATGTAGTCGATGAAATCAATTCCGCCCAGCTTGATGTACCCCACATTCTCCAGAGTGTGCCTCTTGCAACATCTGGCCTGCTTCTTGTTCATCTAGGCAGTGTAGTTGCATCCCATTGTAATATTTTTTATATAGTACTTCACTACATATGATGAATTTGCTCGATCTTTGCTTGATTTGCTATCTCAGTGCTGGATCTTCTGCTAAGATATCACATTTGAGGTAATCTATGAAAGGCTGACGCCAATCATCTGTCGTTACCTCCAAACACGATATAGGAAGTGTTTCAACAATTTCATCGATAACTTCTGAAGATGGTAAAAATCTTCTTTCTTATATAGTCACCTAGAGAGGACTTCAATTCGGGCAGGACAGAGCCACCGCCAGGCTAGCCAAAGCATCTGCGTTTGCATTTTCAGACAGTGGTACATGCTTGATTTCAACATAGCAAAACTTCTCTAATAACTGCTGTGGTTTTTGGCAGTATGGCAAGAGCTTTTGTTTTCTTATCTCGAATTCAGTCGTCAATGGATTTATGATCAATTTAGTATCCCCAAAGATATGCAATGTTTTTATCTTCATTTCTTGAGCAATTTCAATTCCAATGATGAGAGCTTTGTATTCGGCTTCGTTGTTTCCTTTTGAGGCACTATATGGCGGACCATGCAGATCACCGAGTCGTTGGACCGAGGTTGGAGAGCGTCGTCTCTTAGGTCCCGAGCTTGTGCGATAGCGTCCGAGGCTATTGATATCATCAGCAGAGGATGCACACAGCTCAGAGCGGAAGAGTTTTCCTGATCGTCGGCATCGTCTCTTGGAGTTTGATGTAGGGGACCATGTGTATCTCAAGGTCTCGCCCATGAAGGGGGTAGTTCGATTTGGAGGGAAGGGCAAGCTTGCCCCGAGATTCATAGGACCTTTTGAGATCACCGGGCGCGTTGGCGCGTGGCCTATCGGCTTGTCTTGCCATCTTAGTTGTCCGGCATCCACAACGTTTTCATGTGTCCATGTTGAGGAAGTGTGGGTCGAACATCATTCTTTATCGATTGGCGGCCGTTAGAGGTTCGTGAGGACGCTTCCTATATTGAGTAGCCGAGTCCGTATCTTTGATCGGAAGGAGCAGTCCTCCCGGACTAAGGTCATCCCGTTGGTGAAGGTTCGGTGGGGTCACCATTCGTTGAGGAGGCTTCTTGGGAGCGCGAGGCCGAGATTCGAGAGCGTTATCCCCATCTTTTTGTTGATTGATTGTATTGTATGTTGTATGTTATCTCCGATTTTATATAGTGATGAGTATGTTTCTTCTCCCTCTTGAGTTTTGCCTAGTTGCGATGATTGTGTAAATATCGAGGACGAAATTTCTATTAGGAGTGGAGAGTCGTAAGCCCCGTATCCTAGACCGTACCATTCCATAGGCTTCGCGGTCTTCCGGTCGAATTCCGGCAACCTTCGACCCTTAGCCGGTATTTACGTGGACCTGGATTCTCGTGCCGACAACCCGAGTCGATTCAACTCGGGACTTATACCTTAGCGACCGCATCGTCGCCGCGGTTTCGATGTCGCGACTCGCGCGCTGATGCGATGCCATTTAACCAACACTATACTTGCAATGGGGACGTCAAACCGCCATTGCTCCCAAGGTATAGCCCAACGTAAACATCATTACATAACCCATGTTGGGATCGTACATTGCAATGGACCTTAGGTACACCCCATTGGGCCTTAAATATGTCAAATGGGCCATATCATACGGGCCTTATATTCATCAAGTGGGCCACATCATTGGGCTGCACCTATATGCATTGCAATGGACCATGACCCGTGGGCCTTAGAATACATCAAATGGGCCTACTCACATGGGCCTTATGTGTATCAAATGGGCCTCGCCAATTGGGCCCCATATGCACATCAAATGGGCCTCAACTCATAGGTCCTAATACATCTTGACGGGCCTTAACCCATGGGCCCCTAACACATCAAATGGGCCTCGACCCATGAGCCCATAACACATCAAATGGGCCTCGACCCATGAGCCCATAACACATCAAATGGGCCTTGACCCATGGGCCTTACATGTAATCAAAGTGGGCCTCCCATCATCATTATATTAAATATGATATAATATATAATATATATATATATATATATATATTATACATATTATATTATATATAATATAATATTGTGTATATATATATATATATATATGCATATATATATATACACACACACACACACACACACACAGCAACACACGCACACACGCCATCACAGTGGGCTCCACCGTCCAGGCGGACGGTGGACAAGAAACACATACATCTGTGTGGGCTCCATGTGGGGCCCACCGTAATATTTCTATGCCATCCAACCCGCTGATAAGGTCCCATGGGCCTAGATGAAGGGTGAAAACAAATTTCACCCTGATCCAAAACTTCTGTGGACCCCAAAAAGATTTCAAAGGTAGAGGTTCAATCCCACTGTTTCTTACGGTGTGGGCCACCTGAGTCTTGGATCTGGCTGATTTTTGGGGTGGGCCCACGTCAGGTACTGGCCCACCCTATGAACGGATTAGATGGTGTATAAACATCAAGGTGGGGCCCACAGCCACAGCCGTGGGTGGCTGTTGGTACGTCCGTCCGCCCGGACGCTGGCGTGCGCAGGCAGCGCTGCTGCGTCTGTTATATATATATTTTGATTTTTATGTTATTCCATGGTTTTTGCAGGTGGGGTCCATATCCAGATAATCCGCTCCGTCCAATGGCCCTCCATGGCCCCCGACAAGCAAAACAAGCCCAATATTGGGCCTGTTTCGGTGTATAGAAACAATATGGGACATTTCAATGGTAAACTCACTGTTTGCCATGTTATGGCCCGCCTGATAATCTGATCGGTCCCATCTTTGGGCTCAACGCCTAAAAATGGCTTGAGACAGGAGTGGATGGTGTGGATTTAATACATACATCAAGGTGGGGCCTACACAAGTGGACTACCCCATTTAAAAGCAAGCTAACACCCTTCTCTCTTTTTCTCCCAGTGACGTCCAGCGTCCCTGGACGTTACACATACACGGAGGCCTTACTCAAGTGGGCCACCTCATGATGAATGGTGTGTATACAACACCTAAAAGGTGGGCCCCACTTCTAGATATATTGGATAAAATACATACCTCATGGAGGAGTCCATCAAAGTGGGCCACACAACCGTACCATAATCTCACAAAGAAAGAGAAATGGAGAGGAAGGGAGAGAGATAGAGAGTGAGACCGTGTGATGGAGGAACCCCGGCACTATGGGCCCTCCCTTGCACTAAATCATACATCAAGTGGGTCCCATTACATGTGGGCCCATTAAAATTTAATCCAACGGTGGAGATCCCTTCTCTACTAATTTAAGCGGTCTAGATGACCCTAAATATGCAAGAAAGTAAACATCATGATGGGGTCCATGGAGAATGGCCCCATCATGGAATGATCATGATGATCCAAGTGGGCCATTGGCCACATCTTAGGGTCCAAAGTGAGATCCAAACCATTGATCGGTTGGCCTCACTTGGCCCATCTTAAAAACATCAAAATCTACCCTATCAAAACACCCACCGCTTGATCTTCTTGCTCCCTTGGCTTCCTTAGCTCCTTGTGCTTCTCTTTGATGGAGGAAGATGAAAAATGGATGGTTGAGATGAGATATCTAGGGATGGAAAGGTGGGCCACACATGTAGCTTGGGAGGAAATGGGAGAGGCTCATACGTAGGAATTTTTGTTGCTTTGAAAAGTTGAAAAATGAGAGAGAGACTTGTAAGGGAGAGAGAGAGAGAGAATGATGGGTGATGGAGTGATGGATGGGAGAGAGGGATGGGGGTGTAAGAGATTTTTGACTTTTTTGGCAAAAGTTGTAAGAGAGGTATGGGTTTGTAAGAAACTTTTTGACTTTGGGGTTTGCTTGGGAAAGGGTGAAAGGTGATGTGTACTTGACATGATGGGATTGATGGGATTGATTGATTGATGTGACACCTTGTAGAGATTCCCTCGAAAGCCGCGACGCTTTCCTCGCACCGAACGCTGCCCACACCTGGCCTGCGTATCGCCTCGGCGCGCGAGTCGCGCATCGGAACCGCGGCGCGATGCGATCGCTAAGGTATAAGTGCTGACGCCAATCATCTGTCGTTACCTCCAAACACGATATAGGAAGTGTTTCAACAATTTCATCGATAACTTTTGAAGATGATAAAAATCTTCTTTCTTATATAGTCACCTAGAGAGGACTTTAATTCGGGCAGGACAGAGCCACCGCCAGGCTAGCCAAAGCATTTGCGTTTGCATTTTCAGACAGCGGTACATGCTTGATTTCAACATAGCAAAACTTCTCCAATAACTGCTGTGCTTTTTGGCAGTATGGCAAGAGCTCTTGTTTTCTTATCTCGAATTCAGTCGTCAATGGATTTATGATCAATTTAGTATCCCTAAAGATATGCAGTGTTTTTATCTTCATTTCTTGAGCAATTTCAATTCCAATGATGAGAGCTTTGTATTCGGCTTCGTTGTTTTTACATGCAGTTCCTAACATGAAGGAATAAGGTAACAAGTCACCTTGAAGAGTAATGAATATCACCGCGGCTCCTGCCCCTGATGTTCGAGAAGCACTATCAAAATACATCTGCTATAGGCTCTGTGACTCAGCCAACATAACCTGTTTATTAGGAAAATCATCACTAATGGTCTCGTACTCTTTTACAGGGTGTGCTGCCAGGAAATTCGCCACTACTTGCCCCTTTACCGCTTTTACCGGCTCATATGTAATAGTATATTTTGAAAGTAACAGCATCCATTTGGCCAATATTCCAGATAGCATCGGTCTTGTCATCAAAAACTTTATCAGATCTGCTCTCGAGATCAAAGTTATGTCATGGGAGAGATAATAATGTCTCAATTTCTGCACCGCGAATATCAGCGCCAGACATTCTTTCTCGATTGGAGACTCATTGCATTCCATGCCCATCAGAGTTCTGCTTAAATAATAAAGAGCGGTCTCTTTCCCAGATTCATTCACTTGTGCAAACAAAGCTCTTAAATAATTTTCGGCTGCAGATATATACAAAATAAGCGGCTTCCAAATAAGCGGCTTCCCTTTTATTGGAGCTGTCAATACCGGCGGCTGTTTTAACAATTCTTTTATCGAATCGAACACATTCTGGCAGGCTTAGTCCCATACAAACTCTGTGCCTTTCTTCATCAAATGAGAAAATGACTGACATCTCTCTGACAGATTTGAAATGAAACGACGAATGTACGCCAGCTTTCCTTGCAAACTTTTTAATTCTTTCACTGTCTTTGGTGGCGACATATTTTGAATGGCTTTAACTTTCCCTGGATTGATCTCAATGCCCCTGTGCCGGATAGCAAAACTAAGGAATTTACCTAAAGACACCCCAAATGCGCATTTAGTTGGATTCATTTTCAGCTGTTTCTTTCTGAGTCGACGGAAGACCGATGCCAAATGTTCACGATGCTCCTAATGATTACCTGACCTGACCACCAAGTCATCAACATAACACTTAACATATTTGTGCATCATATCTTGGAAGATATTCTGCATTGCCCTCTGATACGGCATTTTTGAGACCGAATGGAATAACTTAATAACAATAAATCCCCAGCGAAGTTCTAAACGCTGTTGCTTCTTCATCTTTGTCATGCCCCAAACCTGGGAATGGACAACTTCCATGATGCCCCCATCCAGCACTCAACTTCCATACACCAAGTCCTGATTTCGGCGCACCACAAGGAAGATTTTTGACTGAATTTTTTAATGTATATATATCTATATATGATAATACCTGAGCATGAAGATTCATGATCAAATTACCAAGCAATACTCTCCATTATAAGTCCTGATGGCTACAAGTACAAAGCTTTTCAAAAGGTACATAACATCATCATTGCTAAATCGAAAGATAGATGCAATGCATCGAGAAAGCTAAGTCTTCCAAGCTACTCCAACCCTAAAAAAATGGAAAATAGGAAGCTTAGGCAAAAAGCCTAGTGAGTACACACGTGTGTGCAGTGTGTCCTGCATGCAAGCAAGATAAATATACCACAAGAAAATCATATATGTGAAAGGCATGTAGCACGTAAGGTATGATATCAATGTCAATGCAATGCATATGCATCATAGTAGTACTCCGAGTTAATGCTACCAGCATCACCAAGTCATATTTTCATTTCTCTTATACCACGGCCATAACCATATTACACGCATCTGTAATCACATCATCATCATCATATTGTCATGCCATAATCATACAATATCAGAGTACACAATACAGCTCAGCTATGCAAATGAGGGTCAGAAAGAGTCAAATATCAGATGCCGAGGATACAATGCAATATACAATTCCTGATGAGTTCACGCATACCATCAGCTGTATCTAAATGCAAAAGCACAGTAACCCAAAATGCTGTATGCCGTGGATGTAATTCAATATGCGGTGCGAATGGAATGACCATGTTGGAGTGTGAAGTCGGGATGATAGTACGTAGTATCGCAGGCTATGGGGACCATCACAAGGGACTTCTATCCAAACCAGTCCCATACCTAATTTGGATAGTCAGACTCAATGTGGTAGACTCTTGATCTCAGGTTAGTCACTCACCCAAACCGAAATCCTAGCCATTGTGAAGGTACACATGACAAATAGTTGTGCACCATCAGCCTAAGTGGATAGTGAATGAATGAATGAATGAGTATACAACTCCTGCTTAATAAGTCCACATATCAGTACAGTTCATCTCTAGGATCATCACCGGGGTTTAGTATACACCAAATGGCACAACCGCTTTCCCAGTCGCACAGTCCAAGTGAGCATAAGAAACCTCACTATCCGCCTGGCCAATAGTCTGCCAATACCTATCCAACACGTCAATAGCGGACCCATTCACAAGCAGGTCAAACTCAGCCTAGTATTGCCCCCTACACTCGGGCAAGTAAGGCCACACCGCCTCCCAACCAACCATGACACAATGGGAGATGCGCCCTCCTGGTATTCGGCACTCGGGCGCTCATGTATCCACTCGGTCTGGACGTTGGAGCATCCTCTAGTACCAAGAGGGTTTAGGAATTTTCACCCAAGGCCATCTATGGCAGCCCGATGCTAGAACAAATTTTTGGTGTCCCATCTGGCCATCCACGATATGCCTGTGGAGGCTACAGCCCTGATGTCCTTAGGGCGTATAATAATCACAATGCAAGATGCATGAGTCATACAATCCAGTCATGCATCAATCCTGTACATACCATGCGCTCATGTGAGATAACCTTTGCCTATCAGGGAGTCTCATAACAATCTGCCCAATGACATATGCAATGGTCAACCACATCTCATAACAAACATGCAGATAATGCATATGGGCATGTATGATGATGCTATGCTGTCACATATACATAATCGGTATCAATAACTGGCCTCAACAATTGACTTCGACAATGTAGACATTTAACCAACATTGCCCCCAAGGAATAGCCCACATAAACATCAATACATACATCATGGCGAAATCACACATCACATCGGTCCTCAGATACATCGCTTTGGGCCTTACACAAGGGCCGCACATTCATCGCATTGGGCCTCACTCATGGGCCGCATATACATCACATTGGGCCGTATCATATGTACACTACACATCGCAATGGGCCTTGGCTCATGGGCCATGAATACACCACATCAGGCTTCACGACCCATGGGCTTCAAATACACAAGAGGTGGGCCCTACACATGGGTCTCAAATACATCACAATGAGCCACAACCCCTGGGCCTAAAATACACCTCAATGAGCCACGCCCACGGGTCTTAAATACATCACATTGGGCCTCGCCCTTGGGCCTCGAATACATTGCAAGTGGCCTTAAATCTATTTCACAGGTAGGCCACATACCTGGGCCTAATACACATCACTATGGGCCACATCACATGGGCAGGAAATACATCACAATGAGCCTCATCATATGGGCTGGAAATATATCTCAATGGGCCTATGATCAATCTGTCACAAGTCCTAAGTTCATGTACCCAGGAAGTTACACCATCGGCATAGTCCATGAGTCTGAGTAATCACACAATTTCTCATATGCTCACATAGTCTTATGGCCACTCCATTATCAGAAGTCCGTATGGTTGAGTGGCTACACAAATGTTACTCTACTTGTCATAATAAGGGACTTAAGGTGAGATGATTACTTGTTATTATTATTATTATACCATATTTCGCATAATGGGGCAACTGCTTTACTAAATTTTCACGTAGCCGGGCGGCCAGTACCACAATTTCACGTAGTTTAGTAGTCACCAAAGCACTACTTGATCATATGGTTGGGCTACACATTCCCTACATACCCACATGATTTGCGGCTATCCACGTCGCGCATGATCACAAGATTTATGAGCTACATATTCAGCACCATTTTGTCAAATCTAGTTATCACTCATCCCGTCAGTGATTATATGGTTAATGGCCACAATAATCATAAATCTATTTAGACAAGTAGTCACACGATTGCCCCAATTTTTATACAATTAGGTGGGCTATAAAAAATCAAGCACTCACATGTGGTGGTCCACACAACTTCCACCAATCCATACTACTAGTTGGGCCACCCGAGATCCCAAATTCCTATAGTGTAGTGATCCACATGATTCCTACCAACTGGCGGACTAAATGAGGAATAACTATTACAATAAGCACCATGAAAACGACTTAGATTACAGTAAATATATAGGCAGCCCCACACTCTAAAATGATCTAATCAAAATAGATGAATGGCTGGTAAAACATGTATATTAGGTGGTCCCTGATCGGTTAAAAGGAATAGATAGATAGACTTCTCACAAACATTACTGCAACTCTAGGAAATATTTAACGGTGGACAAGTGATCAATATTGCTCCCGTGGCATGAGATTTGGATCTGACTAGTCTATGGAACCATACCCTAAAATGATGAGGATAAACCGATGAAAGGCATGGATCTACATCATACTACAAAGTGGAGTCCATGGTCAAGGAAGCATCCCAGCATATAAGGGCACACTAGAGCTTAAGAATTTCTAATGGTTATTACACTGTTTCTACTTGTAGCGTGGCCTGGCCCACCTAAAATTGAGTTCTACTTCATCTTGTGTCCACTGGCAGGAGGTGGGCTCACTTCCCAAGTGACTGGAAAATATATAGGCAGTGTGGGTATACAACACATGCACCTAGGTGGGCTTCACATGCATCGCATTATGTCTAGGGAAGCTTTCATTGGTAAGCATGCAATTCCCTTTCCCTTTCCTTATTATTATTATTATTATTATTATATTTCATATAATTGTGGGTCCCATTGACATGGTGGGGTTCACCCCATGAATAATTCATATAACAAACAACATCATAGCTGATACCACCCACTAGATGAATGACACGGATATAAGGCACATACGTCAGGTGGGACTTATAACACATGGATGGTCTAAATGATGGATGACTGGGATGTAAAATACATGTAACGAGTTGGCTCCATGATCTAATGGCTGACCCAACTTTGGTGGCAGTCACACATCACAGTAGAACTCAAAGGATTTAATAGTAGTGAATTTTATTCCCACTGTTTCTTATAGTGTGGTCCACCTAAGTTGTGGATCTGCCTCATTCTTTTACTCATGACTTAAAATGGTCTGAAGGAGTGGATGAATGGCCTAGATATACCTTTCATCACCAAGGTGGGCCCCAGAAAAATCTAAGTATTTTGTGTATAATTTCCACTGTCCAAGTGGCATGGCCTACATGAACTTCTAATTGGCCTGATTTTTGGGACCATACAATAAATGGTGCTAGTAAGATGGATGAATGGTGTGGATTTATCACATACATCATGGTGTGGCCATGATCGGCCCACAAAATTTTACCCCAAATGTGGACGTCCAGTGAGGACGTCACTTCCTCACACCATTATTTTATTTTGATATTATTATTATTATTATTATTATTTATATATTTTCTCATCAAGGTGGGTCACTTGAGAGATCCAGTCCATCCATTGTGTGTGTCCCACTTGGTGGAGGGGTCAGTCCAAGTTTCAGATATGTCAAAGTTTCAGGTGGGCCCCAACAAGTACTTCTATATGTTTTAGCATGTCTTTACATGATTTTTGATGGTGTGGGCCACCTGAGTTCCGTGTATGGCTAAAATTTGGGGGTGACCCATTTTTAAATAGAACCCATTAAATGTACGGTGTTGATGTTCAAGATACATCAAGGTGGGGCCTGTGGTGGGGCCCACATTCTTCCAGTGTCCAGCAGTAGACGCTACTTGCTACAACGTCATTTTGATGCTGACAGCAACAGCGTCAGGTGCTGCCATTTTTTTTTAAATCATAGTTTTTCAAGTATGGGGCCCACAATAGGACAATCCAGTCCGTCAGCTGGGTTCTATGGCCCGGGACAAATGTAACAAGTCTAATATTTAGTATTTTTCGGCGTACAGAACATCACAGCGGGCCCTAACAAATTATTGCCTTTAAAATAAGTTTTTGATGGTGTTGCCTACCAGAGATTTGGATTGGCTTCATTTTTCGGCTCAAGGCTTAAAATGAACTGGGAAATATGATAGACGGTGTGGATTAAGTACATACATCAAGGGTGGGGCCCATTGTGGGCCCACAGCCCCTCCTTTCAATTCATGCAGTAGGCAAGCAGCGTCCCTGTCCGCTGGGCAGCAACGTCTCTCCATCTCTCTTATTTTATTTAAATATATATATTTTTGATATGTGCACGTGTGTGTATGGTGTGCATGTGTGAGTTTGGCCACCCCAATGGACCAATGCTTGGATGATTTGGATGTCATATAAACATTTTGGTGGGGCCCACTATCAATGGGTCCCATAAGAAGTCTAGAATAATTTGATTTTTCTTCTTTTTCTTCTTCCTTTTAAAAAAAAAATATATTCTCTTATGCATCCACACCATTAATAGCATCATCATCATCATTATAATTATCTCCACCATCATTCATATTATGTTCATCATCCATATCATTCCTAACATTAGAGTGTCATCTTCACCATTCATAAACACAATGAAAACAAAAATAAATATAAGTGGAGAGGGTGTACTCACCTTGATGAGTTACATGGATTGTTGAGATGGATGGAAGGGATAGAATTGATGGTTGAGATGGATGGAAGGGATGGGATTGATGGCCCACCAAAATCACTCCTCTCTCTCTCTCTCCATGGAAAATGGTGAAATGCTAAGGGATAGAGGGGTATTTAAAAAGAAATGAATAAATTTTTGGTTAAGTTAGCTTAGGCTAGGATTATAGTAATTAATATATGCTTTGTAATTAATGGTGGATTAAAGGGACATGAGATGGCATGGTTTGATGATGTCATACATGAGGTGTGGCATGGAGGAGAGTTGACTTGAGGTGTGCATGAGAGAGAGAGAGGGGTATGGGTGTGTGACATCACACACATGGGGTAGAGATTCTCTCACCCATGTGTGGCATGTACATGTGTGTATCACATGTGTTGTGCACATGTGTGGAATGAAATACATGGCGCCATGCGCACATGATACACTTATTATTCTTCACGGCGTATCTCACTAACGGAGTATCATACCGACGCACGGGTGGTACCTCCACGATCGCGGCGACGGGGCGATTGATATGAGATAGGTTTCGAGGTCTTGGGGTTTTGGTCAGTCGAGTTTGTACTATGAACAGCCAATCCAGGTCTAGCTAAGGGCATCGATCATCATGCACATATGCATGGAAAATGGGACGGAATGGATGGGGTCTTTACAATCTTCAGGCACCATCCTAATTTAATTATAACCTGCATAGCGTCCATGAAAGACATGATAACATACTGAGTCATACTATCAATCAGTAATTCAGTTATCGAGAGAGGAAAATTATCTTTCGGACAGGCTTCATTCAGATTCCTAAAGTCAACGTACACCCTGACTTGTTCGTTCTTCTTTCTCACTGGGACAATGTTCGATATCCACTTAGGATACTCTACCTCCCTGATAAACTCAACTTTTATTAGCTTGTTCACTTCTTCTTCTATCAGGGGAACCAAGTTCAGGTGAAATCGCCTTTGTGCCTGTTTAACTGGCCTTTTCTCCTTAGAAATATTTGATCGGTGCATTGCTACTGAAGACTCTAAACCTGGCATCTCTGCATACGTCCAAGCGAAGACATCTTTATTTTCTTTGAGAAGTTCAATGTATTTCTCAGCCTCTTGCTCAGAAAGACTGGTGCTGATGAATGTGTTCCTTGGCTCTTCATTTGTACTCAAGTTTACTTGTCGTAAACTATCTATTGTTGGATGCCCCCCGTCCTCCATATGCTTGGGGCCATTTCAGGATGCTTGACTATTTTAGGATCTTCCTCTGATAACTGTTTGACCGTAATCATGTTCACTGATGATTCTGCCCCCAATCCTTGAAATTTTTCTTGCTTTTCCTGGATGACCCTAATAGGAATCTGAATTCCTTTCCCATGATTTAGACCGGTGGGTTCTTCGTAATCAAAACCCATACTTTTCATTATTTTCTTGCTTGCTGGACTATATCTTTTGAGATCTTGCGTTGTCAACTTACCGCAATACACATTGTCCTTGGTCTCTTCTCCTATCTTTACTTTTGCTGAGGCGTAGAATTCTATTAGCTCCAGGTATTTTGCACTGGCCTTGACTTGAAACCTTCATGGAATAGCTGAAAATGGCTTGTTTCTCTCAACATACGGTAATGGCAATGTATAATTGGACTACAAAATTTTCAACTGTTCTAGTGATAATAGAGTTAATGGCAGCTGCCCTGGTTATCTCAGATGCTTTGGTACAAAATAGAATTTCTTCTTTGTTTCTGCAGCTCTAGATGATTATGCCTTTTTTGTTTCTTCTTTCATCATCTTTACTTGAATGTCCTTTAGGACTTTATTTTTAGCATTTGTTCTTTCTTCTTTATCGAACCGTTTATAATAACTGACGTTTGCAAAGAAGGCCTCAGCTTCTGTATAGGGCTTCGCATCGGCCATTACTTTATACTGTACCCCATCCTTACAGTATTTGAAGCATTGATGCAGAGTAGAGGGTATGATGCCGTACTGATGTATCCATGGCCTTCTTAGGAGAAGATTATACGTCGTTACTACATTTATAATATGGCACACGACATCAGTGGTTAGTTCTACTATCTCTCCAACGTCACTGTAATTTTACCGAGTGCATATTGCCCATCTTAATTGAACCCCTATATCATCATTCCACTAGGGCGTAGATCGGAACGACAATAACCCAGTTTACTCAACATTGAGAATGGTAAAAGATTCATTGCAGACCCATTATCAAGCATAATTCGTTTAACATTCTTACCACGGATGTGACCATCTATCATTAGCGGCCTGTTATGCCCTGTATCGTAGATCAAATCATCGTCAGAGATAGAAATGACTGGCAGACAGTCTTCTTCCTCTTTATACTCTTCGTCTTCCATCTCTACTACTAAGGTTTCCCTGACATCCTGATTAGATAGCACTTGAACCAAACTCTATCGAAATTCCTCTGACAACTTAAGCGCATTGTAGACGCTTAATCGAGCTAGTATGCCCTTTAAATGACTTACCACATCATAGGTCACTTTCGCCGTCTCGTTCTTTTATTCTTTCTTATCACTATCATTCTATCCTTCAATAATTTCCCTTCTTATTATTCCTATTTTCTGCTTTGTAGGGTTTATTATCTTCTTTCCTGATCATAGCATAATTACTGCTACTTTTCTCGTTGTCTCACAATCTTCTTTCCCTTTCTTTTCTTGAGCCTTCTCCCAGATTGTTAGCATATTCACACTTGTCGTTGCATCCCTTTCTTTTTCTTTTTCGATCACTATTTCACCTTTGTCTATCATCTGTTGTATTATACATTTCAACTACAACAATTTTTCGTTGGATGTCCTACCAGGCGATGATAGCGGCAAAAATCTCTTTCCGTCGTTCTTGTCGTGTCTTTGGGGTGCTGGTAATTCTATTGTACTGGCTTTTAGCAATTAGTTCATCATGGGGACAATATCTTCCCTATCGAACGTGAACCCTTTATGAGAATTGAGGGCTCTGGGCCTTTTTCCACTATACATGTTTCTCGGCTGGTTCAATTCTTCCTTCCATTCCGGCCTTTTATATCTAGAGTCTCTTGCATCTTGATTTCTTCTTGTACAATCGATGCTATTTGCAGCCATCTTGCTGGGTCCCCTCCTGCCTATCTCATAGTGAAACGCTGGCATCTTCCGAGTCATCAACTCTAAAGCATGAGCCTTAGTGGCTAGGTCACGAAAAGTTCTAATATCAGCGTTGGTGAGTCCGAACGCGATCCTTATTTCCATGGAGTTTAGGCACGTCTCTACCTATTCCTTTTCTTCTGGCAGCTATCTACATGAGGCTCCCAATGTCTTTCATCTATCTATAAATTTCTCTACTAGTTCCCCCTCTCTGTGCCGTACAGAAGCCAATTCCGTAATACTAACATCACGTTCTGAAGAGAAGAAATTTGACATGAAGGCATCCTGCATTTGGTTCCAAGTACATATCGATCCCAGGGCTAGGCTGGAATACCATCTAAACTCTTTACTCGTCAGGGATGATCTAAACAATCGTAAGAAATACTGCGGTACTGTAGAGAAATTCCCCATGCTGGTGATAAAATGCATTAAATGTTCCTTCGGCGATCCTTCCCCATTAAACTTTTGGAAATTCGGGTCCTTGAAGTTAACTGGGAATGGAACATCCTCTACTTCATGTGGATATGGTGTCCGATATCTAAACTGGCCTACATTTTCGTGCTCCCTTTCTATTCTGACGGCTTCCTGCATGACTTGTCTCAACTCTTCTTGTGTCACAGTTCTCGCTACTGGGATAGACTCAAGTGATCTTGCCCCCATTGGTTGAAAGCCTTCGGGTTGGTTCTCTTGCCCATTCATTGTGCCCATCAATGAGGAGCCGCTATTTAAGCTACATTATGCGCGAGGGTCGCTAAGGCTTCTTTGAGATTTCTACACTCTTCCATTAATGCTCTCTGTGCTTCTACCATTTCATTCATACGATCCTCCGTAGTTGGCATGTTCTCACGGTTCGTTCCGGCCATATGTACTGCAGCTTCTCTGCTCTTTGATGATATGTAGTTGGGGTGGGGTGTGAATATGTCGACGTAATATGACTTGCGAAGAGAGGGGAAGATGGAGTATCATTCAACTTCTCTGTGCCCCTATCACCATTGATTGATTGGGGCGATACGGACATCGGTGAGCCTACTAGTAATGCCTTAACTTTTTACTCTTTTGTCCATCTGATTCTTGGGGCAACCAAAGCTAGGAATTTGCGTGACGTTAACTACAGAACTGTTCGCCTGGGATATATCATAGGAGGGGCAAGTTCAAGGTTTTTCTTAACAACGTTACGTGTTATCGGTCCTCTAACTCTGGATGAAGGTGGATTCATTCTAGGGCTTCTCGTATTCCGTGCTCTCGTCTTGCGAGATATTACAACGGTTGAGTCTTTGTCACCTCTCGATGTTTAAGGTGAAGCAGACACAACTCCAGCTATCGCTCGGGCTGAGTTGTTTTTGCTTACAGGGAACTAAGCCCTGTGCTTAGGAGGCTGGTTCGGCGCATATTCCATTGTGAATCTAGTCGCAGTGAAATAGAAGTTCACCTTTCTTGCAGAAATTTCCATTGGTCGTAATTTGTAGTTTGATTCCTTCAATCATAAAACATAGAATTAAATTGTAATTAGTATTTGAAGCATTAAAAAATCTACCTTAGAGATGAAGGGGAGGATGTTCCCACTGAGAGTTGCCATTTTGGCGTCGAAAGATGCCAAACTACAATGAAAGTTCTATAATACTCTCAATGTTAATATTAAAAAGATAAACATCCCCAGCAGACTCACCATTTTGTTTCAAAGAAGAAACAAATGCATTAGATTTGGGGAATTATCTTATTAAAACATAACAAAGAAAGAATATATTTAGAACAATCATTGTATTAATAATACTGAGTTCATTTACATCCTCTAATATCCCTTGATTCAAAGATAGATTATTTGAAATATAGAAACTGACAAAGTTTGAATGTCAAATCTTGAATTTGACAGCATTTCGACTTGTGCTTCGGTCATCTCCTTAGGTGGAATGTTGTGTTGATTTGATCATTCGAACTTTTCCCCTTTTGAGCTTGTCCCTTGTGCAAAAGGAGAGCTTGGAGCGACGAGGATTGAACTGGATGATTTTGGCAGCCCCTTGGCCCCTTTTGTAATTAGCGATATAATAACCTGGTTGCGCAACCCGTGCAACAAGTTGTTGAGCACAACCAGTTTATTGGTTGCGCGAAACTGTTCTCCCTTCTCACCTTCAGTCTTCCTTTAGAGCTCTACTCCTCTTCTAAAATTCTTCCTCTCCTAATGAGAGGGGGAGTGGGGTATTTATAGGCCTCCACACGTGCGAAACCTCGATCTTTGTGTTATGGGACCTACTTTGCATCAGATCTAACCATCTAGAATAAACTATTCTCTGACATTGGTTGCACGACCCATGTAATGGGGAGGATTGATTGCGCCGTCTACACAACAAAAAAACTAGTTGCGCGATCTACTCAAGTCCTTGTTGCGCGACCCGCGCAACTTAATCATCAGTTGCACGATTCGTGCAACAACTAAATATGGTACTTTTCTTTCTTCCTTTCTCACTTCTTCAATTCCCTTTTGATCTTCTTTCCTTTCAATCTTTCTTCATATTTTTTATGCTTCAATAGAGGTAGGTTAGAAATAAGATCAATTTTAGTCTTATTTATCTCGATTCCCTTGGACGAGATGATATGTCCAAGAGCAATTCCCTTACGAACCATGAAATGACACTTCTCCCAATTTAGTACCAAATTCTTTTCCTCACCTCACATCACTTCAGTATATTTTTTAAAATTTTCAAATACTCGCTAAAGGATGGACTAAAGACAGAGAAATCGTACATGAAGACCTCTAAATATTGCCCCATCATGTTAGAAAATATATTGAACATGCATCACTGAAAAGTAGTGGGGGCATTACACAGTCCAAATGACATCCTTCGGTAAGCAAAAGTGCCAAAGGGGATGTGAAAGTGGTCTTTTCTTGATCTTTAAGGGCTATCTCTATCTGATTGTAGCCCGAATATCTGTCAAGGAAGCAATAGTAAGAGTCACCAGCTAGCCTTTCCAAGATTTGATCAATGAAGGGTAAAGGAAAATGGTCCTTCCTCGTGACGGTATTCAACTTTCTGTAGTCAATGCACATTCTCCAACCAATAGTTGAAAGTGCCTTGCTTTGTCAATTAGCGTGAGGGTTGAGTCAGCAAGACAAGGGAGCCCCATAGGAAGAATTTTTAAGCGTCTGCCTCAACAGGATGTGTGCCCGAACTTGTCAAAGGTAAACCTTAGCCTCACATCCCATGTCCCGAAACACCAGGTATATAAAACCCTTAAAACTGGATAGAACATCTTAGGGTTTTTGGTAAGAAAACTAATTTGCAAAATTAGGAAAATTTTTAAGTTTTATGCCTTTGTCGATTTATCGACACGTTGTTCGATGAAATCGAACTCTGTTATCGATGTCCTCGAAACTATCTCGATATTATCGAATGGAGGACTTCTGATGTCCAACAACGACAAAGAACTCCATACTGAATTATTGATGAATCGATGGACTGTTTGATATCATTGACATTTGAATCTCAAGTCCATCGAGACGTCACGATAAAATCGACATTTGGTCAGTTGTGTCCCATATTCTGCTAAGGCATATCATGTGTGTCTCAATATATCGAAGAGAGACTCGATATCCTCGAAATTTAAATCTCGATGATATCAAAAGACCTTCGATGATATCGGATTGGGACACAAATCTGTCCATCAAGTTTTTAGTTAAAATCATTCAAGTATCGAGGATCTCTCGATAAAATCGATATTCAAATATCGATCATATCGATAAGAGGTAGATGTCATCGAAACTTGACAAAAATCGTCTAGCAAGCTTATAGGAAAATTCTTGAAATTTTCAATGAATCGACACCATCATTGATACCATCGATATTCAAATTTCGATGATAGCAAAGGATCCTCGATCGTATCAAATACCTATTTTTTTCAAAGGCATCTGCTCTCTCATTTTTAAATGTCGAGGAATCGAACCTTGTTTCGATGAAATCGGAGTTCGAAATCCGATGACATCGAAGTGCATTCGATTCCCTCGACCAGTTGGTAGAAAGGTTCAAAACCATTTGACAGTTTGAGTTCGTATCATCGAGCGGCCATTCGGTGCTATCGAGAGTATACACTGGATGATATCAAACCTGGCTCGATGATATCGAACTCTGTTAAAAATATGACTGTTTTATATCCGTTGAAACTTTTTGCCTATTTAATGAGAGCTTGCCTTTGGTTGTTTTGAGAGAAAATAAAGAGTGCTTTTATGTGTTCAAACCCAGATCATATACCTTAGGCCTTTTCTCTCATGGAAGTTCATCATCCAATCTCCCCTCATCATTGATATTCAATAGGGTGGATTGGGGAATGAACTTTCGCATTCAAGGATCCTGCAACTACCATTTTAATGAAAAATCATTAAGCTGAGATACCTTGAATGCATAGATGATTGGAATCGCTCTGTCTCCTTTATAGGAAAATATTTAATAGATTAGGATTCCATCATAACCTTGACTCAACCCATTGCCTTACATTGGAACATCATCTGAGTTGCGATTCAAGGGAGCTGAAGATTCTTCATCGTCAAAGGAGGAGATCTTCATTAATGTGCTTAATGGGGCTCATCTACTTCTCTATAAGTCATTAGACTCCAGAGAACCCTTGTGATCATTCCTTTTGTAGGATTGGGTTGAAGGTGATTCTCACCCCTTTCAAGTCCTCATAGGAGGCCTCTGATGGGAATGTACGTAGGGGTGCTGTGTGTTGACCCTTGCTTTGTGGAGAGCATAAACTTAGTTCCTTGTGTAGGTCCTTAACCTGTGTGGTCTAAAAATTAGGTGTTGTGTGTTGACCCTTGCTCATGGGAGCATAAACTGGTAGGTTCCTTGTGTGGATCTTTGGCCTGTGTGGTCAAAAAATTAGGTGCTATGTGTTGACCCTTGCTCATGTGAGCATAAACTGGTAGGTTACTGGTGTGGATCCTTAACTTGTGTGGCTTAAAACTTGAGTAATGTGTGTCGACCCTTGCTCCTGTGTAGGGCATAAACTTGTGTCGTAGAGACATATTAGAGTCAGCCTAGAGTAGGTTGTATTGGTCTGAGGTGAACCTGTTTTGAAACCTCCGTTAGTGAGATCTAGTACACTCAAGGGTTGAGTGTGTCCGCCGGAAGTGGAGTAGACACGTAGTCGAACCACTATAAAAACGATTGTGTTTGAGATTGCCATTTACTTCTACTATTTGTGTGATTTCTCTAATTGTTCTCATTTTGCATCTGTACATGATTATCTGGAACTAAGTGAATCAAACCTCACACACAGTCACATCCATCATAAACTATGTTGAGCATCTTGTTTATTCTTTAAATAGTTTTGTGATTGGATCCTCTATTTGGCTTGGAAGCCATTAGAGTTATTTTAAAGAAATCCTAATACTTGCATATTTATTTAGGATAGGGTTGATAGGTTTTTAATTATCATAAAATATTAAAAAGTCCTATTCACCCCCCTTTAGGACATCTTGACATATTCCCACTTCAACTAAAGCGGTCATTACCGCAATTTCAATTCGTATCAAAGCGGGTCTCTCTTAAGGGCTTCACCGCCTAGAGAGTGATCTTGACTGAAGTTGGTAATACGGCCAAAGGAGAGGGATCATCTGTAACCAGACCTCTAGTATTTGATGGATTAAATTATACGTACTGGAAGGCTAAGATGCATTACTTTCTGAGATCTTTGAATCATGATGTTTGTGATATTGTTGAAAATGCATATGTGCCACCAACTGAACAAATAATACTTGAAAATGGCACAACTATCACTAAACCGAAATCCAAAGAAATGTGGACAACATTCGATAAAGAAAAACAAACGTTTGAAGCTAAAGCAATGAATGCTATTTACTGTGCTGTGTCCCAAGAAATCTTCAATCAAATAGTATGTGTGAAACAGGCAAAGAAGCATGAGACTTGTTGGAAACAACCCATGAGGGAACCAGCACAGTAAAAAGATCCAAACTACAGCTCATAACATCACAATTTGAAAATCTGAGAATGGAAGAGCATGAGACCTTCATGGAGTTTTTCACAAAACTGAACATCATTTGTAACTCCATGGGTGGATTAGGAGAAAAAGTTCTAGTTCCAAAAATTTGTAGGAAAATTCTGAGATCCTTACCGGAACGGTTCAATTCTAAAGTCACAACTATTGAAGAATATAGAAATATGGATGAAATGAAAGTAGAAGAACTTGTAGGTTCCCTACAAACATTTGAACTACATTTCAAGCAAACTCCTAAACCTAAAAATATTGTCCTAAAAAATTCTAAGATTACTTTAAACGAGGAAGATGAAAGTGAAAGGGAGAATAAAGATGATGAAGTGGCTTTGTTGGTTCAACAGTTCAGAAAATTCTTTCATAAAAATTGTGGCTGACCATCTAAAGGAAGACAGATGGACAACAAACATTTTACAGGCAAATCTGGTAAAAAGTCCAAGGAATCACAATGGTACACCTGTCGAAAGTTTGGTCATCTGTCCACTGAATGCCCAAATAAGAAAACCAAAGGAAAGGCAATGGCGGCCACATGGGATGATACTAATGAGTCAAAATCAGAATAAAGTGACTCAAAGAGTGATGAAGACCAAAAATCCCTAAAAATTCTCATGGTCTCTACAACCTCCATCATTCCCATAGAAACTGAAAAAATTCAAGAACCTCAAGCCACCGAGTCATGTCCATCTGATAATGAGGAAACAGAGAACGAAGAAGAAGAAAAGGATAAACTGCAAGATGCCTATAATCAACTTTACATCCATAACATCAATATCCTTAAAAGACTTGGGATAAGTGAAAACAAAAATAAATTGCTACAAATAGATCTAGACAAAACATTGGAAATCAATACACACTTGATTAATGATCTATAACAATACCACTCAGAAAATGATAGGCTTGAAAGAATCAACACCTTTCTCAAATCTGAGTCTAAAAAACAGAATAAACAGATTGAACTATTGAAAGATAAAAACATGCATCTTCAAAATGAAAATCACACACTCAGGTTTGATGTAGAGGAATCCAAAAAATCTGTTGAACTGAATTATAAATTTTTCCAGAGTAGTTAAAAATTAAAAAAAAACTCTTAGGAATGGGAAGACTTGGGAAAGATAAGAGTGGATTAGGATATGACAAATTCAAGTCAAAATCCAAAAATACAACACCAACTGTTGAGAAATCAGTTGCATCAGGAAGTAAAACAAAAACTACTGTTTGTCATTCATGTGGAGATTTTGGTCATTATAAATTTGAATACATGTCTCCTAGGAAGACTCAACTCAATTCTGGTCAAAATCATGCTGGTAAATATGGACCAACCAGAAGAACAATACAAAATGACAAGAGTCCACCTAGGAATATGGCTAGAGGTGATACACATTCATCACCACCAAGAATGACCAAGAGAATAAAAGAACTATTGGATCAGGTGGCTGAACTAAATAAAAAAAATGAATTTATGAAATAAGGAAATGTGATCCAGTCACCCAACTTGATTAATGAAGCACAAACTACCATAGTAAGAAATCCTGTCACAAAATGGGTAGTGAAAGAGAAGAAAAATTACCTTGTTACTCACTCAAATCATATAACAGGCAATGATGCTAAGTGGTACCTAGACAACGGATGCCCTTGACATGTCATGGGTGATAAATCTCTCCTTACAAATTACTCAAATCTTGATGATGGGATTGTCACCTATGGCGATGGAAGCACTGCTAAGGTAATAGGATAGGGAACTATCAAAGGAATGAATATGGTCAAAAATGAGATTGCCTTTTACATAAAAGGATTGACACATAATCTTCTAAGCATTTCTCAAATATGTGACAACGAGCATGTGGTTACATTCAACAAGCAACAATGCGAGATCCTAGACCTATCAGGTAAACAAGTGATGAAGGGTTGTCGCACAAGTGACCACTGCTATGTCAGTAAAGGCAATGGAAAGGCTGATCCATATGCTTAGTAACATTTGACCATAGAAAACATGTCTAGGTCATGCATCTAGATCTGGATGGTTGTTGAAATGATGCAATTTTGATGAATTTTCTTGTTATATCTGAGGTCTCTTCACCTCATTCTTTTTTGTGCATAAAAATTATTAATGTTTATAATCTTGGATGGTACATTATTTGTACAAATTTTGATGTGTATACTATCTAATATGAAAACATACTAAGTTATACATATATGAAAGATCATCGAAATGCTGAAATGAAATATATGTACATCTTCGATATGTCTGTCGATGAATCGTATGGATCCTCGATTAAATCGAACAAGTATCGATATCATTGACACCCCTTTGGAATCAGAAGAGTCACATGTGCGAGAATGTTACTAAGGACATCTTCGATAACATCGAATGGGGTATATCGATATCATCGAAACTATGTTCAATGATATCAAAGTTTACAGCCCGATAAAAGGCGGACGAGCGGGAAAATTTTCATTTCATCACTCGAAGCTCGTTTTCTCTCTGCTGCTCACCTTCCTCAGCCGTTCTACGTGATTCTTCATCTGTAAGTCTCCAAGATCATCAAAATCCGATAATACCTCGTCTATTTCCCTAATCTTCAAGATTGCATCTTGTGTCTTTTGGTATTTCTAGATTATCGAGAGAAGTTCTGTCTATAAGATCATCAATTCATCAAATCTCTCTCTCAATGGTTACCGGTCAATGGGAAAGGACAAGGAAAAAATGTCCGGTCCTGGAGAATCCTCAAGATCCTCTAGACAAAAAGTCCTTGCTCTAAAGGAAAGGGCAAGGGCGTCTGATCATGGGACCCCAACATGCTAGCGAACAAGACAAACATCGCGTGGTGGGTCCCAATATGATGCACCGGTCCCTCCTCCTGCTAGGGTAAATCCTGCTCTGAGAAAATATACTAGAAGAAAGATGGTCCATGAATAGAATTGACAGGGAGTGCCTGAAACCATACAATCTGGAACCGCTATTAGCTGCAATTGATTGGTTGCTTCCTCGACTTTGGCGGCCCATGTCACTATGAAAGAACTTATAACTTCTTTGCTTCCAGTCACTCTCCAGTGGCAGAACCTCCTTCTATACTATTTCCATTGGGGATGTCGACGTAGAAATTACCCCTAAATCTATTGCAAGCATCTTTGGCCTCACTCTGTCTCCAGTCGGTCTCTTTGACCTGGACCTTGAAAATGCTGACACTCGATCTAAGGTCACGAGATTTCTTTACCATGGTCGGGATATTCCTTGGCACTAAGGTAATGCGTTAAAGGTAAAATTCAAGGAACCTATGTATCATATTCTGCATGACATCTTCGCCTCAAACATGTACCCTCGGAGTACCAATCGAGTAGACCTTACAGGATTCATGGCCATGGTAGTATATTGTGTAGCAACTGGGATCAAGATATGCCTTCCCACTCTGATTGTTCACCAGTTAGTGTATGCAATTCACACTTCTTGAGACGTCCATTTACCCTACCCTCGGATTATTCACGTGATATGTGATATGATCGGTCTTCTGGTAACAAATGATCAGGAACTTCCTCTCCAACACTTCAACAAAAATAACATTAAAAAGATGGATTTGAAGTTCCACCGATATCCCGAAGATCAACCTGAGGAAGGGATTCATGAAGAAGGTGAACTGGGTGAGGGGGTTGCATAAGCTGAAGGAGCAGAAATGGCCGAAGGTGACCCTCGCGCATCGCAGCAAGCTCCGTCTCCATCCGACCCCGTGCAGGAAAAAAGATTCAAACTACATCAAGATCAGATTGGAACGACTTTGTAGGAAGTCACTCAGATGAAGGAGATGATGAATGCAAGGTTCACTGCTCTGGAAAGATTGGTGGCTGGGTTGCAGCAGTCGGTGCAACAATTAGTTGATTTGATAACTTGCCGACGAGATGATACAACATCGTCTTCATCAGCCCCTCCACCGTAGCATCGACAGTCTTCGTACCATCACACACACTCGATACTCATCTCAGCATTTGGGCATGAATATCTTTATGAATTCCTTACGCTCTTATGTGTGTATGTGATGGCTACCTAACATGACATGTTTGACAGTTTTTTTTTTCTTTGTTTCTTCTTTTTGGGATGGCTTATGGAAATCCTTTGAGTGAGGAAAATACTTGTTTGTTTGTTTTTGGTTGCCCATGGATGGGCTAGATATTTATGTTTGTTGGTTTGGATAGATGTTACAATACTGCCAAGCTTGGGCAGTTTCTATTTTGGATATTTCTATTGGTAGCCAATTTATAATTCATATATCTTTGCTACCATATCTCTTTGCTCTCAATTATGCACTAAAGTCTAAGGAATACTGGTATACATTGTGTTTGCTTACTTCTGCATATTCCTTATCACTTGAGAATTGATTTTGTGATTTATGTCTATCCTGCTAATGTCTGTTCAATTCACAGCTCTCTCATGCCCTGGTCTGCATAAGTGTTATATTAGGATGTGCCTCTTACATCTATCTCTTCTAATTATGCATTCTATTTTGAAATACTATCTGAGTTTTGCTTCTCCCATATGCTTCAACTTCAGTCAACATACATTACTATATTGCCCTTTGCCAATGACTGACAAAAAGGGGGAGAACAAATCCCACCCCGGAGGAAAATTGTGTGTATCTGTTTGTTAATGGTGGTACACGTGTTAGGGGGAGCAGCTATAAGAAGATGGGGAGAGCAGCTACTACTGAAGGATACAGGATACAGTCGTGTGTATGTGTGAACTCAATAGATTTGTAAAATTGTGTAAAGTTCATGTACACACAATTTAGGGTGTTGGTCTAGAAGTTGTTCTAGGGTGTTTTGTTATGTAATTGACAAAGGGGGAGATTGAAAGTGCCCTGGTTTGTCAATTAGCGCGAGGGTTGAGTCAACAAGACAAGAGAGCCCCATATGAAGATTGTTCAAGCATCTGCCTCAATAGGATGTATGCCTGAACTCATCAAAGGTAAACCTTAGCCTCACATCCCTTGTCCCAAAACACCAGGTATATAAAACCCTTAAAAATGGATAGAACGTCTTAGGGTTTTTGGTAAGAAAACTAATTTGCAAAATCAGGAAAATTTTTAAGTTTTTTGCCTTTGTCGATTTATCGACATGTTGTTCGATGAAATCGAACTCTGTTATCGATGTCCTCGAAACTATATCGATATTATCGAATGGAGGACTTCTGATGTCCAGCAACTACAAAGAACTCTGGATTGAATTATCGATAAATCGATGGATTGTTCAATATCATCAAAATTTGAATCTCAAGTCCATCGAGACGTCACAATAAAATCGACATCTGGTCAGTTGTGTCCCATATTCTGCTAAGGCAAATCATGTGTGTCTCGAAATATCGAAGAGAGACTTGATATCCTCAAAATTCAAATCTCGATGATATCAACAGACCTTCGATGATATCAGATTGGGACATAAATATGTCCAGTAAGTTTTCAGGTAAAATCATTCAAGTATCGAGTATCTTTCGATAAAATCGATATTCAAATATCGATCATATCGATATAAGGAAGATGTCATCGAAACATGACAAAAATCATCCAGCAAGCTTTTAGGAAAATTCTTAAAATTTTCAATGAATTGACACCGTCATCGATACCATCGATATTCAAATTCTGATGATATCAAAGGATCCTCGATCATATCAAATACCTATTTTTTTCAAAGGCATCTACTCTATCATTTTCAAATGTCAAGGAATCGAACCTCGTTTTGATGAAATTGGAGTTCAAAATCTGATGACATCGAAGCGTGTTCGATTCCCTCAACTAGTTGGCAAAAAGGTTCAAAAGCGTTTGATAGTTTGAGTTTGTATTATCGAGCGGTCATTCGATGCTATCGAGAGTATACGCTCGATGATGTCGAACCCGGCTCGATGATATCAAACTCTGTCAAAAATATAACTGTTTTATATCCGTTGAAACTTTTTACCTATTTAATAAGATCTTGCTTTGGTTGTTTTGAGAGAAAATAGAGAGTGCTTTTGTGTGTTCAAACCTAGATCATATATCCTAAGCCTTTTCTCTCATGGAAGTTCATCCTTCAATCTACCCTCATCATTAATATTCAATAGAGTGGATTGGGAAATGAACTTCTGCATTCAAGGATCCTACAACTACCATTTTAATGGAAAATCATTAAGCTAGGATACCTTGAATGCATAGATGATTGGAATTGCTCTGTCTCCTTTATAGGAAAACATTTAATAGAGTAGGATTCCATTATAACCTTGACCCAACCCGTTGCCTTACATTGGAGCATCATCTGAGTTGCAGTTCAAGGGAGTTGAAGATTCTTCATCGTCAAAGAAGGAGATCTTCATCAACATACTTAATGGGGCTCATCTACTTATTTGTAAGTCATTAGAGTCCAGAGAACCCTTGTGATCATTCCTTTTGTAGGATTAGGTTAAAGGTGATTCTCACCCCTTTCAGGTCCTCATAGGAGGCCTCCGACAGGAGTGTACGTAGGGGTGCTCTGTGTTGACCCTTATTCTGTAGAGAGCATAAACTTAGGTCCTTATGTAGGTCCTTAACCTGTGTGATTTAAAACTTGGGTGCTGTGTGTTAACCCTTGCTCATGGGAGCATAAACTGGTAGGTTCCTTGTGTGGATCCTTGGCCTGTGTGGCCTAAAACTTGGGTGTTGTGTGTTGACCCTTGCTTATGAGAGCATAAATTGGTAGGTTCCTTGTGTGGATCCTTGGCTTGTGTGGCCTAAAACTTAGGTGCTATGTGTTGACCCTTACTCCTGTGTGGGGTATAAACTTGTGTCGTGGAGACCCGTTAGAGTTAGCCTAGAGTAGGTTATACTGGTTTGAGGTGAACCTGATTTGAAACTTCTGTTAGTGAGATCCGGTACATTCAGGGGTTGAGTATGTCTGCCGAAAGTGGTGTATTCACGTAGTCGAACCACTATAAAAATGACTGTGTTTGAGATTGCCATTTACTTCTACTGTTTGTGTGATTTCTCTGATTGTTCTCATATTGAATATGCACATGATTATTTGGAACTAAGTGAATCACACCTCACACACAGTCACATCCATCATAAACTATGTTGAGCATCTTGTTTATTCTTTAAATAGTTTTGTGATTGAATCCTCTATTTGGCATAGAAGCCATTAGAGTTATTTTGAAGAAATCCTAACACTTGCATATTTATTCAGGATAGGGTTGATAGGTTTTTAATTATCATAAAATATTAAAAAGTCCTATTCACCCCCCTCTAGGACATCTTAGCATATTCCCACTTCAACTAAAGCAGTCATTACCGCAATTTCAGTAGTAACTCTAGTAAGCACGAGTTCATTATCGGCATTGGCTACGATGGTGATTCCGAACTTCTTAGGAACCACCTGAGTTAGACTCATCCATTGCCTATCAGATATGGAGTATATGATACCTTGTAACACCTTGATTCTCATAACCCGCGGATGATCGCTCGAGTACGAGAACCCGAGGGTTACGTCATAAAATGAAACTATCATACATATACTTATTAACAAACTTCATAACATTAAAAGGTAACTACTGTATAAACTAATAAAAAGAGTTCATCATACATGAGTGGAAGTAAGGAAGTAAAGTGAGATCCCTCAGCAAGGGATTTAATTACAATACTCAAAGATAAACAGCTATAGAGTCTGTAATGTAAAGCAGTAAATCCTATGTCTTTAGTGGAGCTCCAGCAGCTTGACTCCATCATCGTACAGTTCCTCCTCACCATACTCCTCCTTAGCTACTCCAGGAGTCCCATCATATGTGCCACCTTCCGCCATCATACCTGTGTCTATTTGGTGCAACCACACGATTGGGTGAGTTAAAACTCAGTGGGAATTTTCTGCAAGAATTCATGTATATCATGTCATTCCAAAACAATTTAAACCAAATATATTCAATCATAATGAGGATAATATGAACTTGTATGTAAATGTATGGATATATGAATGTTGATAAAGTCACAGATCTAGGGATGCACATCCAGCTGTCAAAATAAAGGGTCGCCCAAGGAGAACTAGTCACCTAGAAAAGTACTCAAAGGTATGCCCAAGGAGAACTAGCCACCCGGAAAAGACCATGCAGGTGAGTGCGCCCAAGGATCTCCTAGAAAAATACACGGGGTATGCCCGAGGAGTGTCTAATCCCGAAAAAGCCTCATGTAAAGAAAGAGCGCCCAAAGTGGCACAAATGCACATGTTCTATGAGTTAACTGAAGTGATAGAAACTTTCAGTAAATCAACCAGAGCGTGGCTTACATTAAACACTCGAAAAAGATCATATGTCATGCACCATGATACTCATGTATGCTCCATATGATTAACAAGATTTCTCTCATAGACATTGTCAAAGCTTGCGGTCTTTTAATAAAATATCAAACATCCAAGCATGAGCTCAACATAAGGCCTTTTTTTTGTTCTTTCTCTAGGTCCAAATGAGGGCCCATAAATGTGACATATCAAGTATAATTAAATTAGAGACAAGTTCATTCTACATCTCACAAAAGGTGACATTCCACACTTAGTCTTCATTGGACAACTTGAGAATGAGTTAAAGCATCATGACTCTTGTCATTACTAGCAGAACTATGCCCAAAATTGAGCAGTTACTAGAATAATCTTAGAGAATGCAAGACTAAATCTTAATCACATAATTATTACATATAGGACTTGGATAAATGGAAATTTTATGTATTAACGCATGTTCAACACAACCAAATAGGAATAAAAGAAATAGTTTACTATTCTAAGATTTCATGCATCTTGGATTCAAGTTAGAATGAGTCTAGCATATATAATGAGTTATGGAGCAATTTACCATTTGAATGGAAACAAGGTTCCCTACTTCTTAATACAATTAGTAGATGTGTACATATAACTAGGCAATTCCAAATGTGGCATAAATAGTATGATACAAACTTCTATAAGATGAATTAGAGCAACAAGGTATAAACATTCTCACATGATTAGTGATATCAATTCAAGATTAAAGGGAGTAAAATCAACATTTACACAATTATAATATCACTATGCTTTTAGGCTTAACGCTATCTTAGAATTTAATGAAATGAGGAAGCCATGTGGGATATCCCTCACCTTAAATGAATGTCTCTCTTGATTTGAATTTTCTCCAAATGAGCTTATGAGTTCCTAAATCATTGAATTAAGAATGAATTTCTATTCTAGTTCATGCATCGATTATGGTTGTTTTGAGGTTGCTTTCACTTACTTGATTTGAAATTGATTGAAGGAAAGTATCTTTCAAGGATATCAGTTGCAAACAACACCTGTAGGAGGCATCAAAAGGTTCCAGTGAGTCACAACTGAGTTGACTCGGTTGGACTTCTTCAACCCACAACTAGTTGAGAGTTTCAAATTTGGGGAAAACTACTTGTTATGGTAGTCAGCTACCGGGGTCCCAGATCTGTAGCAATACTTCGGGTTTCTAGCAAGAGTCCTTAATGTCCAGTTAAGATCAGATTAGATTCAACATATGTAAGTGACTGAGTGGGTCAACTTATAACTGAGTTGAGAGATTTGAAATTAGGGAGCAGGTGTTGATTCTATACCTGAGTGGTGATTGCTCTTGGTTGTTGGAGGAGTTAGGATGAGGTGTGATTACCTCTTCGTGTAGCTAGTTAGATGTACTCCTAGATGCATCATTTCGACGCGTTATCATTGAGTTAACTCGGTCTAGGCACCGAACATAGAAATGAGGGGATGGTTGGGATCATTTGCAATCGGTCCTTGGGTTAATTAACTCAGGGGATCAGCGACATCTCTAAGGGCCTTATTGGCCAGTTTCAAACGTGGTTTCTTGGAGATGACACATGCTAGACTCGGTTGGGTATTTGCCGAGATAACTCGTGAACGAGTTGAGTGCTGTATTACTACAAACTGATGGAATTAATTTAAAAAGAAATGGGTCTATCGACGATACCTGCACTGATGGTGAAGGAAGTTGGGGTGTGAGTCATGACGAGTATGACCGAATTGAGCTCACGAACGGGACTTTGTTTGTGAACTTCACTTGTCCAGAGTTTTCAAAAAAACTCAGGTGAGTTGATCGGATTGGGGCGATTTGAGTTGATCTGACATGGTCCCGATCTCCTGGTCGGTGAGTCTGCACAAGGGTCGTCGGACGGAAGCAGGATGAGGAAGAAGCAGTGATCAGCACAGAGCTGACTCAGTTGGTGCAGACCGAGTCGGGTCTGTGCCAGTAGCACTCTGCCTCAGACCTACATGCACTCTCTCCTCCTCTACACTCACTCTTTCTCTATCTCTCTATCTTCTCCTCAGCAAATGAATGGGTCAGACATGACACTAACTCGCTCATTTAGAGAGGCTGAGTCGAGTGGTGACAGTAGCTGGAAACTTGTTCCAGCAACTGGCTCTCTCTCTCCTTTCTTTATCTTTCTCTCCTTCCTACTCTCTCTCTCTCTCTCTCTCTCTCTTTGCAGGGAGATGAGTCGGACCTGCCCCTAACTTACTTTGGCTGAGCTGAGTTGCTACAGAGGCTTGTAATTCGCTCCAGCTGCTTGTTCTCTTACTCTCTCTCTCTCTCTCTCTTCCTTAAAAATGCCCTAACATCTAGCTACTTATAGCCTTTCTACTTCTAGATATTTTTACCGCTAATTATAGAGATTGGTGTTTGTTTGATGTCAAGAAAACCTATCATCAGGTCCTTGTAATTGTCGGATCGTGTGCATGGGTCTATATAATTGTCCTTGATGGACATTAGATGGGGTGGGTCACACGATGAACATCTCGGATTAAAGGAAGGACTCCCCTTTTGGAATGCGCTACCAACGGTTAGATTGAGGAAGATGACCCATTGGCCATGGCGGTTTTGCAACGTCCGGTTGATTCAATGATCAGGGCCATTAGGACGGTTCGGATGATCCCTGGGATACATGTGGGGTCCACTGTACGGTGACAGAGGGCTGAGGATCAAGCACGATTAGCCGCATGGAGGCTGTTTGTACCGAGCTATTATCTCGTCAGATTCTCCTTGATTTCTTGGCTAGCTATGAGATTTTCAAAGAGCCCTAAGGCCGATGTCCAAGATTGGTTGAGCGATCCTTCTAGAAGTTGAGTGGCTAAGATCGGATTTTGTTAAAAATGACGTTTATTCCTTCCTCCTTTTGCCGGATAGGTAGCTTATTTTGGAAACCGTAGGTGTGACCAGGACTATGGTGGATGCATGGGAGAGCTTCGAGTATCCTGAGCAAACGGACTTGCCAGCGAGGTGCCGCTGATGTGGTTCTGGGTGACACGGATTTCAGCACGCAGCGAGAGCATTTGCATTACTGATCAGGGTGGATGATTGTGTATGTGCGCGGGTAATACTACGTATAATTCGGACGTGTTACAGTCGGTGGGCCACCTCGATCCTGATGGATGATCCTGATCATAGAGACGACAACTGGAGGTGGGCCGTTACGGATTGATGAACGAAGTTAATTCGTTTGAAATATTGAACGTGAGAAAGTAAGAAGAATTTCCTGCTTTTTCTAGCTTCTATCGGGTCAGCCCCGATTTTGACCAAGCAATGGTCCCATGCACTGCGGGAGTGCATGATATCGTGCTCATGCACAATGTCAAAAGTGGGACCCACGCCACGATCAGTACGATCTGGACCGTTCGTTAGTGCTAGTATATTTACTATTTGTCACTGGTTCAAGATCAGATGGATTTATGGTTTAAATGGGTCGATTTATTTGATTTACTTCTTTGAAAGGTTGGTAGTGTTGTTCTACATGGTAAGTTAAAGTTTAGGAATTTCAGATGTGAGTTGTTACATACCCACATCCAACAACTTAAGTACCTCGGCCTTAACCACTTCCTTCATGTTTGGATTTAATCGACGTTGTGGTTGTCGGGAGGTCTTTGCACTATTCTCAAGATGAATGTGGTGAGTACAAATCAAAGGGTCAATTCTCTTGAGGTCTGCAATCGACCATCTAAGGGCTCCTTTATACTCAATAAGAGTAGAGATAAGCATACTCTCCTGTTCTTGTTTAAGGTGGGAAGAAATCACCACCAGGTATGTCTCATCTTGACTTAAATATACATATTTAAGATCAGAGGGCAAAGGTTTTAGGTCAAGCTTCGATGCTTTGAGGCTAAATGGTAGAGGCACTACATTAGTTTGGGATAATTCTTCAAATTGTGGCCTCCACCGGTTAACTTTAAGTACTGGCATAGCATCAAGCATGACATCCATCTCCGTAATAGTGTCATCATCCAAATTAGGGGAGTGAGTCAAGCACGTCTCTAGAGTGTCAAAGAATAGAGTCAGGATTGCTCTATCTTCCACAAAAGAATCTATCAAGTTAATGTCGTGGATATCATCAACATCCTCTGACTTTTTACTCATATTGAAAAAGATATTGAGCTCCAATGTCATATTTTCAAAAGATAAATTCATAATTCCATTCCTACAATTAATGATTGCATTTGATGTAGTAAAGAATAGGCAACCAAGAATGACGAGAATTTGAGTGCTCACATCTATGATGGGTTAAGTATCCAGGATAATAAAATCTACTAGATAGTAGAATTTATCAACTTGGACCAACACAACCTCAATTATCCCTCTCGATACATGAACTGAGCAATCAACAAGTTGTAATGTGGTCTGGGTGGGTTTTAATTCACCTAGACCCAATTGTTCATAAACCGAGTAAGGGATCAAGTTCATACTCACCCCCAAGTTAAGAAGTGCATGCTCAATCCGATAGTTCCCAATTATACAAGTGATGGTCGGGCTACCGAGATCTTTGTATTTTTGTGACACATCTTGCTTGAGGATGACACTCACTTTTTCTATCAAAAAGATTTTCTTTTGTATGTTTTGTCGTCTTTTGGTAGTGCATAGATCTTTCAAAAATTTGGCATATGAAGGGATTTGTTTAATGACATCCAGTAGAGGGATGTTGACCTTCACTTGTTTAAGCACCTCTAGAATATCCTGAGAAATAGATAGAGGTTTTGGTGCAATCAACCATTGAGGGAATGGCGCAATCGAGTTACTTTGAGGTTCTGGTTCTAACCCATATGGAGTAACGCTAGGTCTATCATTCTTATCTTCTTCGGGGTCCTTAGGCTTTTCATCCCTTACCGGAATAAATTTACAATTGTCTTTTCACTTCTAAGAGTGGTGATAGAGTTGGCTTACTCAATTTGATTTGAAGAGCTTGGGTTACTAATTTCACATTGTGGCTTTAGATTCGGGAGAGGTTAGGCTGGAGGCATCCCTTTCTCCACACTCGCTAAGTGTGACTCAATCCTTTCATTGGATGATGCAAACATTCCCATTGTTGTTTTGATATCCTAGAATACTTGTATTGTATTCTAGTTGAATAGCTCTTCGTTTTTCATGAATTTTTGAACCATATCCTCTTGGGGCCTCTTCTGATTTAAAAATTGGGTAAGGGCCTCTTGTGGGTTAGCTGTTTGTCCATTCCTCCAACTGAAATTTGGATGGTTTCTCCAGCTAAAATTCTATGTATTTGAGGTGGGTCCTCTGAAAGGTCTTTGGTAGTTATTCACGGCATTCGATTGCTCATTCAATATCTCTTGAAAAGTAAGAATTGTTGGGCAATTCTCAATTGTATGTATGTCACAAGCACAAATACCACAAACAACTTCCACAGCCTTATTAGATTTGATAGGTTCTGCCTTCTTAGGTTCCATGGCCTTGACTTTTCTTGTGAGATTGGCCACTCTTGCACTTATATCATCTTCCTCTTTTAGAACATAAATTCCTCTCATTTCCTTTGATTGAGTGGGCTTAGAAGTGGTGAGTCTTGGAGAGGTATCCCATGATTGCGCGTTTTCTGCCAATTGATCAATGTAATCCCACGCATCATCGGCCTCTTTGTTCATGAAATCACCATTACACATCATCTCTACTAACTGACGCATTGGTGAAGTTAATCCATTATAGAAAAAGCTTATTGTTCGCCATACTTCGTAACCGTGATGTGGATAGGAATTTGTGAGATCTTTGAACCTTTCCTAGCATTAGAAGAAGGTCTCTTCCTATTTTTAGGCAAAGTTCATGATTGCCTTCCTTAAAGTGTTAGTTTTATGAAACAGAAAAAACTTTTTAAGAAATTCTTGGGTCATCTCGCCCTATGTGCCAATGGATCTTGGCTTTAAGGAGTGCATCCACGTCTTGGCCTTCTCTTTCAATGAAAAAGGAAACAATTTAAGTTGCACTGTGTCCTCAGATACATTTGAAATGTGTAATGTAGCGACTATCTTATCAAACTCCTTAATGTGCAAATATGGACTTTCAGAATCTAGTCCATGAAACTTAAGAAGGAGTTGTATCACTCCAGGTTTGATATCCACGTTTCCTGCATTAAGTGGAAAGACCATGCAGAAAGGTGTACTCACCCCCACTGGTTGTAAATAATTGCGTTATGCACCTCGTTTTCATCTTGAACTTCCTCAACTGGTGGTTGAGGTTGAGGTTGATTTGCAGCCATCACTTCAATTAACTAGGAGGATTTCAAGTGGTTCTAATCCTTTGATGGATAGGCAATCCTTTGACTAATCCTCCTTCACTCAAGAGACGTTGAATGTTCTCATGAACCCACTTGGGCATGAAACACGCACAACCTTTAAGTAACTAAATAGTTAAACGTAAAAAAGAAAACTATAAAAGCTAAAACAAATAAGAGATCTAGAAAAAAAGAGAGGGTTAGAACAAAATTAACGAATAAGAGTTGATATGTTAGGAATCCTACAAAATAAAAAAAAAATGTTAGTTCAAAAAATAATTTCAGAAAAAAATCCTAACCTAAAAACATAGTAGAAAAATAAATCATATCTTAACCTAATTCTAATACCAATTAATTCTAGAAAAACATAGCCGTAGTCCTTGGCAACAACGCCAAAAACTTATTCACAACCCCAAGTGTAGTGTTGTGATGTAGTAATAACTCGTGAGAACGAGGTCGAATCCACAAGGACTAAACTTGTACGTATTCTGAAAAGAACTAGAATTAGAACTAAAAGAAGATCTAAATCTGAATTCTAGAATAAAAGAGAGTAATTGTAAATAATGTTTAAACTATCAATTAAAGGTGGGAAATATGGTGCCAAGGATCCACTTGTAGCTATTAAGATGCTACCTTGCTTGAATCAATAAACACAATTGCAATTGGAGTCCTATCTTATTTGATAGGAAGATAAAACAATTTAAATCAAAACTGAACTTTTCATTAACCTAATTCTCAATGGAGGAGAATTATGAAGATTGGAAGGGATTCCATCACCCTACCATGCCCAAGAGACGATGGTGAATAATGGGATTTACCAAATCAGTATCTCAAAGGAGGAAAAGAAGATATCCAAAGCTATCACAGCATCTATTGTAATTTGAGTCATAATAAATCATATAAAACTGAAAACATTCCTTTAATATCAAACTAAAAATCAATGAAGTTCAATAAGAACAAAAATCAAAGCAAAATAAACATCCCAACACACTTCAAGCTTCACTTTTGAGCCCTAGTTAAGAGGTTTAGCCAACCATAGACATGATTAAAACCAAATCTCTTAAACAAAGCATGAAAAATAAATTAAGGAAGAAGAAAAACTCTTTGGCGGCTGCTCCACCCTTGTGCTATGCTCCTTGAGACCTTTCCAAACCCTAAAAGATGCTTTGGAGCATCACAAGGAGTCCTATTTATAGTTGTGGAAATCCAACTTTCACACCGAGTTGGAAAAATCTAGAAACTGCCACAAATTTACACACTCTGTATAGTTTCTCAAAATAGACTCGAGGTTTAAACCACCTTAAATTTAACATTCGGAGTTTCAGAATATGCTTTTTAGGACAATTTTAGGAATATGTTGGTTTTCAGGACAATTTCGAGATTCCTTTTCTTCACTTCAAATCTTTAATTCTCTTCATTCCTCATTTGGTTTTCTTAGATCTTTGGCATGTGAATTCTTCATTAATGAGTTCCAAATCTTGAAATCTTCATTTAATAATCTTTTGAGCATAAATCTTCCTTTTGGCATCAATTTCACGTTAAGCTCTCGAAATCACCTCACACATGAAAACATGCATAATTAAATCGATTAAGCACCATCTAGTTTATAAAACCAAGGTATAAATAGGGAGAAATATGTAATATTTCACACTCAATAGATGACACACTGTATCCCATGCAAGAGGACCCTCAATGCAACACACGTGGTGAATCTATTCTTCAGATATGTCATGCGGCTACACGGTTCCCAAGGCCATTACTTCTGACAGTGACACGAAGTTCATTAGCTACTTTTAGCAGACTTTGTAGACTCGATTCGATACACGACTTTAATGCAGCAACGCCTACCACCCACAGACTAATGGGAAGACTGAAGTTGTGAATCGCATATTGAGAAACCTCCTTCGATGTATTTTAGGTGAAAAACCAAAGCAGTGAGATTTGGCCTTATCTTAATCAGAGTTTGCATTCAACAACGTGGTGAACCGCTCGATAAGGAAGTCCCTATTCCAAATTATTTACAGTTGAGTGCCTCACCACACACTTGACTTAGTCACTCTACCTAAGCTTCCAGGCACGAGCATTGCAGCAGAACATATGACAGACAGGATCATGGGCATTTATGCAGAGGTGCAAACCAAGCTATATGCCTTGAACGAGAAGTACAAGGAGCAAGCGGACAAGCATCGATGACAAAAGGTGTTTGAGGTGGGCAACCACGTTATGTTCTATCTACATAAAGAGAGATTTTCGACCGGGATGTACAATAAATTGAAGAATAAAAAGATTAGACCGGTACCGATCCTCCGAAAGATCAATGACAACACTTACGTTGTTGATCTTCCAAATGACATGTCGATCTCATGAACTTTCAACGTCGTCGACCTGACCGAGTATCATGAACTAAAGCAGGATGAGAAATCAAGGATGAGTTCTTTTGAAGTGGAGGGGACTGATGTAGAGCAGGTCGCGGACAATTTCATGGCCAAGATGGATTAGAAAAGGGCCGATCGGAAGTGTAAGTGATTCGGACCATCCAGAACTTAAAACGAACGTATCTCGCAAACCAGAATGAGTTATCTGACATGCCATCATTGATTTTGACGTAGGACGAACTAGTTTAGCCACCCAACATAGTTATGCTGGGTTTACCATGTAGAATTTGCGAAAGTAGTTATCCTTGAGGAAGATGGTGATCAACCTCATCACGTTCATCCCTGCGTCAATTTTATCCTGATATAGCCACATATGGAAACCTTGCAAATGGGATTGCATTAGCTAGAAAGCTAGGAGAAGCGCTCCTACTATGGAATGAGATAAAGGATAGATTTGCATCATCATCTCCCCCTCCTTCCTTGCTGCCCATCAGGCAAGATGAAGGCTTGCTTAATTCACTAGCAGATGTGTGTGAGGGCTGCATTCTTCAAGAAGGCTCTAGAGATTGTGGTATGCATGGAAGAGAATGGGATTTCTCAAAATAAGACTAAACTATACGAGGATTTACATCGAGATGAATTACAGGATGTTCACTAGCAAGCAAGGCAGGACCAGCAGAGGGAGCGAAAGAGGGCGGTGGAGGCTTTTAAGTTTTTGTTGGGACTTCCCAACTCTTACTACAGGAGCGAGTGGTGGCTTGAACCAGTCGATGGGGAAGATTATAGTGTCATTAATTCTACTTAACAGCCATTATGTGCATATAATATACTGATGGAGCTTGCCATTGAAATTATGGAAGGCCATTTCTAAACTCACTCTTGTGACTGCTGATATCATTGGTCACTTCCACAAGTCACATCCTCGACTTGACTCGACTCGATATCTAGTTGATCAGGTGAACTTGAACACTCGAACCAGGTTTTTATTAAACTCAACATGTCACCTTCGATGGCATCAAACAATGCTCGATCCCATTGAGAGTTTTCAAATTTTCTCTAGTTGGTCATTGGACTATCAGGGCATTTTTTTCGATGCAATCGGAGGGCATTCGATGACATCGAAGGAGATGCTTGATGTCATCAAATATAACATGATGCAATTGAGAATTTCTAAAAAATCATGTTTTATATCTGGAGAATTGAGGTATTATTTTGATGCCATCGAAGGATTAGCTTCAATGACATCGAAGACTATTTGATGCCATCGACAATTTTTATGCAATTTTACATAGAGTTGCAATTTTACGATATTTGTTTTTGATTTTGCTTGGGATCCTTCTATTGACTATATATATATATGGGTGTAAGCGAGATTGGGAGGTACTTCTAGGTTTCTAATTTGTCTAAGGGCTTCAAAGGGCGTGATTCGAGGTTGTTCAAATCGGGTAAGCTCTCTCTATGTAATTTCTGCTTTCATAGTGATCATTTCTCGCTTTATGCCGTGATTTTTTCCCGCAAGGGTTTTTCCACGTTAAATAGTTGTGTTCTTATTGTGCTTGGATTGTGCGATTGGATTACTCCTCTTGATTCTACTCTGTGTGCTTCCACGGTCACCCAACAAGTGGTATCAAAGCTTACGTTAGGCCACATATTTGAATTTGTAAGGAGAAGTATCAATGGCTGGAAATTCAAAGTATGACATTGAGAAGTACTCAGGGAAAAATAACTTTGAGTTATGGAAGATTAAGATGATTAATCTATTAACTCAGTAAGGGTTAGATGAGGCTATTGAGGAGCGACATGAGTCTATGAATGATGATGATTAGAAGACTCTGGAAAAGTGTGACGCCTCTGTTTTCGAAACCCGAGTATATGACTTGTTTTCCAAAAACCTGAGTGTTAGCCTTTAAAATTCATTGTAAATTTGAACCGCTTATCATTAATCAAAGTTAGCAGCAACTGTTGGCGAAGTAAACCATGCATTATATAAAAATATTCTGATCATCATAAAATTCTAAATGTAGCGCCCATATAGGACTTATACAATCCCCAAATAGGAAAGTTCATTAAATAAAAATAAAAATCTATCATCGAATGGTGGAGCTCAATATGGGCCACGGGGACCCCGTCTAGCTCCTTAGCTACCCGATCTGCTCTAGCAACCTAGTGAATAGCATCGGCTCGCTCTACACCTACCTCAATTGATATGGTTTGATAGCGTCAATGGCTATCACAGTGAAGAGTACCCTCTAAGATTACACACTCATCATTCATAATCCAGAATAGATCGCAAGTCATAAGAATTAATATATTAAGCAGTACAATTCATAATCTTAATTATATACTCAAAAGTTAAGCCAATCAATATAATCTCAACATTAAGGAAATGTAGTAGCAATCGTAATGCAAGTGAACGTGTCCAGATAATCAAATAATCAATCATACAACTTTCTATTGCACTCAAAAATCATTTTGTAAAAATGAATAGACAATAAAGCTTTAAACCTCCACTTCACCCATAAATCATATCATATGTGAACACCGTAAGATGTCTAGAAAATCGATAAGCGAACTTCAGCTCCACCCAGAAATCACAATACGACTGAACACTATAAGATGAAGAGAGAATTAAAATACAAACATCTACTTCACCTGGAAATCATATCATACGTGAACACTGCAAGATGGCTAAAAAATCGATAAACGAACTCCCGCTCCACTCAGAAATCATAGTATGACTGAACACTGCAAGATGAAGAGAGAATCAACATATAAACTCTAGAACACCCAGAAATCATATCGTACGTGAATACCACAAGATGGCTAGAAAATCAATAAACGAACTCCTGCTCCACCCGAAAATCATAGTATGACTGAACACCGCTAGATGGCTAGAAAACCAACATACAAAACTCTACTTCACCTGGAAATCATATTGTATGTGAACACCATAAGATGACTAGAAAATTGAGAAACGAACTTCAACTCCACCTGAAAATCACCATACGACTGAACACCGCAAGATGAAGAGAGAATCAAAATAGGAACTCTGACGTCATTCGAAAATTCTATGAAATCCACAAGATGGCTAGAAAATTGACAAATGAACTTCAACTCCACCCGAAAATCATAACGAACTCCGCATAATGACCCGTAAATCAATAAGATATGCGAATATAACCAACAAGCCACAAAAGGGCTCCAATATCCATTAAAGCCATGAGGGCAAATATGCGGTCCAAGCTGTGTAAGGCAAATGTGCGATCCAAGCCGTGTTAGGCAAATAGGGACCGCAATATGGTGAGTCCAAGATAGGTTTCATTCATTCCATCACTTAAGCGCAAGTAGAAACACACAATTAATTAATAAATGTACAATTAAAGATAACATATTATCATCAAATCGTTTATACTTGCTATAATTAAACACATGAAATAGTTGCACAACAAATTAACATATTAAATACTGAGGTAAGTAACTTAATAAGAGAAATTATATCATCATCTATGTCTAGATTGATGGACTTAAGTGGGAAGCTCAAATGACCTTGGAATTTTTGTGCTAATCTTTCCTTAAGTAGTTGTTTTGGGGTAATTAGCGCTTTACTCGATTGCTTGTGAAATCCGCATCAATCACTTTAAATTGTATCGCATGGCTCTAAACGTGTAGATTAGTGAGCGCTATGTTACTCTGAAATCTGGGATCCATCGCTAAATTCAGTTGTTCTGGGGAATTTTTGGAAGATCTGGATCGGACCTGGACCGCGCGTCGAAAGTCCGATGGCGATGATCTTAGGTTGTTGCGGTCACCGAGTTGGGCTTGGTCATCCCTCAAAAATTAAGTCGATCTGATGTTCTCGGTCGATTTGCTTGAGCTCGGAGTGAAGAGTGTGAGAACGGTTGGAATTTATTAAGCTTTTATTGAGATCTGAATCGTGTCGCTTGTAAGCTATCTGACCATTGGATTCTGACCCAATTTCACCCTCTGATCAGGATAGTTGGCCCAGGCATATCCTAGTGCTTGTGGACCTGATCGAGTTTCCGTGACCGTTGAATTGTGTGTGGTCCGCCACGGCTGATCTGAAGAGCCGGTCGGTATGAAAACTGAGCTTGACCTAGATCCATGGTCAAGGAGCTTAAGTCCGACCTTTCGTGGTTATTGGCCTACCAGAAGTGCTTCGTTGGATCGAGAAAGGCTTACTTTGGTTATAACCTAAGTATACCTTGACCCTGGGGTTATTTTCGTCAAGTTTAGGCCTATTTATAGTCCTTAAACCCTAGCTCTCTTTTCCATACGATTTTCTCTAACCCTAGCTTGGAAAGAGAGTGGAAAAGAGAGAGAAAGTGAGAGAGATAAGTTGGTGAATCATCTTGGATTCTTCTTTGTTCTTCTTCATCTTCGAACCTTCACTTTGAATCGTTCTTCTGACGATTCTGAGTTCCTTTTGGGGTAAGTTAACCTAACCCTAACCTGTGTTAGAGCTTAGACTAAACTTGGTGTTGTTGTATCTCATTTCTATCCTTATTTTAGGGTATTCTATCGCCGTTGACGAAGACAACTCGTCTAAATCAGTTCGGTGTTCATTCTTTGCTTAAGGTGAGGACTTTAAGTGTATAGGTTATGGTTTTCAAGGCTTTCAATCCCAATTAGTGATTTATTCTTGCTATGGATGAGATTTCACATGTCAAATGTTATGTTTACATTGCTTTCCTGATATGCATATGCTATATTGAGATTTGTGTATTCTATGTGTATTTATAAAGTACCGTATATGTATAAATTATGCACTTATGGTTGCCATGATTATTTGTCATGTATGTATGCTAGATGCATGTATGACAACTCCTTGGTAAAAGGGATTGTCTAAATGCATGTATTTCAACATACATCATGTATGTTGTTCCATGTATGCTAAGTGTTTGTAGAAATGCATGAGTGATCTAAGTGTAACTGATTACACTAATTGTGGGCGTTGAGAAGTGATTCTCAATACTCCTATTGATGCGCATGATTTTCCTTATGCAGTTACATTCCAAGTTCTTTTAATTCAAGCATTACCTATGCTTACATTTATGTTAAGTTGATATTCTTCAAGTGCTGGTGTACCATGATTTGAGTTGGTTGTTTCATTACTGTCTTACAATCCATATGAGCATCTGTTGTAGGGTAAGGTGTTTGGGACTATGTCTTAGTCCAGGAAATCGGTAATTGACCCTATATTCGTGGTTGAGATTGCTTTCGCCACGTAAGACGTATTAGACGAACCCGAGTCGTATTAGAGTTGTCGGCAGTGGTTTGGCCACGCGGAGTGTTTGCACACTCTATGTCGTTCAATTCAACGTGCGCTCGTGCTAGTCGAGTTCGTCAAGTAACCCGATTGTCCGTTGTATGTTAACCATGTATGGACGCTACTGTTTGAATCTAGGATACCGAACTTACCAGTGAAATCTTAATAACCATGGTACCTGATCCGCTAAGACTCATGAGCCGGACATGGTGGTATGGGACACCGTGGTCGAGCTGTCGGCCTACGCTGGGGTGACGAGCCTCCCTGTAGTGACCAGTGAGCAACTAAACTCGTGAGCCGATTATGGTGGTATGGGACACTATATTCGTGCTGTCGGCCTACATTGATTGGTGACGAGCCCTTTGTAGTGACCTCGAGCATACCTGGATACCGCAAGGAGGTGACGAGCCAAATTGTGGTAGTAAAGGCATGAAAGGCGTGCATTGATTGGTGACGAGCCCTTTGCTACGACCTCAAACGTATGATCGTATGAGATATCTAGGATTGACGACCCTAGAATGGATCACTGTTTGGATGGTGACATGAGGAAGGTATCTTAGCTTCCTAATCTGGCTGTGTGAAATGGACTAATAACAACTTGGTAATTATATCCATGCACCGCATTTGCATGTGCTTTGTAGATGTGGCGCACTTTGAGACGATGTCATGCGTAACGTAAGATGAAGACGCTGAGGGTGTACGCGTGAGGGCACGCATCATACCGCATTCATACTTACATTAACAAGAGTACTTATGATTTATTTAATTGTCCCGCTTTATCATTACCTGTTTGATTGAACCGATAACATGTTAACCGGTGCCTTATTGTTCCACCGAGTTGATCACTCACTCTCACGTTCGGGCGGTGTTAAACACCCATCAGACTCTGTCTTAGGCCCCGATGTTGCAGATGTGGATGCGACGTCGAGGCGAGCGGGAGCCGGATGACGACGAGGCGCCTTCTCCTATATGCGGTTTTCGAGACGGGTTCTAGCGAGCCTCGGTCGATGTGCGGGACCATGGGATTATTTTTGGGACTGAAATGATGTAATTGATACTTATAATTTTGTTAAATAACACTTTCACACGATCCGGCTTGTATATGTAATTCGGGGTTTACACTTGTACACATATTTTACTATAAGTCTTCCGCTTGCTTTATTCACTTATCCTTGAATCATATCTGTGTTTTGGCTTAATCTATTCCATGTTTTATGCACTAATACGTCAACATACATCCATCATTAAATATGTTGCATAAGTGATGTTTTGGAACTCGGGAGCTGAGTTATGCTCGACCCCGAATTTCAGGGCGTTACTCAAAGGGTGAGTCCTCACCTGATCGCGCAACCTAGTTGGGTGTGGCTTGCTAGATAGCACGAATGTAGCCCAACGGAGTCAAATTTGCTCAATAGTTTGAGACCACAACCCAAACAAAAACATCAAGGAAAATAGTTAGTACTTGACTTCTAGGGTCAATACATTTAGTAAAAACTCCCTGAGTCAACTCAGTAACAAATGGATGTAAATGAGTTTCGATTTACCTCTATCTCGGTGACTTGAAAGGAACTCACTTTGGGTTTACATCGCCTAACAGCTACAAGGCTAGAGTAAGCCAACCCAAACTCAGCCAAACAACTCCACCGAGTTGACTCAGCAGTTGCAAAAATAACCCAAATCTCTCTTCTTCCTTTTCCTTCCTTTCTCTTCCTCTCCTTCTCTTTCTTACTTTTTCCTTGTTCCGCCTCTCTTTTCTTCCTCCCTGCTAGAATGTCCAACAATGGGTCTGGACAACCCAAATTTGAGCTAGGTCCAAACCCAACTTGGACTTAAACTTGGTTCGAACTTGGTAGCCATAAAGGTAGCGAGTTGACCCTCCTTTCTCACGTTTCTCTTCACCTCTCTACCTCTTTTTCTCCTCTCTCTCTCTCTCTCTCTCTCTCTCTCTCTCTCTCCTTCTCTCCACTACACCATCCAGCAATCTGGACCAGCTAATGCTTGAGTCGCGCTCGACTCGACTAGGCCGGGTTGGGGCAGTAGCCACACCCGAGCTCCCTTTCTCCTCTCTTTTCTCTTCTTCCTTTCTTCTCTTATTTCTCTATCTTTTTTTTCCTTACCAACCCAACAAAATGACACATGACAACCAACAATCCACCAAGGTTATAGCAGCTGAGTGTCAACGAGTCGACTCAAACTCAACTCATCAGCAAACTTCACATGCCACTTTGTTTCCTCTATTAACTTGGATTTAAAAAAATGGGATTGTTTTAGGGCTGTAATTGACAATAGAGAAGGCCTACCTGGTGGGTGAATGGATCACAAATCAGTGATTGCAACTGGTTGTGCAGTGGGTAGTTTTCGACGAGGAAAATGAGCTCCTCCAATGGCAAAACTCTATCCGACAGACCTTCCTTCGATCTGAGGCATGTGAATGTCAAAGAATAGTCCAGGAAGGCTAATAGGAGGGATATTTCAAAGCTCCAAGTTGGTTTGGTGGTGGGTTCAAGCTTCGAAAGAAACAGGTGTGTGTAAGGAGTGCGGCTGTGGGGAATGGAGCAGCGAATTCCTTGCTACATATTCTCCTTCTTTTGAAGCCCTGAACCTTCCAACACCTTCAGATGAGCAACGAATGGCCAGGATTTGATTCTGTTGTCCAGCTTCTTTAAGCAGCTGGTAGAATGGTGGTTTTGACATCGGTTTTCCACAGAAAACCCTGATCCATGTAAACAACAAATTGATGGTTGAGATATGCCTAAATGGAGGGCTAAGATTGGAGAATTCCTTCTCACGTGGATCACCAGCCTGACAACAGTAGAACGGTTTCCAGATTCAGAAAGATAACCACACATAGCTCGACTTGCACTCGAGTATGTGTGCACGCATGAGTGCAACTGCATGTGGGACCCACAATACTTTGGTCAAACCCCTTGTCTCGACACGATGGATAGTTTGGATCAATCAAACAGGTGATCATGGTGGGCCACAGCCCATCCCAAATGGACGTTGTCCGTTTGTCCGGACGCAGGCAGGAAAAGCCTTTCTGTTTTTGCCATTTTCATCGGGTCAAACCCGATTTGACCGAGCACTGTGTTCAGTGCTGCACGGGAGTACATAGGCTGTGTACTCCCAGCTCAAATGTGGGGCCCACTATGATCCTTTTGATGGATTCATTCTATTGATTGGCCTCTATTGGTTCTAATAGGCCATTAGTCCAAAATTAGGGCAGGTCCAAAACTCGGGCAGATCCAAAACTCAGGTGGACCATACTTTGTGATTCGGGGTCCTTAGTTATAGGTTTTATTAATTCGATGGTTAGATTGTATCTAAATATGGTCATCAGCGGTTACAAGGTTTTATAGTTCAATTTAGACAGAATTTTTCAAATACTTATATGATTCGTCAATCCAATATCTCAATTGGACACATGATAGTGAGTTTGAATGGCTGGATTGCTTCAACATCAATCGTTAGTGGTCCACCAAGATGTTTACCCGAAATCTAGCCCATCCGTCAGCTCCAAAAACTTAATATGGGCCACTAATCTAACTATGAGGCAGATCCATAGTCCAAGTGGGCCTCATCTGGTGGTTTTGCATTCAATCTAGTGATACCTGACAATCCAACAGTCAGATCATGTTTATACTTGGTTTTCAACGTCCTTAAATGTTCCCAGGCAATATAAATACACTTCCACAGATAGCTCCAAAGTCTGATGTCTATATTGTTTACTAAGTATCTAAGTTTCTTTACATAATATTGTTAATCTAATGAACAGTGGGTTTTAATGATCCAACGTTTGGTTTCAAGTTAGAATGAGGGTAATTATTAAGTTAAATTAGTTTTACGTTCATCCTAAATTGGGTCCTCAAGGTAATAGCCGAGTACTGAAAGCACGGGGTGTTATAATAAGAAAGCCAAATCCTCAATCTGATTGTGTCTAATGAATGAGGCTCTCAACAACGTCATGAGGGAGAAAACCGCAGCGGAGTTGTGAGTGAAATTAGAGGATGTTTATGCTAAAAAGTCCCTCGAAAATCACATACACTTGAAGTTGTAGTTGTTCAACTTTAGGATGGTAGAGGGTGGAGATGTGGAGTCCCACATCAGTAATTTTAACAAGTTGATTTGCAAGTTGCTAGACATGGAAGAAGTAGTCAAAGATGAAGATCAGGCATGTATTTTGTTGAATTTTCTACCAGCATTGTATGAGTCTTTTAGGGACTCTTTGTGTAGTAATATATCTCTGTGTAAGACCCGTATCCTAGTCCTTACTGTTCCATCAACTCCCGCGATCCTTCCCGGCGCATTCTGGCAATCCGCGACCTATAATCGATGTTTGCGCGCGACCCTAAGTCGTATCCCATAAACTTGAGTCAACTTAATCCAAGACTTGTACTATTGCGACCGCACCATCGCCGCGGTTCCAACGCCGCGACTTGCGTACTAATCCGAAACCTAGGTCCGAAGATGTGGGCCAACGTTTATTTCGAAGAAAACACCACGCATTTGTAATCCCAAGAGAATCTCTACAACATGTCCCATCAATCAATCACTCAAATCAATCAATCAATCACCTCATGTCAAGTACAAGAGCACCCATGCTTTCTTTCTCCACAAGTTAAGCAACCACCAAAGTCAACCCATCACTCACCTCACATCCATCACTCCATCACCCATCACTCACTCTCCTTACATCCTCTCTCTCTCTCTCTCTCTCTTCACAAATTCCAAGCAAGAGAAGAGGCTCACGTCCAAGCTCTTCCATGAGAGAAAAGTGAGTTTTTGTGGCCCACCTCCTCTCCCTAGATCCATCATCCTAGCCATTCAAACCTCATCTTCCACCATTAAAGTGAAGCACAAGGAGCTTTCCAACGGACCAAGAAGATCGAACGGTGAGTGTTTCTATAGGCTTAGATTTCATTTTTTTAAATAAAGGGTCAAGTGAGGCCTACCGATTGATGGTATGAGTCTCACTTTGGACCCTAGGTGTGGCCAATGGCCCACCTTGATCCTCATGATCATTCCATGATGGGGCCATTCTCCATGGACCCCATCATGATGTTTATTTTCCTTATATGAATAGGGTCATCTAAACCTTACATTTGGTGGAGAAAGGATCTCCACCGTTGATTTTCGATTTGATGGGCTCATGTGTAATGGGACCCACTTGATGTATGATTGCTTGCAAGGGAGGGCTCATAGTGGCGGAGCCCTCCATCACATGTGTCCCACTCCCTTTCTCTCTCTCTCTCTCTCTCTCTCTCTCTCTCTCTCCCTCTTTTTCATTTCTTCTTGTGTGATAACGTGGCCGTGTGGTCCACTTGGATGGACCCCACCATGAAGCATGTATTTGGTCTAAGCCATCTGTGGGTGGGGCCCACTTTACATATGTGTTGTGTCCACATCATCCATCATTTGGTGGCCCACCTGAGCAGGGCCCACCTTGTAAAGCCATTTGCCCAAAACCATCCAGCGTCCAGGGACGCTGCACGTTAGCTGAACAAAACAAAAAAAAGAAGAAGAGATTTTTGGGTTTTGGGGTGGACCATTCGTGCAGGCCCCACCTTGATGTATGTATTCAATCCACGCCGTCTATTCCATTCCTCAGCCCGTATTAGGCGATGAGCCGAAAAATGAAACTGATCCAACTAACTGGTGGGTCGTACCTTAGCAAACAGTGATTTTCACCATTTAAATTCACTCAAAATTTTCTATACGCCGAAAGATGCCCAATATTGGGCTTGATGGATTTGTTATGGGCTGTAGAAACTAGTGGGCAAGGTGGATTCTTCCGATGTGGGCCCTATGTACGAAAAACCTCAAAAAATTGAGATTTCAAAATAAAATAAAAAAAATAAAAATATAGGTGCAGCGCTTGCTGCTGGCGTCACCGTGAAACGGGCAAGGACCCACAGTCCTAACAGTGGGTCCCACCATGATGTTTGTTCGTCATTTAACCCGTTCATTAGGTGGGCCACTCCCAGAAGTGGGCCCCCTCCAAAGATCAGCTACATCCAAAGCTCAGGTGGCCCACGTCATCGGAAACAGTGGGGTGAACCGTCTGCCCTTGAAACCCATTTTGGGTTCATAGAAGTTTTGGATCATTACGAAATTTGTTTTTCCTTAGCATCCAGGTCTGCGTGACCTTATGGATTGTTTGGATGGTAGATAAACATTACGGTGGGCCCCACATGGGACCCCAAGATGTATGTGTTCTACCCTCACTGTCCACAGCAGTGGACGGTGGAGCCCACTATGATGTATTTGTTCTACCCTCACCGTCCACAGCAGTGGACGGTGGCAAGCCATCATGATTTATGTGTTTTATCCGAACCATCCACACCTGGACGGTGGGACCCACCATGATGCATGTGCTGCATCCAAACTGTCTAGCCATTTGAAAGTTCATTTTATGGCATGAGCAAAAGAATGAGTCAGATCCATAGTTCATGTGGACCCCACCATGATGCCTGTGTTGCATCCAAACCATCCACCATTTGGCAAGCTTGTCGTAACAGGCTTGAGACTAAAAATAAGTCAGATCTAAAATAAGCAGATAAACATTACGGTGGGCCCCACATGGGACCCCAAGATGTATGTGTTCTACCCTCACTGTCCACAGCAGTGGACGGTGGAGCCCACTATGATGTATGTGTTCTACCCTCACCGTCCACAGTAGTGGACGGTGGCAAGCCACCATGATTTATGTGTTTTATTCGCACCATCCACACCTAGACGGTGGGACCCACCATGATGCATGTGCTGCATCCAAACTATCCAGCCATTTGAAAGCTCATTTTATGGCATGAGCTAAAGAATGAGTCAGATCTATAGTTCATGTGGACCCCACCATGATGCCTGTGTTGCATCCAAACCATCCACCATTTGACAAGCTTGTCTTAACAGGCTTGAAACTAAAAATAAGTCAGATCTAAAGTTCAAGTGGACCCCACCATTTTAAGTAATGGACAATGACGTCCACCATTCAAATTTTCTAAGGGCCATAGTAGTTCCCTATTAAGTTGATATTGTTTCCACTTCATCTATCATTATGTTAATTTATGAACAGTTTGGATGGGAAATATCTGTTATGGGGGACCTTAGGAATTTTAATGGTGGAAACCATTATCACCATTCTTATTTGGTTGTGGCCCATTGATGTACATATGGGGCCCAATTGGTGTGACCCATCTGATATACATAAGGCCCATGGGATTAGGCCATCTTGATGTATTTGTGGCCCATATTTATGGCCCGTTGTTGAGGCCCACCTTGATGTGCATAAGGCCGTTGTTGAGGCCCACCTTGATATGAATGTAAGGCCCATATTATGAGGCCCATTCAATGTATTTGTGGCCCGTTGTTGAGGCCCACTTTGATATACATGAGGCCCATTGTGATGTATTTGGGGCCCATGGGTTGAGGCCCATGTGTTTAGGCCCATCTTGATGCATTTGTGGCCCGTTGTTGAGGCCTACCTTGATATATACATGAGGCCCATGTGTTTAGGCCCATCTTCATGCATTTGTGGCCCATTGTTGAGGCCCACCTTGAAACACATGAGGCCCATGTTGTGAGGCCCATTTGATGTATTGGAGGCCCATGGGTCGAGGCCTAATGGGATGTACCTAAGGCCCATTGAATGTAATTCCACCGTGGTGTATGTGTTGACCTTTATGGTAGGTTGTGCCTTGGGAGCAATGTTGGTTTTGGCGTCCACATTGTAAGGATAATGTTGGTTAAATGTCCGCATTGTATCTCTCCCTAGGGCCCAATGATAGGCTCATACTTGTTATGTGTAGGCCGTCTAAGCCCATCTGTATTGTAAGTTAGTTCATTACTTTATAACATGCTTAGTGTAGCTCCATGATTCATGCCCATACGCATCATATGCATGCTTGATATGAGAAATGTTTGATCATAGCATAAGTCATTTGGCTGAGACATTTACTGGACTCCTTATAAGACGGAGTGCCCCACATGAGCGTGTGGTACGCGGAGATTGCTGCATGACTGATGGTGTGACTCATGCATTTTGCATTATGTGTCGTGATCACTGCACGCCCTAGCGACATCGGGGCCGTGGCCTCCACAGGCACATCGTAGATGGTCGTATGGGATATCGAAAATATTGGCTTTAGCATTGTGAGCACTTAGGATGTCCTTGGGTGAAAATCCAAGAACCTTTTTAGTATCAGGAGTTGCTCCAACGTCTAGACCAAGTGGATACATGAGGGCCTGAGTGCCGAATACCAGTAGGCCGCGTCTCCCACTATGTCGTGGTCGGTTGGAAGGGGGTGTGGCCTTATTCGCCCGAGTGTGGGGACTATAAGCTAGGCTGAGTTTGACCAACTCATAAATGAGTCTGCTATTGACGAGCTGGGTAGGTATTGACAGACTACTGGTCAGGCGGATAGTGTGGTCTCTTCCACTTGCTTGGCTATACAGCTAGGGAAGAGGCAGTCAGTGTGAAGTGTGTTAGACCCTGGTGATATCCAGAGAGGAACTGTACTGATATATGTACTTGAAGAGTACTGGCATGCTTGCTTTGCTTGTCGCATATGACATTTGGCTACATAGGCCTCGCATCACATAGCCTTGGTATGGCCGATAGCATTCATGCCTTGCATTACATAGTCTTGGTATAGCTGATAGCATTCATGTACTTACCCGCATACTTCCGCATTACCCTGATATTATATACTTAGCACTTACCTTACACTTCCACCACCTTCTAAGCTTTCTATAAGCTTATGCATGATAGATGCGTGCAGGTGGCGTTAGGTTGTAGCAGCGTTGAGCTTGGAGTGTGCAATGGTCTTCTGAAGTTTTGATTTTTGACATATGTATTTCCCTTTCAGCATTGTACTCAAATATTTATATTAGTGGATATATGATGATGATATTGTTTTATGACTTGGTTATGCTTGTGGTTATGCTCCATTACAAAAAAAAAATTTATACTGAAAATCCTCCTTGTAGGATCCCAGGATCGAAATTTAGCGTATGGGCGCTGGGAGCCGAGAATGAGGTACTACGGAGGCTGTCGGCACCGAATTCGGCGATTGGGAATTTTGTGAGCCCGTTTTCTGAGTTTGGGGCGTGACACCTAAGTGTGGATACCGTTATCTCAGCCCTTCAAGGAAAGGCCATGATAAATAAAAGCGGTATCATGGGGCTTCTTCTGATGCATTGCTTACGAGGCAGGAATACTGAGTGAGATACAAGATCTTTATGGTCGAGATCCCAGTCCAAAGGCAAAAGTAAGGGTAAGTTAAGGTACTGGAACAGTGGAATGACTGGGCACATGAAGAAGGATTGTACAAGTCCTAAAGCGATGAAAGGAAACTCTGAAGCTTCTTCCAGGGAGGCTAACACTGCTATGTCTGATGAAGAGACAAGTGGAGGTGATGTGTTGTTAGTGTCTATGATTGGACACTTGTACAATGATCGTAGACATGAGTGAATCCTTGACACATGGGCTTCGTATCACATGACTCCTCATCGGAGTTGGTTCGCCAGTTACAGGGAGTGCGATGGTTGACAGGTGTTCATGGGCAATGATAATGCCTGTAATGTTATGGTTACTGGTATGGTGCACATCAAGATGTTTGATGAGATGGAGTGTACCTTAACTAAGGTCAAGCACGTTCCTAACATGAAGAAAAACTTGATTTTTCTTGGTGCACTCGAGGCAATAGGGTGCAAGTTCACCAGTGTTAATGGTGTTCTTAAAGTATTAAAGGGGGCACTCATGGTTATGAGAGCACAGAAGCACGGTAACCTTTACAGGTTGATTGGGAGCACTTCAATAGGTGGAGCGGCAATGGCTGTTGTGGACTCCACGCCTACACGTATATGGTGTGTTCGTCTGGGCCACATGAGTAAGCGGGGCATGAAGGTACTATCTGACCATTGTTTAATTCAGTTTTTAAAATTCTGATGTAAATATATACGAGTATTGTATATATGGTAAACAATCTAGGCTATCCTTTAAAACCGGTATGTATGAGAGTGCTTGGTTATATGCACTCTGACATATAGGGGCCATCACCCGTGGTTTCCGTTGAAGGGTTGTCATGGTTTGTCACATTCATTGGAGACTACTCTCGAAAATTTTGGGTTTATTTCATGAAACATAAATCTAAAGTTTTCACTAAATTTAAACAATGGAAGGCCATGGTGGAAAAATAGTCAGGGCGAAAAATAAAATTTTTAAGGTCTGATAATGGCGGTGAATTTACTTCTACTGAGTTTAATGAATATTACAAAGATGAAGGGATCATAAGGCACAACACAGTACACTACACACCCGAACAAAATGGTATGGCTGAGCAGATGAATTAGATACTCTTGGAGAGGGCTCAGACATGTTACGTAAAGTTGTGTTGGGCAAGGACCTATGAACTAAGGCCATTAACACGACTTGCTATTTGATGAACCGGTGCCATTCTATGGCAATTGATTATAAAATTTCAGAGGAAGTATGGAGTGGTCATTCGATTGACTACTCAGATTTGTGCATATTTGGTTCTGAGGCTTACTTTCATGTACCGTCAATTGAGATAGATAAGCTTGACCAAAGAGCCAAAAAGTATATATTTATTGGCTATGGTGTTGATATGAAGGGCTACAGGTTGTACGATCACACTCAAGTTCATCACTAACCGCGACGTCAGATTTGATGAAGGCTCCCTATTCCACAAAAATGAGCAAAATGAGCAGAAGGAATCGGAAAACTAATTATAGACGTTCAGGTTGACACAGATGTTACTCATGCTGAGACAAATGCATAGATAGAGGTACAAGAGCAGGTGGAGCAGCCACCTGTGAGAAGAAATTCACTGCGAGATCGCAGGTTATCGGTAAGATAAATGGACGACTCTAATATCTCATATGCCCTCATTACAGATGAGGGGGACCCATTTATGATTCCGGAGGCTCTTGATGAGCCAGATGTAGAAAAGTGGAAGGCGTTAATGATGATGAGATAGACTCCTTGCACAAGAACAACACATGGGAGATGGTGGAGCTTCTAATAAGCTAAAAGGCGATCCAATGCAAAGAATTATTTAAAAGAAAAAATGATAGATACAAAGTAAGGCTGGTAACGAAGGGTTACACTCAAAGAGAAGGAATCGACTTCACGGAGATATTCACGCCGATGGATAAGCAGGTATCTATCAGATTCATGTTGGCAGTGGTTGCCCAATATGATTTCGAGCTTGAACAAATGGACGTGTATTCCTGCACGAGAAAATTAGAAGAGCTGATCTACATGAAGCAAATAGAAGGCTACGAAGTCGAAGGGGCATAGAACAATATTTGCAAGTTAATGAGGTTGTTATATGGCCTGAAACAGTCGCTTAGGCAGTGGTATAAAATTTTTTATTCTTTCATGTTGAGTTAGAAATTTACTATGAGTGAATATGATCACTGTGTCAATTAGAAGACAGTGAGTGATAGCAAGTACATCATCCTAGTATTGTATGTTGATGATATGTTGATCACCAGTCATGATATGTTTGTAATCGATGTATTGAAGACTCAGTTATCAGGGACATTCGAGATGAAAGATCTAGGGGCTACAAAGTGGGTTCTCGGTATAGATATTCATAGAGACCGAAAGAAGAGTAGGCTTTGGTTATCACAAACAGAATACCTTGAAAATGTATTAATCAAGTATGTGATAGACAAGGCAAAGCCAGTGAGCGTTCCTCATGTGGCTCACTTCAAGCTTTCCTTAGAGTAATGTCCTAAATCTAATGAGGAAAAGTTAGATATGTCTCGTGTGCCTTATTCGAATGTCTTTAGCAGTTTGATGTATGCCATGGTCTGTATGAGACCAGATATTTCATAGGTAGTTAGTGTTGTGAGTAGATACATGTCAAACCCTAGTAAAAAATATTGGGTAGCAGCAAAATAGCTACTTTGATACATTCGAGGTACAAAAGACTACGTCTTAACTTTTGAAAAGACAAGAGCAAAGTTGGTAGGGTATGTGAATTCATACTACACAGGCAGTGTGGATTCCAGAAAATCGACTTTAGGTTACTCGTTTGTACTAGCGGGTTGAGCAATGAGTTGGATGTTAAAGTTTTAGTCTGTGGTGGTTCTTTCCACGACTAAAACAAAGTATATGACAGTGACAAAAGTATTCAAAGAAGGTGTTTGGTTGAAAGGCATGATAAATCAGTTGAGGTTTCAGTAGGAGGTTGTGCCGGTTAATTGTATAAACGATACCACTATCAATTTAGCTAAAAACTTTGTTTATCATTCACGTACTAAACATATTAATGTTTGTCACCATTTTATCCGATAAGCTCTTGAGGAAAGAGGCGTAACTCTGGAGAAGATTCACACCAGTGTGAATCCTGTGGACATGCTCACCAAGGTGGTCCCTACAGAGAAGTTCAAATTATATGCAACTTTTCTAGGCTTGACGATGACATAAAAGGAGGACAGATGTTTACAACCCCAAGTGTAGGGTCGCAATGTAGTAATAATCTCGGTAAGACTGAGGTCGAATCCATAGGGACTGAAACTTGTACGTTTATGAAGTTAATTAGAAGTAGAACTAGAAGAAGATGTGAAAATAATTCTGAAGTATTTGAGAGAGTAATTGCGAATAGAGTAATTAAAACTAAGAATTTAAAGGTGGGAACTAGGGTGCCAAGGATCCACTTGTAGTGATCAGGGAGCCCTCTTACTTGATTCAAGTAACACAATTAGAATTGGAGTCCTATCCTATCTAATTGAAAAATATATCAATAAAACCAAATCCAAACTTCTATTGACCTAATTCTCAATGAAGGAGAACTATGATAATTGGCAGGGATTCCATCACCAAACCATGCCTAGGAGACAATGGCAAACAACAGGATTTACCAATCTCATAATCTCAAAGCAAGAGAATTGTGAAGATTAGGAAGGATTTCATCACCCTACCATGCCCAAGAGACGATGGTGAACAACAAGACTTACTAATTTTATAATCTCAAATAAGGAAAAGAAGATACTCAAAGCTATTGCAGATCTACTGTAATTTGAGTCACAATAAACCATTAAAAACTGAAAGTATTCCTTAAATACAAATTAGAATCCATGGAGTTCAACATAAACATGAATCAAAGCAATAGAAACATCCCATCATGCTACAAGCTTCACTTTTTAACCCTAACTAAGAGGTATAGCCTATCATAGACATGATTGGAACTAAAACTCGAGAAGAAAGCATGAAAACTAAGGAAGAAAGGAAGAAAAATGGTTGGTGACGGCTCTCCACCTTTTGCTCCTCCAAACCCTAGAATATACCTAGGAACATCCTAGGGAGTCCTATTTATAGTTGTGGAACGCCAACTTTCGCACCTAATTGAAAAACTTTAGAAACCACCTCAAATTTACACAGTTTGCTAAAATAAACTTCACTTTGCGTAGTTTTTCAAAATAGACTTCACTTGGGAGTCCTATTTATAGTTGTGGAACTCCAACTTTCACACCTAGTTGAAAAACTCTAGAAACTGCCTCAAATTTATGCAGTTTGCTAAAATAGACTTCACTTTGCGTAGTTTTTCAAAATAGGCTTCACTCTGCGCAATTTCACAAAATGACTCAGAGTTTCAGAATATGCTTTTTTAGGATTCTTTTTCTTCACTTAAAATCTTTGATTCTCTTCATTCCTCTCTTGGTTTTTTTGAATTTTTGGCATGTGAATTCTTCAATATTAGTCTCCTAAGATCCATCCATTGCCTTGGTGATTCTTGAGCATCAAATCCATGCTTTTAGCACCCTTTTCAATCCAAACTCTTAAATTCACCTTGCAACACAAACATGAGTAAAATAGAACACTAAGCATTATCATGTTCATAAAACCAATATATAAATGGGGGATAATATGCAATATTTGATCTTCAACAACGGAGTGTGCACGAGAAGGATAATATGCAATATTTGACCCTCAACAATGGAGCGTGCACGAGAAGCGTTGATGGATCTATTATGCAAGTCAGAGATAAGAGAAGAGGATCAGAAGCTACTCGTTTGATGATCGAAGACATGGTGGATATTGTTGTATTTGATGTCTTAAATCTAGTCAGATATAGGGCATGTCAATGCCATTGACAGACCGTTCGATGTCACCTTCAATGGCATCGAACTATGCTCGATCCCATTGAGATTTTCTGGATTTTGTCTAGTTTGTCACTGGACTATCAGGGCATTTTTTCGATGCCATCGGAGGGCGTTCGATGAAATCGAAGGAGGTGTTCGATGCTATTGAACATAGCACAACGCAATTAAGAATTTTCGAAAAATCATGTTTTGTCTCTGAACAGTTAAGGCGTTATTTCGATGCCATCGAAGGATTAGTTTGGATGACATTGAAGACTGTTCGATGCCATCATTAGTTTCCGGGCAATTTTACACAGAGTTGCGATTTTGTGAGATTTGTTTTTGATTTTGCTTGGGATCCTTCTATAGGCTATATATATGGGTGTAAGTGGGATTGGGAGATACTTCCAGGGTTTTTAATTTGTCCAAGGACTTTAAAGGGTGTAGCAAAGGTGTGATTCGAGGTTGTTTGAATTGAGTAAGCTCTCTCTCTCTCTCTTGGTAATTTCTGCTTTCATAGTGATCATTTGTCGCTTTGTGCTATGGTTTTTTCCCTCAAAGGTTTTTTCACATTAAATCACTGTGTTCTTGTTGTGCTTGGATTGTGCGAATGGATTACTCCTCTTTATTCTACTTGTGTGCTTTTGCGGTCACCCAACAAGATTAGTGGCAAATATTTAAGATATTGTGAGCATTAAAAATGGAAATTTTGTATGATATGGAGATTTGGTGCTTTGGTTGATGAGTACAATGCGCTTCCCTTAGGAAGTGGATTCATGGATTTTAACCTATGAAAAGCTACCTTCACTTGCTATCGACTCAGCTTTATTCGGTGGTCGGGTTTTAAAACTTTTCCATCTATTGAAAAGCATACACTTGCCTGCAATTGACTCAATTTGAGTCGCATTGAGTCAACCAATCTTACCAAGTCAGCAGCAGGCCACAGTCATGACCGAGTTTCCTCAGGTCTAACTCTTGTGAGTCGAGTTAACTCAAAAGAGTTTCTAAGTCAAGCTATTTCTCCAACCATGATTCATATTGTAATTTAGAGCTTTGCTAGTTACACCACGCATGTCCAATAAAGCTCATGTCCATGGTACATGTGCCAACATGACACATTGGTGTGAGATCCAATTCATCAATCAGGTGGGTCTGACCAAAATAAATAGGGTCCACTAGCATGTGGGCCTCATTATTGGAAATGGGTGGATGGGTTAGAAATTTTCAGCCAAGTATTTTAGAGCCGTATATTTATTTTGCAAATTGTTGCTCACTTTACTTATGGACGAACATGATTCTTGGTCTAGACCATCAATATACTGATGCCTTTCTGATGGATGGATTAGATCTTGGACTTATCGTGTCATGATGGTGTATGTGGCATGTGTTGGACGTAGGCTAGTGGGGCCCACTTGTGAGCAATCACTAGTGGGTTCTTCCGGTTTTTTCTTTTCTATTATATTTCAAATTCAACTTTGAATTTGAAATATGATAGGAGATAGAGATGTGACCGGATGATATGGTCTCATCCAATCTCATCCGATCTCTCATTCCTTTCCTATATAAGGATGAGACTCTCCTGTAAGATATTATAAGTAATACCGAGAGTATACGGCAAGAGATATAGTGTGCACAGTAGTTTATTCATTTGGCTTGTCCTTGGGACGATCTAATCCATATATCGCAATCCAGGGCCACTTATACCATAGGATCAGAGGTGTGAATAGATCCATCTGCTCCAGTAGTAGATAGACGGGCCGTTGGAGCATTTATCTTCTATTTTGTGAGGGTTCCAAAACTCGTGTAGACCGTCAGATCTTAAGGGCTCACCTTCCGTGCTTCCCAACAGTGGTATCAAAGCATTCAACGGCGGATCTCTGATTATTTTCATCTAAAAAGGTTAGTGGCCCATCCTTTCTTTTTGGATTGGAATCCATGGCCTGTTAATAATCTTGATTCCATACATGAAAAGTCATGAGTACGGTGGATTGAATTATGATTTTGTATATGCGTATGCCATGTGCATGTAAGCCCGATTATATTTCCATACACGTTATGCATATCATTTTATTGATTTATGGAATGGTAAACATGCTGTACCCATGCATGTATATCATATCCACCCATAGTTATTGTATTGAACTACACCACTAAATATATTGACATGTCACGCACTCAGATATTTAGCTGCTGTACACGTGTTAGATGGACATTTTGGATACAGCAATAGTTGTTGGCTTCTATACACGTGCTGTACACGTTGTTGGCTTCTATACACGTGTACACGTGCTGTACAAGTGTTGACTTCTGTACACGTATTGCTACTATATTAGAGCTGATTGGCTGATGTTCATCACACCATCTGATGTGTGTCCATATGACCCAATGCAGCCAGAAATATTATTAAATTAATTTTTTTTTTGAGAGCATTGGATTATATATTTTCCATTGATATAATGCCAAGTTTGGATGGATTGGATCACTGGATCAGTGTAATTTTTTGCATGAAAATCATTGATTGTGAAATAGACCTAATGGTCGGTCCAGATCTATCCAATGGTCTGGATTACCAAACAATGAGACCCACTTGTCAGAACTAATATGGATGAAACTATTGTTATATATTAGCTGACGTACACAACTATCTTGCTTTTTTTTTTTTTTTAAAGTCCGTTTGCATTCTAAGTTGTGTTGTACGTGTTGTATATTAGCTGACGTAAACAACTAATATAAGTGTTGTATAGCTGGCGTACACAACTAATATATTAGCTGACGTACACAACTAATATAAGTGTTGTATAGCTGACGTAGCTGCTGTGAGAAGCGGATTGGTTGATGTACATCACACGAGGTACAATATAGCTTCTAAATTGACTTCAGCGAGACATGTGAGTCTTAACACGAGGTATGTATTGTATCCAAACCATTCATCCATTTGGCGAAAGATATAATTATCAAGTGGGCCACATGGATGTACGGCAAGAATAAACCACATACATTTGAAGTTGGCCCAAAACAGTTTACTCGGTACGAAAAACTACCATTTACATGTCAACTGTGGCAATGTGGCACATGTACATGAAATATATTCCACCCATACGATACCACTCTTTACTGATGTGCACTTGAATTGGCTGATGTACACACGTGTTGGCTGATGTACACACACTCGATTATCCACACGTGTTGGCTATATGGTTGTGTTATATATGGACCCTGAGATTGGCATACTACTCAAGTTTTCAGTTTGGTACAATTGGGCCCATTTTTTTATTGATCGACACTGCTGAGATTGTTAGTCTCACTATCGATCTTCCCTGAAATAAATATATCCTAGATTGAATAATACTATCATCTAATAAAATGAAAGGATTAGATTCTTACATCAACTGGATTATTGACATATGGGATATACAATGTAGGGCCCATAATATCAACTGTTGGATCAATAAATTATGGTTCAGTTGCACATTTGTGGTAACCTAAAACCCTACAACTTTCTTGTAAGTAATATGTATATTTCTTTTTTTCTTTTTTTTTGACATGTACATATATATGCATATGAATGTTGTTGTTTCCTTTATAACATTTTCTTCACTGTTGATCAAGAGATCATCAGTGATCGAAATGATCATCAACCATGATGATCAATGTTGATGAAAGGATCCATCATCAACAATGATCATTAATGGTGATGATCGAATCTATCTATAATGGACATGATCACTAGTGAGAATTGAACTCTTTATGGCTATGTACTTCATTATTTTTTCTGATAATACTGTTTATATATGTGTGATATTATCAAGCTTGATGTGATTAGATCTAAGCCCTCCTTATTTTTCATTGGAAAATATAGAAAAACTTAGTGCTTAGGTACTCCCTATAAATAAAGGTTGTGTATAACCTGAGTGGGAGTTTATTCTCCTCCATCAAATGATGTATGCAACTAAGTAATGGATGGTTGTACGTTATACAATTATAATTTTATAAAAGCATCAATTTCATCCTAAATAGAGAGCTTGATTGTTCTCCCATTCGGGTATGTGGAATTTTAGATCTCGTTAAGATGTATTGACTACTTTTATATTCTGAAAATTTATATAACACGTAGAAATGCTGATGATTAGTGTCAATACCTTAGATTATAGCTAAGTAGTGATACTTATGCAATGTAGAGATGACCACCAAAGCGTTAATCGCTGAACAGCTGAAAGGACAACATTTCGACGACAACAACTACGAAGACTGGTCTTGCGTGGTGCGATGCCTTTTGGACGAAGATGACATATCGCACACACTCGATGAAGTTCAAGAGGAACCCATATTGGCTGAAAATAAAAATTTACAAAAACATAAGGTTGCGATGACTCGCTACAATAAGTGGTGAAAATAAAATCGTTCAGCTTGTAATGTCCTTCTTAGCACCATGCACAAAGAACTCATACCTACGTATGAAGTGCATGAAACCACTAAGGGAATCTGGGAAGCACTCACAAATGCCTATGCGCAGAAGTCAGATGCGAGAGTTCGGGCAATAAAATTAGAATTCCAGGAGTATAGGATGCCAGTCGGCTGACCCATCAAAAATCATATCCGTAAGATGGAGCAAATGATAGGTGCCCTTAGGAATGTTGGGTGTAAATTGACTGAAAATCAAAAGATTATAGCCATGCACCGTTCCTTGCCTGAATCTTGGGCCCAAATCAAAAGAATTCTGAACCATACTGATTCTATCACTATGTTCAGAGACTTTTGTAGCTACTTGATATGTGAGGTTGAAATGAATGCAATTCATCCAGGTTCGGCCAAGGCCTTTGTTGTAGAGACCCATAAGCGGAAAGCTAACAAGAAACGGTTCAAAGCTCGTAAGAAGGTGAAAAAGAATAACTAAGAACAGAAGTCCACAGCATCTCCTTCAAATCTCAAGAAGGGAAATGGAAAGAAGAAGCAGAAAAAGACATGTAGTTTGCTTTGTTTGTGAAAATTTTGACCATTATGCTCGGCAGTGTACCCATAAAAAACGGTAATTTCTCAGTCATTAGATACTTTGTATGTAGGCGTTTGTTCTGAAATCCTTTCCATTGATACTATATCTAACAAGTGAATTTTGGATTTAGGCACAACAAAGCACGTGACACAGAGTCGTCGAGGACTCAAGGAATTTCGGCCTATAGCCAAAGGAAGTTACAAGCTGTACATATGTAATAACGTTGTTGAAGACGTACTAGGGATTGACATTTTTCATCTCCGTACACGCATAGGGCGAACAATAATCCTTCGTAATACTCTTTATGCACCGGGGATGCGTTGGAATTTAATTTCTGTTTCTAGGTTATTATTTGATGGTTTTGATATTCGATTTTCTGGGAAAAGATTTTCTTTGAGACTGAATAACCTCATCTTTACATGGAAAAATTTAATTCCAGATTTATTTATTGTGAACGTAAATTGTGATAATGCTTCTCTTACTTTATCTGCTATATCGAATGAAGCTGTAGTATCTGAATCTCAAAAATAGCATGCGAGGTTAAGTCACATAGGAAAGAATCGTATGATAAGACTAGTACGTTCTGGTCTGTTAGATAGACTCCTTATCTAAAGTTGATTTGCCATTTTGTGAACATTGTGTGTCCGGGAAGACTTCGAAGAAACTATTTCCCAAAGCGGCTAGGTCCAAGGGCACACTAGAGATAATCCATTCAGATATCTGTGGACCCTTTAATGTACATGCCAGAAACGGATGTCAATATTTTGTCACTTTCATTGACGATTACTCGTGCTATGGATATGTGTATCTCATCTCACACAAATTTGAGGCTTTTGATTGTTTTCTTAAATATAAAGTTGAGGTAGAAAATCAGCTTAAGAAAAAGATTAAAATCCTTCGATCTGATAGAAGTGGCGAGTATACATCTGAAACATTTAAATCATATTGTGAAAATGTTGGAATTATTCGACAGTACACAATCGCTTACACTTTACAACAAAATGGTGTTGCAGAGAAAAGGAATATGACACTATTGGACATGGTTAGATCGATGATGGCACAAACTAATCTCTCTACCACATTCTGGGAAGACGCACTGTTAACAGCCGTTTACGTCCTTAATAGAGTCCCATCCAAATCCATTCATAAGATGCCATATGAGATATGGTCTGGGAGGACTCCTTCCTAGCCAACCTACGCCCTTGGGGATCTTTAGGATATGTTTTGCTACCTACTCCGCATAGAGGCAAACTTGATAGTAAAACCATTGAATGCATGTTCATTAGGTACCCTATGCATTCAAAGGGATACATTCTAGTTTATAAGGACCATGGACGATGGATTGAGATAGAATCCCAGGACGTGACCTTCGTTGAAGATAGATACCCAAGCCGAATAAAGAAAAAGGTTCCAATACAACTTTTGAAATACCCGATGTATCTCAGGAGAGTGGGAGTTCTGCTTCTCAAGATGATGATGCTCCTATAGTCCATCAGGATAGTGGGAGGACATCCCAGCAGGCTCCTGAGTTACGTCGAAGCGAAAGAGGATTGATTCCCCGAAGATACTTCGATATTAAGGGACAAACATTCTCTTACGTTGCGGTTGATGATGATGAACCTGATTCATATCAGGATGCATTATTATCTTCTAACTCGGCCGATTGGGTGAATGCTATGGACGAAGAGATCACTTCCATGGACAAAAATAAAGTCTGAAAACTTGTTGATCTGCCTTCCAATCGTAAAACAATAGGTAATAAATGAGTACTAAAGATCAAAAGAAAGACAGATGGTACAGTGGACAAGTATAAAGTATGATTAGTTGCTAAAGGTTTTACACCTGTTGGACAAGAAGGCAGATGATACAGTGGACAAGAAGGCATTGATTACGAGGAGACCTTTTTACTTATTGCAAAGTTCTCCTCAATCCGCATGATCTTGTCCATTGTCGCAAGTTTAAACTTAGAGTTATATCAGATGGATGTAAAAAACGTATTCTTAAATGGTGACTTGGATGAAGAAATATATATGCAACAGCCCATGGGTTATGTGGACAAAAAGCATCCAAAGAAAATTTGCAAGTTGTTGAAATCTATTTATGAGCTGAAGTAATCTTCAAGACAGTGGTACATGAGGTTCTACTTGGCTATCACCACTTTTGGATTCACGATGAATGAAGAAGATCATTGTGTATACATGAAACGGTCTAGAAGATCTTTTTTGATACTATCTCTATATGTAGACGATATCCTGTTAGCTGGTAATGACATGCAATTGTTGATATTGACTAAAGATAGGCTATTCTCGAACTTTGAGATGAAAGACCTCGGTGAAGCTAACTTTATTCTTGGGGTAAAAATCATCAGGGATCACCCTAAGAAATTTTTAGGTTTGTCTCAAGCAACCTATATACAAAAGATCTTAGAGCGATTCAGGATGAAAAATTCAACAGCTGTTGATACTCCTGTGGATAAAGCTACCAAGCTAGACAGGAAATCGTGTCCCCAGACTGAAGCTAAGAAATTGGCTATTTCCTCAGTACCTTATGCAAGCGCAGTAAGGAGCTTAATGTATGCTATGCTTTGCACCAGACCGGATATTAGCTATGCAGTTGGCATAGTCAGCTGTTATCAGAGTAACCCGGGACTATCTCATTGGCAAGCCTTCAAACGTATATTTTGCTATCTCAGAGGAACAAAAGAGCTAATGTTGTGTTATGAAAGCACAAGCCTCGAGCTCAAAGGAAATTCTGATGCTGCTTGGGGTAATGACGCCGATGAGGGAAAGTCTATTTCAAGGTATGTATTCTTACTCGGAGGAAGAGCTATCTCATGGTCGAGTAAGAAACAGACATCCACAGCTCTTTCATCTATGGAGACCGAGTACATTGCATGTTGTGCTGCAGTTCAGGAGTGTGTATGGGTTTGCAGATTTCTATTGGGTCTGGGTGTTGTACCGAGTGTTCGTCAGCTTATATCGCTGAAGATAGACAATACTTTTACCATTGACTTGACAAAGGACTCTAAACACCACCAGAAGTCTAAGTACATTGAGATCAAGTATCATTACGTCCGTGATCAAGTGAAAGATAAGAAGGTCGCTCTCAGGTATATTCCTGCTAAAGAGATGATGGTTGATCCCATGATGAAACCTATAGCTTGAGATCTATTTTAGGTTCACGTCAGGCAGATGGGATTGATGAAATTTTAACTGATGTACTTGTTTTGTAATACATTCGATCTTTCATTAATGAATAATATATTCAATTTATTTAGTGTTGAACACTAATATAAACTGGGTAAGTAGATCATCGGCATTTACCTTGAGATCATGTAGGATTTTTATCTTTGTCGGTAGGCCGGTCACCCACTCGCACGGGTTGACCAACCTTGAATGTACAAGAGAGGTACATTTGAGGTCATGTTTATACATTGAGGTATAAACTTCTCTTTATTTTGAATAATAAAGGATGAGGATATGAGTGAGTCTTATCCGTCTACAATCTTATAAAAATTAAAGGTGAGACTGATAAAGTCGAATAACATAATCGCACCATTCCGTTACATGCGATCAATGTTATGGCCTGAATTTAGAGCCAGGTTATGAGGTTATGAGATGAGTCGCACCTCATGTAGAATGACCTACGTATTGTAGGCCCGACATTCTCCTAGTAATGTCTACTTTACGACGTGGATTGTAGCCACGTGATGGGACCTTTTACCTACAGATTGCTTTGATTCGATCCAATCATTACAACGTGTGAGTAGTCAGTCTCGTAGGTCACTCTTTGTATCTTTAGCTACCCTCCTCTTGTGTATATGAGGATGAAATTAAGTGTCGCTACTTTAATATACTATGACGAAAGGTCCTTGATTGTTCAGACTCAATTACGCTAGGAAAGCAGCTTGATTAATTCCAAATTACACATCTGCATGGGGAAGATCCCGTGACAGCTACACCAAGTTTCTAGAACTATAAATACGCACTTGAAGACTTATCCGCCGGCAGTATCGAGTTGTTTTTATTAGACTTTTGCAAACAATATTTTTCTTAAAAAGCATATATATATATATATATATATATATATATATATATATATATATATATATATATATATATATATATATATATATATATATAGTATTGCTTTAAATTGGTTTCAGTTGAAGTTTATGAAAAATCAAGTTTTCAGAATAACTTGATAAGTTGGATAAGTACGTATGTTGGCCGAGTACTCCAGATCGGGAGTTAACTCCATCCAGTGTGGTCATGCGGACTAGGACAGGCATTGCAAAGCTTGGGTTATTGAATACTAATTAGGTGGTTACTTAGTACTTAAGCACCTGTGAGAAGATTATGGTGATCCAGCTGGTCCCACGCCTCTGATTCTTTTGATTGCGATGTTTGATCTTTGATTGTTATTATACGAGTTAAATGGACAAATCTTTTGTGCCTATCTCGTAATGTGATTGAGTGGGAGATGTTGGACGTAGGCCAGTGGGGCCCACTTGTGGGCAATCACTAGTGGGTTCTTTCGATTTTTTCTTTTCTGTTATATTTCAAATTTAACTTTGAATTTGAAATATGATAGGAGATAGGGATGTGACCAGATGATATGGTCTCATCCAATCTCATCCGATCTCTCATTCATTTCCTATATAAGGATGAGACTCTCTCCCGTAAGATATCATAAGTAATGCCGAGAGTATACGAAAAGAGATATAGTGTGCACAGTAGTCTGTCCATTTGGCTTGTCATTGGGACGATCTAATCCATAGATCGCAATCCGAGGGCCACTTATATCATAGGATCAGAGGTGTGAATAGATCCATCTGCTCCAGTAGTAGATAGAGGGGCCGTTGGAGCATTTATCTTCTGCGTTGTAAAGGTTCCAAAACTCGTGTAGACCGTCAGATCTTAAGGGCTCACCTTCCGCGCTTCCCAATAGCATGTACATGAAAGGCTTAACATGGCTGTGTATTTTATATGTACTTACAGGTAATACCATTGTTTAAAACCCAAATGAGCAAAAATGTTTTTTTATGCCGATGGTCTTGTTCAAGTCGGTCCAAATAGTCCTCCAACTAGATCAACCTATAATCTTATAATTAAATTAACTACGATACAAAAAAGAAGAAGAAGAAGAAAGAAAAACGAACAAATAAGCTAATTGTTCAATCCAAATGTCGGCTTTACACGGTTCAACAATTGACCAAAACCACCATGACAACAAGACCAAGCTTATAAAGGCCACCACAAGTTGCGGTCCCAACCAGTCCGATCATCCGGTGTAGCAATGGGCTAGGCCTGGGTGTATCAAAGTCAAAATCTTGAACAGGGCCGTCCGAAAAGCATGGTCTGACTAGTCCCAAATTCAGATCTAGGCCCGGATCATTGCCAAGCCTAAACATGGATTGTACTATGTTCAAGTTTACATGATAAAATGAGTGAGCATACCTACCTTGGACTGTTCAGTGGCGGGACGTCCTTGGATTGCCTATAGCCCATGGAAAACAACATACCAAGCAACAACATAACAACAATTGAATTATGAGGTAAATGGGAAGAATTGGGAGTAAATGGTGGTAAATGGCATTTGAAGTGTGTTTGGATGTAAGTAAATGCATTGAAATAAAATAAAATGTGAGTAAATGTGCCTATAAATGAAATCCTCTCTGGAAGAGGGGATTTGAAAGTAAATGGGGTGAAATGCCTTTTTGAGCTCTCTTGGATAGTCGTACGAGTAAACAAAGATGCCGCTACACACATGTCAAATATACATATGGCATGCTGATGATACTCTGAAATAATCTAATTATCGGCTACATCAATAAAATCTCACCAATAAAATGATCCAAACTATCCAAAGGTTGGCAATCTAAATGGACGTCTACAAAATGTTGGCAAGTTGAAAATTTTCTCGTTTTTGGTAAATGTATATATTTCAATGGGCTTATTACAATCATTCTATTAAATATCACATATATATACTAATTTGGAATATTAAAGATAATTTGAGATATCAAATATGTTTATGTGAATATATTAAAAAATTACAATGCATTCTGATTGTAATTTGGTTTCCTGTTCTTACCATTTACTCTAGAATATTTGGATTTCAGCTGCATTTCATTTAGTCCCATCCAAACACAACTAAGTAATCCATTCAATCCCAATTCATTTACCTCCGTTTACAAGCTCCCAAATGAGGATTTTTATGTCCACATCTTGGATTCTCCTTAGTTAAACAGTCCTTGACTAAAAATCCACAGATTTATTATTATTATTTTTTTCTGTAAATTTGGCAACTAAGTATGTTTACTTGGCGTCATCTTTGGATGGTCGCCGTATACAAGGCAGGCAATCAGTCACAAGTCTATAATCATGAGTGCGTGTGTGGATTGGGTGGTGAATATGGAGCATATATTATAAGCTTCGGTGGTGCCACATTATTCCTCAAAAGGGTTAATAAATATCAAATCTGGACGTTTTAATTGATATAACATCACTTCAAATGGCTAAAAACACCCTATATATTACCACAAATGAGTGCTGCAGGTACATGTAGCGTTCTTGTCGAAATTACTGATTCTGCCTAATTCCCTGTTTAAGACTTTCTATTATGCACCCTACCACATAGGGTAGTATTGGGCCAGCCTTGGGCTAGATTAGGGTTCACCTGAGAGCGACCTGATCATTAGTTGGGCCAAAAAGTCAAGCCCGAGCCCAGGCATTATTGTGCTGTTTTGTACCTAGTTCACCATCTAGGCCCATTCATTATTGTGCTGGGTCCAACCTAGCACCTATAAGATCTAAGCCGTCCTTAGGTGGGCCCCTTTCTTAATGACTTGGCCCTAAGGGTGGAAATGGGTCGGGAGGTCATGCATACTCAATGAGGTCGACCCTACTTTGGTTCGGGCTTATACCTGCTAGCTTGGCTCATGGGCTAAGTTTGGGCCTTGCATGCATGAAGTGGTTAATTTCAGGTAGAGCTTGGGCTGCAGTCATTTTAGCCTGATTTGACTGGGCCCAACTTTATATGCATGTGTTATGTCCCACATTATGAGATTCCAATCCTTCGTTGGGCAATCCATCCATCTTGAATGTAGGACGTTGGTTTCGTTCATCTAAAATGTCTATTTTTTTGAGCATGTATGGCTTGTTTGTTCAATGGATACATTAGGAACATTCAAGTAGGAAAAATGGGATTTTATCTTCTTCGAAATTTTATTTTATTTTATTTTTATTTTTTTTGGCTGGATCAACCCCAGGCTGAACATGCAAATTTTTAGGTTTGGGCTCGGGCATGCCGTGTTGGACCTATTAGGGATTTGTCATGAAAACCAATGCTATTTTTTCCTTTAGTATCATGATTATATGCATGATTCATTCTTCTAATTAATGTGTATGGAACATGTTTCTTCATATTTGTTTGAGAGGGTTTTGGCTAGCTGAAGATTGGACACAATGGCTCTTAGCAAGGGAGAATTTTGCTCTATTAATCATAGTACCCTGGCCATGAACATATAGTTTTTCGGACAAACCCGTTATATTCTATAAATGGTAATCTTATTTGAGAGGACTAACTTGGTGTTAGGATGGAAAATCTCCACCATTGGGGCTGACTTGGTGTTAGTATGCCTTAGCCCTACCTCACATGAGTGTATGAGTATGCCATGGATGGTATCTTGGTGAAACCATTTGTCACTTGAACTGATAGGATCCTTAACAAGCATGTAGACTGGGGGACCCATTATTCTCATATTAGGACTTGCATTTGCATTAGCTTCTTCCAATCCCTAGACCTGAAGATTTGTGGAGGAAGAAATCCTGATTGATTGTGCTTTGTCTCACTTTATGAAGCTACCGCGTGATCAATAAAAGTGGGTGTGGCTAGGTGCATTCTTTAGGACCGTAAAAGTCTACACAATTCAACAAAATATCCACTTGGTCTGCTTGAGACATTAAGAGTGGGCTCATCTCATGGTTTAGACCTCCACCAGATGTTGGCTGCCTAGCACCTCTGATGTTTTCAATTAGTTAACCATGAGCTTTTAATTGTTAACTATTAGGCTTAATTGTTGACTTGTTTTAAACCATATTTGATTGGCATTCAATGGCTAGATTTGTTGATCCAATCCTTCAACAACATGGGAATTGCCCAAGGTTAGTTACTACTGTAAGTTGAGAGATTTGGACGGTTAGGGTACATGGAATAGGTATGTACAACAGACTTCCTTCACATCAGGTACTATGCATAAGGGAGTGTTATTATGCATAAACAAAGGTGACGTATGAGGTTTTCTCTTAGGCTAGACTTTGTCATCAACCATGTTTCAAATTGTTGGGTTTTTCCTTATGTTGGAATTTGTCATTAACCAGATTCATTTTAGAAACTTCCTCTTTTGACCCTTCCTTTTATCATGAAACCTGACTTCTTCTTAGATGCAAAGACGCATAATGAGACTTTCTATAGAAAGCTCATTGGTTTTGTGTCAGGGGGAGTTTTTAAAATCTCTCCATGATGCAGGCAATTTTTCTATAGTTGCTGACTTAGAATAATTCATCAATCTTAATCCCCTCAAAGATGATTTCAAGGGCTATCATATTGAATTCATTGGTATGTTGAACTATAGATTTTTCCATCTACCATTTGGTATTTAAAATACCTACTAACTGCATATTTTTCACTCATGCTTCTTTTGTCTTGTATTCTTTTCCAAGGCAATCCGTAGTTTAGCATAAGTTGGAAGATTGCAGAATATATCATAGAGTTGATTTGAGAGAGCACTAAGGATATAATTCTCGCAAAGATAGTTATCTTCGTCCTACTTTTGATAGACAATGGTTAACTCTGGTTCATGTAAATTTGAGAGATTTTTTTTTTAAATAATTAATTAATTAATTTTTTTATTTAATGATAACATAAGTCACACAAAAAGTGGTGAGTAGAAGAACATCTTCTACCTCTACCATTAGTAGTGTTGTCCATCGAAGGTTTCAAGATAAATTGATTTGTTATTGCTGGAAGAATTTTCCAAATGGGGTATATTATCTCAAAATTGTTAAAATAGCTACCGGAAGTATATGCTCAAATCTTGATAAAACAAAAATTATTGAACTTCACACCTATTCAAGATGACCAACTACGAGGCAAGGATGGTTGCCTTTTATCCTTTAAAAATAAAAATAAAATTCCTACTAGGGCGAGGCGTGGGTGGAATCGCTTTCTTTGAGATAGTTTGCACTGGCCCCTCCGTACAATTGGTGCAGTGAGTTCAGTGAGTTTTCGACACGTTATCTCCAGAATGGAATGGCCTAGCATATAGATTCCTCTGGCATGCACGCTGTTACTAAGAGATTTTCTAATGCATTCATGAATGGCCAATATATTTCTGACCATTCCTTGTTGCATTGTTGGCCCATAGATTAATGTGGACATTTCTCACAATGGAAATAGTTCAAACTTAATGGTCTCATCAAAGCAAAGAGAAGAAACAACTAAGAAACATATGGTCCATTCGAAACAGATTCAAACCCTATGAAGGGTTGATCAAGTCGTACGTGGGTCGGATCCCCCTGTAAAGGAGTATGCCCGATTAAAGGTTTTTGGGATAGTTTCGGGGCTGGGCTTTTCTGTGCATATGGGGTTGGGCATAAGGGAGCTCATTCACAATAGGCCAAGGAGAAATTTGTAATATATACTATTCTTTTTGTCACATCCCCATTCGATATGGGACTAATGGTTTGCACAAAAAGAAAATGAAACGGTAGGCATAAAAGGACAATGAGAAAAAGACAAAAGATTTACATTATATTTATTTTGAAATATCTTCAACTTAAAAGTTAATAGGGTAGTGTAGCACTATATGCGACTCACTCCTAAAACTGTAAAATCCTTCTTATATATTGATCTAATAGGGGGAGAAAATATATGAGATAATAAGCTAGGGAGAGAGAGAGAGAGAGAGAGAGAGAGAGAGAGAGAGTAGGTGGAGCCCACATTTCACACATACGCATGACCCTACTGGTGGGCTCCACCCTGTGGATGGCTTAGGTCTGCCTTTGGTCCCACTAGATGGCTTTTATGGTGGTTCTACTATCTACTACCTTTAAGATGGATCAAAGAGAGACTTCCTAAGTTGGAAGATTGATAACATAAAATCAATAAATTTCTGCATTGAGGTATGATTAGTTTATATATTTTGTGTTTCTAGAAACTCGGCATGCACCAACAGGGATCCTTCATGTTAATCTTAAAATTTGAAATTTTCAAATCATTTTATATTCTAATGTGTTTTTGAAAAATCCAACAAAAGCAGTGTCAAAGCCACCATGTTGTTTGGTCATCACACATTTACTTTTTTGGACCTACTGATGGGTATATGTCCATTTTTTAATGTTGGCAGATCAGATTATGTAAATCGTAATGAGGAATGATCATCCAAATTTTAAAGGGGATCGAGCATACGGATTAAGAGATACATTTATTTTAATTTTATTGTATCACCAACTATCGAAATTGAAAGCATGATTGTATATGACACATCGGTATTTTTAAAACTTTCTCCTTAGTGAATGTACGTGTTTTATAGTTGTGTGATGATTCATGGGTGTTGATTGATTAATGGTGGTGATTTGATGATTATTTTTTAAAAATTTCACTTTGTATGGTTGCACATACATGATAGATTTTGATCATTTCTTAATTGTAAAGTTATGAAATTTCTTATACTCCTATGGATTATAACTTATATGGTGTTATAGTAGAGACAGATTATCTAGAATAATGATATAAAGTTGTAGATCAAAGTTTTTCAAGTTAAGTTGTTAATCGTGATTCATGGACAGCCGATGGATTGGACAGCCGATGGATGTTGCGTGAGAGAAAAGTTATAAAAGGGAAGAAGAGGATGCGAGGAAGAAAGTATCCACCCAAATTGTGGACATGTGGCTAAGCCATATGGCCGTATGGCTGGTTGGAGGGAGGAGTGCGTCAACCCCCCTATTTCCTTTTTCCTCCCATTCTTTCCTAATTTTTGTACTTCTTTCTATCTTATTATCTTTCTAACATTCTCTTATTTCTCAAAGTTTGAAAATTTTAAAATCCTAATTGATAAAGAGTCAAATTAACTTGTGGAAAGACAATATTTTTAAATATGAAAATTTAGGATAATTACAGACTGTAACACCTTGGAACCGCAACTCGAGTATAAGAACTCGAGTCCCGAGTTAGTCAACTTTAACTTGAACATGATCCATGAGTGAGTCGAAAATGCCCCTGCGATTGGATAGTATGGTTAGCATTTGGCTTGATATTCACAATCAGAGTCGCGATTAATTGCACAATGGTAATCAAAAGGCGTGTATAATTATAACCGAACCAAGAAAGTATAAAACACTATCTAACAAGTATATAAGTCAAATCCTATAATTGGGGATGTATAACACAATGTCCAAAATGTAGAGAGCATAAGATGATAAAAAGAATAGGAAGAGAGCTCCACTTTCAGAGGAATTAAATTCAAATCAAACATCCTAACACATGAATTGGACTCTAAGATTGGGGATAAGCATCGAGCAAGCCCCCCATGGCTAATCAACCAGTGAAAGTACGAGAAAGTGCACCGGCAATGCTAGTCACCCGGTAAAGTCCTCAGTAGAAAAGGGTCATCCATAATGTACTAGTCAGTTGGTAAAATGCCCAAAAGTATAGCTCGTCTGATTAAGCACTCGGAGTGGCTCTCATGCCTTGGATGTGTACCTTCCATTAGATCTATTCTGCTCATAACAACACATTCACAACAATTTGGCCTAATTAACTATAGAAGTTATAGAGGTACAATCTTCAGCATGTGACACCCATGGTAAGCTAATTAGCCTATAAAGTACATCGATGACATCCCATACTGTTAGGCACCAGGTAAAATCTTCATACTTTGGAATTTGTATCTATAATCGAAAGAGGACTAGTCTAGTAACAAACCAGTCTTTACTAATCCAAGTTGGAGATATGTGTCTAGCTGGCGTGCGACACCCATGGTGAGCTAAATAACTAGTAAAGTACATTGATGGTACACCTATATTGTTAGACACCCAAAAAAATTTCCAACCGACGTTGCTCCTATTTATGATTAACGGTAGGGACCGTGTGAGTCTATCCTCAATCAAGAATAATCCCTATGGATATCCCAGTTGATTACAACTATGATATCCTAAGTCACAATTGTCCCCCTAGACTAGTGGCCCATTCCAATTGGGGGAAAGTTAGGGCTTAAGGGAAAGACCTGGGGGTGGCGAAGCTTCCACGGAGTTGTCCCTCTTCTTCGACCCTTTAAATTTAGTTTGTCATTTTAGTTTTTGTTTTTCTTTTCTTTCTAAAATGCTAGCCATGTTAGGCTAATGTCTTAGCTAAGGTTAAGGGATGAAGCATGTAGTTCAATTACAATATTTAGTTTATTTGATTCAATAACATTGGTTTGAATGATGATATTAGATTGATTTTGTTTGAATAATGCCAAGGGATTGCATTGTAAGGAGTTACCTTTCCTGTTAGGACTACAGATGCCTTGGGAGTGGGTGCTTGTGTTGTTAAAGACACAGAGGCCTGTGAGCCTTCTCATGGTCTTGCTTCTCTGAAGACCGTCTTCTTGCCGGTGTTGCATGGGATATTACTTTATGCCTCCGAATTAGCCATTTTAGGTGTGGGAACTCCCTAAGGGATGAATATTGGTTTGGTAAAGCATCTCCTCATCGTTGTTAGTTATTCTTTGGTGGGCTTTGTGGCACGGGCTAACTCATGCGACATGAGAGAGAGAGAGAGAGAGAGAGAGAGAGAGAGAGAGAGAGTTCCCTATGGACCTCTCAGTGTGGAGGTTGACGCGGTTCTTTGTGGGTTCACTGGCTCATATGTTGAGGAGGCACCTTCCAAAATCATCGGTTCCCCATTCAGGTTTCTATGGGATGCCCCTTGCTTGACCAGTTAGAGCGATGAGGGTGTGGAGAGAAGCACCCTTCCAAAACTACTGACTCATGAGTTGGAGTTGTCCGTGTAAGATGACAGGCTTAAAGTTGGAGAGGGCAACTTCCAGAACCAAGGGTTCCTATCTCTATCTATTATAGGAGCCCCATGTCTGATTGGGGGCGGGAAGGAAGGACGTGCCCCTTGGAGGACTACCATCTTTGTTACTAGGGGAAGAGCCTGTGATGCTCCTTACAAGACCGAAGGTATGACTGCTTGGTCATATGAAATGGTATAGATGGACTGTATGGGAGAGAAGAAGCTGTCAATGCGCTCTTCTTCAATGTTGTTGATGGCAGGGTCACCCGATGAGCTGGGCCCTGCTTAATGTTGTGGCGGGGGATTTTGGAGAATGTTGGTGGGAACAGTAGGAGTTGTTTTAGGGACTAAGATCACGATCTTTTAGCTGTCAATCAGGTCTTGGACTGCATGCTTTAGCAAGAAGTAAGGATCTATAGTATGACTGTGACCTTGCTGGTCCATACAATACTCGTTCTCTTTATAGTTAGGACACACTGGATTTAAAGGTGACCTAAGTACCCTGTTGCGTGGGCGCGCACAACACATCTCTTGTTACACGTGTTCGCACAACACATCTTCTGTTGTATAGGTCCATACAACACATCTCCCTAATACTTGCTCCTCTCTCTCTTTCTTTCTCTCTCTCTTGACTCATCTCTGAAACTTCTCATCCTGCAAATGAGAGGGGGAAGAGGTATTTATAAGCTTTTACACGTGTGAAGCCTTGATCTATGTGCCACGGGCCCCATTTCGCGCAACAAACCAACAGACTCGCGCAACAAGTCTATTCGCGCAATAAGTTTGTTTCCGTGCAATTGCACTCTGTGAAGAATGCGCAATTGCACTCTATGAAGTTTGTTTCCATGCAACAACACTATGAATGTTTGTTCTACGCGCAACAACATTCTAGGTGTCTATTACCGCGCAACTGCACTATGTGAAGTCTGTTCCCATGCAACTACATTCTGGGTGTCTATTTCTACAGAAAGGGGACTGGGAAGTCTATTTCTATAGTAACAAGGATTGAGAAGTCTATTTCTACAGCAATAGGGACTGAGAGGTTTGAAAATGCTACAAGAGGGACAAGGAGGTCTGAAAATGATGTAAGAGGGACTGGAAAGTTTGAAAATGCTGCAAGAGGGACTGAGAAGTCTAAAAATGTATTTTTTGTGCACCAAAAAATGCCCCTTCATTCCTTCTTTGATTTTTCTATGAAATCAAATGGAGGATCGATCTTCTTCTACATAAAAATCCTTTCATGACAGAGAAGGATTCTTCATGAAGGTAGAGCTAATTTCATACCGGTGAAGGATCGTTCGAACGGAAAACTCAAGAGTCGAGCTCGAACAGAAGACTGAAGAATTGCATTTGAATGAATCAAGCGCGAACGAATCACAGTCGAAGGAATCATGCTTGAACGATGACTGAGTGATCATTTTCGAACAGAGAATCATGCTCGATGGATGACTAGATGATCACGTCCGAACAAAGAATCACACTCGAAGAAATTGTGTTTGGCTCAAAGGGATAACGCTTGAAGGAATTGTGCTTGGCTCAAAGTGATAATGCTCGAAGGAATTATGCATGGCTCGAAGGGATGACGCTCGAAGGAATTGTGCTTGTCTCGAAGGCATGATTGAAAGCCCCCGAGTGGTTAAGTAATTATTTTCAACGATGTAGACGACGACAGTGTTAATGCTTTCTTCGGGTAGTACTCATTCTATGAACAGGACCTCAATTGTATCTTTGCCATTTTCGATTGCCTTTGTTTGTGCAATTCACTTTTCATCTGAACTTGCCATTGTGACAACTCTAGTGACTTTAGCTTTGAGCATCTCGATCAGAGAATTATCTTTTGATCTCGCTCCTGCTATGACGGTCCTTTTAATCAGCTCTAGTAGCTCTTTCTTTAAGCACCGTGATCAGAGATTTGTCCTTTAATACTGCTCCTACTATAATAATCATTAAGCTATTAAATATCTTCTTTCATCAAGAATGTCTCCTTTATTCATAGCCTACATATTCCATGATCTTGAGTGATAATTTTTCCTGCCAGATTAATCAGAATTAGTTTCTCAGGATATCGCAATTTCCCAATTCAATTTCATGATGCACTGGTAAATTCAAGATATATTGAAGGCTTTAGAATGATTATAATATATTAACAATTCTGAAACAATCACAATATATTAATAGCTTTAGAATAATTTAAAATGTCTATCAATTCTGAAATAATTGGTATGTATAGCAATTTCAATTGCATGTTTCCCTCAATTTGTGGTAGATAAGATGACAATAATTTAGTCATTTCATTTTTTGTGTTTGTCAATGTTGCATCCTATATTTTAAAGTTCAGTCAGTAACATTAGTATGTCAATGTTGAGTTAGGATCGTAAGAACAAACATAGTTTAAGCTCATAAGTTATTGGAGTGGACACAACTTTGACTGAACATAACTTTGATTGGACTCGACTGAACTGACTTGACTTGACCGGGCTCAACAGAGCAAACTTATTTTACCGTTGATTTCGGGCTAGGCTCAAGAGAGCAAGCGCAGTTTAAGCTCATAAGTTAATGGAGCATTCACGGTTTAGGCTCGTAAGTTATTAGAACATTCACAGTTTAGGCTCATAAGTTATTGGAACATTCACAATTTAGGCTCGTAAGTTATTGGAGCATTCATAGTTTATGCTATAAGTTATTGGAGCATAATATATAGTTCTCAAGCATGGTTAGCCTGCTCAGGCACTCACTACTGTCGTATATAAATGAATCGCCATCGCTAATAATATAGGGATTATGTGTGACCTTCTTGGGCACTCACCGCTGCCATATATAAATGAATCGGTAAAATAACCAACGCAGTGTAGTCAATCATAGTCAACGATGATCGATAATCGGTAATCTCATTAACCTAGCTACAATTTTCGTTATGTTGATAATAAGTGATGACATCTAACAGTGCTCGACGATAATAATAGCTCATTGATAAATGATAACATCATTTTGTTAATGCAATAATATCAGCTTGGCAATATGAATGATGATCTGTAACAATATTCCGCAATAGATGATGTCTTAGCAATCACGATGCTTTGTAATAATTTTCATAGCCAATGACCAACGATATCTTGATAATCGGTAATTCTTTGTAATGTTTATAAGGCAATAGTTCTTTAACAGTTTATAAGAATGATTCGGCCAGAATGATTATGCCGGTTGGCTAATATAATATTTTGTCATAAAGAATGATATAAGGTGGCTATCGTCTTATTGCCAATAATCGTTACTTACTGAAGATAGTATATGGGCTTGCGATTTTGATGGAGTTTCAGGCGATAGTATGCTTATTGCGGCTATTGTATAATTATTGCCCGATCTACCATATTTTGATTGGATGAGATTTTCTCTGAGAATCTTTACAATCAAAATTGTAAGTGCTAAAATTATTAAGCATACTTTAGTTGTCAAATTTCGTATAGCCAAAACAACTTGACAAGAGATCTTCAAGACCGGTCCATAATCAAGAAAAGATCAAGCTCAAGATCAAGAGAAGATAAAGCTTAAGACTGGTATATTCTCAAGAAAAGATCAAGCTAAAGATCAACTGATGTTCAAGAACAGATCAAGCTCAAAAGTCAAGATGAAGTCCATAATTGAGTTTAAGATAAAGAAGTTCAGATATTTCATATATCTCAGATAGTATAAAACCTTAGAAAGACCTTAGGATTAGGTGCTTTCAAAATTATTTAAAATTGAGTTTTTATACTTGTGTTTGCTTGGAATTCGACCAGACTAAGGTTTGGTTTGACTAGTCTAAGTTTTCTTGGCAAGTCCAAGTTCAAATCAAAGTAAAACTAATTTTTAGTTCAACTAGTTGAAGCTTGACCTTCGACCAACTCGAAAAAATTTGGCTCTAAGTCCAGCAACTATATCTTTTCAGATTTTGGGAACTTTGAGTAGTCGAAGATCAAATTTAACTAGTCAAACAGAGCTCTTCGACTAGTCAAATTGGTTCTCTAGCTAGTCGAAATTTGAATAGATCTTATCCCCCACGATCCGAAATCCGTTGAACAGAATCTAATCTATTCGGGCTAGTCAAAGATTCAACTTCTTTGCCTATAAATTGAGTTCTCTTAATCCAAAATATCCATTATTATTATCAAAATCCTTCTGCAAGAAAGAGAGAAGCTCAAGTTATTAGCAAGCTATTTGAACAGTATTTATAAATTTTATTTATAGCTTTTTTTTAATTCCCTTAATCTCAGATCTTTCCATTCTGATTCTAAAGAGAGTAAACTATACTATTCTTTTGAGATTTAAGAGAATTAATTTAAGTAGCCATTGGTTTGAACATAATTAAAATCAATAGAACCCTGGACCCTTTTCTATCTGACTGAACAATGAACAATCAACATTCAAGAAAGCGGTTCTTCGGCTACAGCTTCTGATACATCTTCTACAGTGAAGATAAGTATACATTCTTATTCTTTATTTGGTTTTTCTGAGATAGCCAGAAAATCTCAGTGTGGGTTTTGTCTGAGATAGCCTGAAAATCTCAGTGAGGGGTTTGATTGTGATAGCCCAGTAAAATCACAAGAATTGTATCGGGTTTTAAGGTGACCCTGGGAAAACCTTTTTCATAGTGAAAACGAAAATTACGTAGAGAGTAATATTAGGAGTGAAGTAGGCGTGGTTGTTTTAGAACAATTGTTGACACACCAAACTACTATAATTCTCAATGTTATGTGGTGAGTGCCTTTACTTTTTATATGGTGAATGGTTGTAATTTATTTTCAGTTAAAGTGGTGAATGTTGTAATATTTACTTTTATTTACTCTTGCAAAGTTTGAGGTTTTAATTTTAAAGAAATTCATGAAATAAGATTGTCTTGCCTAAAACTTTAGGTGAATCAATGTTTCAATACTTAAGTAATTGAGATCTCTGATTTATTTACATATTCAACGCTTATTTCAATTATTTGACATAGTCCTATTCACACCCCTCTAAGACTTCTTAAGCTCTCATTTTCAAAAACTTCTTTACTTTTTGAGAACAAAAATTTTGATAGGATGAATATCCGCAGGCATTCCGATGCCCTTTTCATTCTGATCCATGGCTTGATAAGTTGTTCAATAGGCCGTAGTATATTTTCTTTCTTAAAGGATATATATATCGAATCTTTCTGTGTCTTGATTGACATTATAAGCTTGATAATTTTCGATAATCTGGATGTAATTGTCACTGAATAAATCTTGCAAATAGTCGACTAGGGCTCAAAAATAGTTTTGCGATGGCCTTTTTTTAGAATATATATAATTTTGGAGCTACTAATGTTGGCCGCAGCAATAATCCAATCATAATAATAATCCCAAGCTTGAGTGTTAATATATAATAATTCAGTCATGGTAATGATTCTGGCCCCAATGTTGACTTGCAAAAATTGATATTGACAATTATCATCTTAGGCAATCAACAATTACCTTTTCTGGAATCAAAAGATCAAGACTCTCACACGGCTATTTGAAAGGATATGTTAAAAAATATATTTGGAAATTATAGCTTTCTTTGATTTCTCTATTAATTGATCATTCTTCACTCTTACTTCACCAGAGAATGAAGATTCATGAAGACATGACTGGAATATTACTTGTCTTATTACATATCCATTCTGCTTTCCTTTTTTCCCATAAGCATGATGGGCCCACACACATATCTAAGCTTGGAATTCCATCCCCAATTCCCCACTGTTACATGTGGATGTTACATATGCAGCATTGTAGGCCTTACCAAGATTTGGGTGTTATATGCTGCCCAAAACAGGTGTTGTGGAGGATTTTTTTAAAAAGAAGGATTCTCTTCATATATATATATATATATATATATATATATATATATATATATATATATATATATCGCTAAAATTTACAATTCTAGTTTCCCATAAGGAAAAGGATATGGGGAGAACCTATCATAACTGAAAATAAAACCTAAACCGAACCAAGTTAGGGACTGACGCACCCGAGGGGATGGTAGCTCCACAGGGAGACCCAACTAAGATCCACAAATTAAGCGGCTCTAATAGCCCATAAGCCCTCCTTATCCAAGAAGAAGAGACCCCTAACCTGTGGAGGAAGAGCCGCTAAACTGTAAGAGAACAGTGAAGGTTGACTACCACTACCCAGACGAGCCATTGCATCCGCTGGGCGTTCCCCTTCCTGAGAATATGGGAGATCACCACTTGACCCCTAGATGACATAAATTGAATCCTGGCTAGCCAGGATCTCCATTTCCAACCTGGATTAGCTGCTCCTACCAAGAAATTAACTACTAGTTGGGTGTAATAACTCACACTTTGACTCGAATACCTAAATAAAAATTTAAAATAACTAAAACTCCTCATATATCATCACAATTAGATCAGCCACCTAATGGCCCATTCAGGAATCAAGATATAACGACTCATATTTTAAACTCTACCATACGATAACACACCCTATAACTACAAAGATACACATTGAAAATTTAAGGTAACTACCAGCACAAAATAACCAATATTTATCTTGAATAAATCTTCAAATATAACAACCAAAGACTTCAAGAAAGACTAACCGTCAGTCTTGTGGGTATTATGGGGCCTGCCCAGAACAATGGACGGTCCAGATCATGTTGATCATGATGTGGACCTTGCGTCCAGGCCGTGCGTGCACACCAACAACATTCGCATGCTGTACACGGGATCAAGTCATTAGGTTAAAGCAGCTTTGACCCGATGAAATCACAAATTGGGATGGGAATTCGAAAACTTCTCCCACCTTGCACTCATTCAAACCAGGCCGTCTGATTTGGTGAAGTAAATGTCCACCATTCGAATAATGAATGGTGATCCAAACCGTTCATCGCGACTTGTGGGCCCCACCGACCTGGAGCATGCTGAGATTATCGATTAACAATCTTCGGTACCTCCTCTGTCAGCGGCTGATCAAGGAGTGAATAAGGATGGTGCTAACAACGACAATGGATCCACGTTCGCAGCATCTCTCACCAATCCGACCGTTGGAAACTGTCGTGGACTGCCACGAACGCACGAGAGATCCCAGTCACCCTTACCATTTTTGGTTTTGGCTCCCTATGTAGCAAAAAGTGGAAGGAATCCTTTCCTCTCTTGGCAATGACCGATCTCAACCATCTCTCACCCTTTGGAAGCTTCGACCGAGTAAATCCAAGATGTTGAGATTAGGGTTGTTGGAAATCTCGTAGCTAAATGAGAAAATCCTAAGAATTTAGCGAGATGGTGGTTCGGCGCAAACCGCCTTCATGCAGCTAATCCCACTTACCACATGACATTCCATCACCGTTGATAGTGGCCCACAAGCCTGATAGGCACCATCTGAACCACTTGAATGTCCCTGACCAAGGAATTAACCATCCCACTCAAAAACACCATTTCCAGTCGACCATCTTCCTCAAACCGACTATGGGACCCATTTTCCATAATAGTAACTATCCCTCATATCTAAGCCATCCATCTTGTAGCCTATCCCCTTTAATGCTTATTAAAGTTTAACTTTGGGGCCCACGCTCAAGTTCCAACTGATGGGAAGACCCTGATGACTATCCGCCTCATCTAATGCATGTTATCTCTGCACTAATCCTTGTGATTAGCTGTAGATGTTTCCTGAAACGGAAATGGCTATAAATAGCCATGTGTTAGGGTGATTCTCAAGGAAGGAAAAAGGGAAGAAATAGGAAAGTGAGATAGAGAGAATGGGAGTGTAGCCGAGCAAGTTGCATGCCACTGTAGCAACTCGATTCAGTTGAGTTGTTTGTTTGCTGTGAAGCAGACTGAGAGGGAGGCAGGTGATAGTGAGAGGGAAAGAAGAAAGAGAGAGAGAAGGAAACGTGGATAAGGTCAACTACTGGAACAAGTTTCCAGCAGGCCCTGTTTCACGTTGCTCAAATCCCTAGCCAACTTAGCACTTGAAACCGAGTCTGGGATTGTGGATTCGAATCCCTATGAACCCGGAGCTAGCTCATCACGTCTAAATCCTTCCAACATCTAAGAACAATCTCTAATCAGGTAAATCCGTCCATCTTCCGCTGTCATTGACAGATTCCACCCATTGACCGACTGATTTCACTGTCACCTCAACTCAGTTACGAGTTGAGTGACTTAGCACCCTCTCGGCATGAAAATTTTGATCTTCCTTCATGGCAATGATCAGTTTTCCTAGTGTTGGGACCATCGCTGCAAGACAAGCTCTGGTTCGCCAGAAACAAGGGGCATAAATGTCATCTACCCTTGAGTTGCTACTGAGTTAAAGACTCAGGTACGGTGCAGGGGAATGGATCCGAACTCAGTTAGGTCTAGGGTGCTGATTGCCCTGGTTAACCTGAAACACAGTCAGGGGGTAATCGAAGTTTGCCCGATTGGGAACTAACCCAATCATTTTCCCCAACTGAGCCAACTCACTGCTCAATGACAAGTTGACTTGGTCAGTTTTCCGGCTGAGTCAAGCTGACTCCAACCAATTGAGAGTGATTTTGAGAAGTATCAGGTTTAATAGATCAATGATCTAACCCCGTGGCTAACAAAGCCTTTGAAACAAGCTCAACTAGTCATCAGTTGAAGACCCCAAACGAGTCAACTCCAAGTCAGTGCCGAGTCAGCTCGACTGGTTTTCTAACTGTGTATAGCTGACTTAAATCATCTTTTGAAGATTTGAGAGGCATAAGGTTTGGTAGATCTTCAATCTCACCCTGTGATTAGTGAAGCTTTTGAGACTACTCAACTCACTGTGGATTGAAAGTCCTGACTCACTAGCATTTATGACAATTTCTCCAGGTACAACCAACAACTATTTACCTTAGAAGACCCTCTTACGTACAATCTGTTCAATCAAGTAAGGTCTAAGTTCATATTACCAGTCAATTGTTGGAATTAGAGGATTAGTTATACAATTGCTTGGAATGTTAGGATCCTTACATCCACAACTTACGACAAGGGGGACTTCCAATCTAGGTGAGGGATATCCCCCATAGTTTCTTCATTACATTAAATTTTAAGATAGTGTTAAGCTCGAAATTGTGGAGATATAAATTGTGCATGTGTTAGTCTTGCTTCCTTTGAATTAATTTCACTAACCATGTCGGAATATTCATATCTTATTGTTCTTGTAGAAATTCACGTCATACTCTTGGTTCCATATCAAGACTTGCTTAGCTATATGTACATTTCATTAAGTATGTTAAGAAGTAGTAGATTTTGCTTCTATCTAAATGGTAAATTCACTCCATAAGCCATTTCATATGCTAGAACCATTTTAATTTGAAGCTAATGTGCATGATCAAGTCTTGAACTAGTACGTTATTTCTTTCATTCTTAATTGGTTATGTTAAGAATGAGTTAATATGCAAATGTCTAATTACTTGATTTCTATGTGTGACAAACATGTGATTAGGACTTGGTATTGTACTCTCTAAGTCATGTTAGTAATGGTCTAACTTGGAGTTATATTCTACCAAGTAATGACATATGACATGATGTATCCATCTATTATCATTGTTGTATAATGAGATCTAAGTGTGAAATGCCACCTCTGGTAGGATGTTGTGAGAACTTGGTAAAGTATACTCCGTTTATGGGCCTCAATTGAACCTTGATCATGTTTGTGAGAATAGTCTGGTAAATTCTATTGAATGTACATGAGTATCATGATGCATGACATTCACGCATGACATGCGAGCTTTTCCGAGTGCTAAATGTAAGCCACATTCTGTTCGATTTATTGTTAGATTAGTTGAATGATCAGAGTTGTGCATTTGAGTCACTTTGGGCGCTCTTATTGTACATGAGGCTATTCCGGGATCAGACACTCCTCGGACGTACCCCGTGTATTATTCCAGGAGTCAGGTCATCCTTGGGCACACTCAACTTCATGACCTTTTCCAAGTAGTTTATCTACCTCAGGCGGTCTTTCATTTTGACAGTTGGATGTGCATAACTAGATTTGTGACTTCAACATACATTCATACATTCATGCAAATGCATATGTAGCTATACTGTCCTATGAATCAAATGTGAATTGTTAACCTATTTTGGAATAATGTGTTATGGTTGAATCTATGAGGGAAATTCCTACTGAGTTTTCACTCACCCCATCGTACGGTTGCACCAACTAGACACAGGTATGATGGAGGAAGATGGAGCCTATGGTGACACCCCTGGTATAGCTGAGGAGGAGTATGGAGAGGAAAGATAGTATGCTGACCTGGTTGAGCCGATAGAGCTTCACTGATGACATAGGATCCGTTTACTTTCATGCTTTCAAACATTATCTTAGTTTTGCTTGCTTTGGGATTTGTAATTAAAAATCCCCTTCTGTGGGATCTTGCTTTACTTCATACTTTTATTCTCATATGTTGAACTCCTTTTAGTAGTTTATACAGTAGCTATTTTCTCGATGATATGAAATGTGTCGATAATTAGATGAATGATATTTTCATTTCATAACATAACCCTCAGGTTCTCGTACTCGAGCGATCGTCCTTGGGTTATGAGAATCAGGGTGTTACAAGTTGGTATCAGAGAGAGAGAGTTTAGACAAACCTTGCCTTTGGGAAGGAGTTTGTACAAACTTTCTACATTTGAAGTTGAACTTAGGAAAAATTTCCCACTAGATTTAGGCTATTTCAAGAACATAAAGACCCAAACCTAGGTCCCCAGTATTGAATTCCATAATTACATTAGTGTTCAATCATATACATTTACTCATGTCAATACCCTTATTTCGACTGCACTCAACTATAAACTCCCTATTTTCTAACCATTAACTATTTTATTCATGATAGCATCACCAATTTTATAAGATGTTAGTAATCTTTGAATTATGAAATTGCGATTATTAAACATGAGTAGACCTTGAATTTGTTTAATTTTCTTGCTTTTTCTTTCATTCTTATGCTCATTTAATGCTATCTGGCTGCTACCATAACTCACCCTGCTTAAATTCATCATTGCACATGGTAGATAGTATCTCAACTATTTATATAAGCTTTTAACCTTGATGTGGAAATTGGAAATTAGAACTACAGTCACTTTATTATAGCTACCTGACACTCGGCTCACTGTTAGTTACGGCATACAGTCATTGCCTGAACATAGAAACAAAACTTAGGCCTTCATTTTAACTATCATGAACCTAGATTCAAGAACTAGAAATGTAGTCCCCTCTAGAAAATTTCCTTAGTTAAGAAGAAATTGTTAACTTAGAAGCATAGAAAACATAGGATCCCTTGAATTGCGAAATTCTTATGACAAAACTGTACTAAAGTGCCATAAATATAGAATGCTGCACCCCGACATCGTGTTCCTAAACTACAGGATACGATGCCTCCAAAGACGCGATCCCAACAAGTGCAAGCGTCTTTAGTTATGCCACAGGACCCAAAAGGAACAGGAGGGGTAGAGAGTTCTATATACACCTCGACAATCCCAGTGCAATCTGAAGAACCTAACTCAGAGTCAAGGGCAACGGCTGTCCCGACGCCTCGCCCAACTCATGGAGAGAGGACTTCATCATTTGAGGCACAGTCAGGGGTCCCGACACCAGATGCTTGGGAACAAATGGTTATCTTGCTGGGCTAGCAGCAGACCTTCATGAGGGAACAGCAGGCCACCATGGCGGCCGCAATGGGAAGCATTATATTACAGGCCACACGCATCAGCATTGCGGCCAGTTGTAGGGAATGATGCCGATGTGTTTGAAAGATTCCAAAAGCTGCGACCTCTGACTTTTTCTGGGACGATTGATCCCATAGTAGCCAAGCATTGGCTGAAACGCATCTGAAACTTATGGAGCCATTGAGGTGTTCAGATACGCAGAAGGTAATCCTCGCCACTTTCGCGCTCGAAGGGGAAGTCGATGAATGGTGGGATTCTCCGCGTAAGCTTGCTAAAGAAGATTATCTGTGGACTTGGGAGAGGTTCCAGACCAAGTTCAATGAGAAATATTTCACAGAGTTGTTCCGTGACGAGAAGGTGTCACAGTTTTTCAAACTCGAGCAGGGGAATATGACGGTTGCACAATATGAGGCCCGCTTTGCTGAACTCTCTCGGTACGTGCTGACTATCGTTAGTGAAGAGAGGGATAGATTGAGGAAATTTAGAGATAGATTACGGCTGGGAATCAGGTTGAAATTGTATTGGAAGGTCATGAGACTTGTATGAACCTAGTTGTGATGAAAATGAAACAGTTCGATATCATTATTGGTATGGACTGGCTTACCCAGGCTCACGCGATATTAGACTATCATGCCCGGACGGTTACAGTAACATTACCTAGGCAGTCACCCTTCACTATACAAGGAAGCTGTCAATATGAGACCTATGAAGGTCTACGGACTCTGAAAAAGACAGAATCAGCAGAGATCACCATTGATCAGATACCGGTGGTTAATGAATTCCCGAAAGTGTTTCAAGACATACCAGGGTTACCACCAAGGAGGGAGGTAGATTCCACGATTGACCTCCTACCTGGTACCACCCTAATATCCATGGCTCAATATAGAATGCTGCCATGTGAGATGGAAGAATTGTGGGTGTAGATCGATGAATTATTCGGATAGGGATTCATCTGCCCTACTGTATCTCCATGGGGTGCACCAGTGTTATTTGTGAAAAAGAAAGACGGATCGCAGTGCCTTTGTATCGACTACAGGAGATTGAATCAAGCTACAGTGAAGAATAAGTACCCTCTACTGCATATCGATGACTTATTCGATCAGCTCAAGGGTGCTAAATATTTCTCAAAAATTGATCTCAGGTTGGGGTATCATCAGTTGAGGGTCAGAGAAGAAGACATCCCCAAGATAGCATTCTACACCAGATATGGACACTACAAATTCTTGGCGATGCCATTCAGGCTCACTAACGTGCCTGCAGTATTCATGGACTTGATGAATCGGGTCTTTATGCCATACCTACACTAATTTTTTATAGTCTTCATTGACGACATTTTAGTCTATTCCAAGAGTCGTGAAGAGCACGAGGAGCATTTAAGGACTGTTCTCAAGACCCTCTAGGAAAGGCAGCAGTATGCAAAATTATCAAAATGTGACTTTTGGAGGGAAGAAGTAAAATTTCTGGGTCACGTTGTGACGAAGGAAGGTATCGTGGTTGATCCAACCAAGGTCGAGGCTGTAGTGAAGTGGGAACGACTTGATACGGTCATATAAGTCAGGAGCTTTTTGGGGATGGCTGGATATTATCGACGATTCATAAAGGAATTTTCTCATATCGCTCGACCCCTAACTCAGCTAACTAAGAAGAATGTGAAATTTAGTTGGGGCGCTGAAGCAGAGACGTCCTTCTGGGAACTTAAGAAGAGACTCACCACTACCCCCGTGCTCACTCTTCCAGAAGTGGGGGCCAAGTATGTAGTCTATAGTGACACATTACAGATAGGGCTAGGATGCGTGCTCATATAGAACGAGAAGGTGATTGCTTATGCTTCCAGGCAACTGAAGAAACACAAAGAAAATTATCCTACCCATGACCTAGAACTTGCGCAGTGGTCTTCGCCCTGAAAATTTGGAGGCATTATTTATATGGGGAGGAGTTTGAATTATTTTGTGATCACAAGAGTTTGAAGTATATCTTCACTCAAAAAGATCTGAACATGCAGCAACGTCGATGGATGGAAACGTTGAAAGACTTCAAATTTGAGGTATCCTATCATCCTGGCAAGGCGAACCTTGTAGCTGATGCCTTGAGCCGAAAGAGGAATCATGAAGTTATGATTGGTCTCATGATAAGATTGCAAAAATATCATATGCACCAGGCTCTTATTCTACATGAGGCTATTCCGGGATCAGACACTCCTCGGGCATACCCCGTGTATTATTCTAGGAGTCAGGTCTTCCTTGGGCGCACTCACCTTCATGGCCTTTTCTAGGTAGTTTTTCTACCTCGGGTAGTCTTTCATTTTGACAGCTGGATGTACATAACCAGATCTGTGACTTGAACATACATTCATATATTCATGCAAATGCATATGTAGCTGTATTGTCCTATGAATCAAATGTGAATTGTTAACCTATTTTGGAATGATGTGTCATGGTTGAATCTATGAGGGAAATTCCCACTGAGTTTTCACTCACCCCATCGTGCGGTTACACCAAATATACCTAGGTATGACGGAGGAAGACGACACCTATGGCGACACCCCTGGTATAGCTGAGGAGGAGTACGGAGAGGAAGGACAGTATGCTGACTTGGTTGAGCCGATTGAGCTTCACTGATGATATAGGATCTGTTTACTTTCATGCTTTCAGACGTTATCTTAGTTTTTCTTGCTTTGGGAATTGTAATTAAAAATCGCCTTCTGTGGGATCTTGATTTACTTCATACTTTTATTCTCATTTGTTGAACTCCTTTTAGTAGTTTATACAGTAGTTATTTTCTCAATGATATGAAATGTGTCGATAATTAGATGAATGATAGTTTCATTTCATAATGTAAGCCTCGGGTTCTCGTACTCGAGCGATCGTCATCGGGTTATGAGAATCGGGGTGTTACATTGGGAGTTCGATTCAACTATAATCTTCTTCAGCCCTTTACTGAGGCACAAACGTAATCCATCATGGATAGCCCTGAGTTCAGCGTGAATGTTGGAACCGAAACCGTAGCCTTTAGCAAAAGCAAAGAGAAAATCCCCTTTATCTCCTCTACAAAATTTCCCTCCACCTGATAATCCTGGGTTCCTTAATGCAGACCCGTCCACATTGATCTTGGCCCAGCCGCTGAGAGGCCTCTGCTATTTGACTACTAACACTAGAAGCCGGGAGTGGGTCGAGGCAAATGACGCGAATGGGGCTGGAAGATCAGCATCACCTGGAGGTGAGGGCCCCCCGAATGTAGGTGGATGTTACTCGGCTACTGGGACACTCGCACTGGAGGGGAGGGGCCTGGATACCTTTTCCTTTCCTTGGCTCTCGATGAAGCCAATCCACCAATTGACATGGGCGATCAACTTGTGAAGCGAAGGCTTGATCCCCTCAAGATCACTGCGTTTCTCACCTTCCAAGTTTCCCAGAGAACAAAACAAGGGGCCAATTTTTGGGCAGCGAACTAATGCTTCCTTACAGCTGGGACAGACCACCATTGGGACAACCTCTGTTCCACTGATGAGGCACCCCGCACGTTGATCCCGAACCTTCTCCCGACGTAATCCCAGGCCGATTTCGCTAGGCCACCTTCAAGGAACAGGTGAAGAATCGACTCGTTATCATGGCCAACCCGGCCCTGAGATAAACTGCCCTCACAACAAATGCATTTGGAAGCCAATTGGATGCCCCTAGCTTACACCGCGACCTCAACCGGCACTTCTTTCACTTATATTTTCCAAACCAAGAGTGAGATTTTTGGGGGAAGGTTGGCATGCCATACCCATCTGGTCCACCCTTTATGCACCTGACTAGATCTACATAAGCCCCAGCTGATTTTACCGAGAAATTACTTGATGCATTGAATGGCCAAAAGGCTTGTCTGGGCCTAGGGATAAACAAAAGCCCGCTCAGAAAATGAGATTGATCACTTCTTGGGGAAGGAGGCGAAAAACTGTTGAGGGAGGCAGAGGGCCAGCTGTAACGTCTCGAAAAAATTCGTACAAAGACCCGAGTACCACCTCAGGAAGAAATCACCCGGGACCAAAAACCTTTAGAAATTAGGTTAAAGTTAGCAAGTGCTGAACTAGAGTGCTTGTGAAATTAGCACTAATCACTTTAAATATGATCTGCAAGACCTAAAACGTACAGAATCATTGATGTTATGTTACCCTGAAATCTAGAATCCATCTCAAATCCCGGTTGCTCTCGGGAGCATCCTGAAACTTCGTATTGGACCTGAACCGCACGTCGAAAGTCCAATTACCCTGAAACTATACGGATATGACCGCATTATTGGACTTGACAACCCCTTCAGAAATTAAGTCCTAACCGTGTCTAGAAATGCACAACTTAAGCCTGGAGCGAAGAGTGAGAAACGTGAAAATATTTAGAAATAAAATTCGAATTTAAGTAATCTGAGTCGTGTCACTTGCGGGCCAAATATAAGGATTCAGACTGTCAGAATCTGACCCAAATACACCCTTGGATCAGGAGAAATGTCCCACACATGTCAGTGTACTTGTGACCCTGATCGAGTGACCGCGACCGTTGAACTGGAACTGGTTCGCCATGGCTGATCTATAAATCCGATTGGAACGAAAACTCAGCCTGACCTAGATCCATGGTCAGGGAACTTAAGTTCGACCGCACGTGGAAAAAGGGCCCCCAGAAGTGCTCCGTTGGACCGGAACGGTCCGTATTTGGATATAACCTAAGTATACCTTGGCCCTGGGGCCATTTCCATCAAACCTAGGCCTATATAAGGACCTTAAATCCCCTCTCTCTCACCTCATACGAATTTGAGAAAACCCTAGGAGAGAGAGAAGAGAAAAGAGAAAGGAAAAGACAGGAAGTGAGAGAGTGAGTTGGAAGTTCTTCCTGGGATTCGATCCCGTTACTCCACGCATTTAGCCACCCCCTCTGTATCGCAAATCAGGCGATTCCGACAATGTACTTAGGTAAGAAAACTTAACCATAATCTGTTTTAGGGTTTCAGATAGTGTAAGTTATGAAATAGCTAACCTAATTTATGTTATAGGTTGCCAATCTGCCGTAGACAAAGACTTGACTTTAAAACTGAGTTCGTTACGAGTCTATCGGCGAAAGGTGCGGACTATAAACGTATAGGTTATGGTTTTCATGGCTTTCAATGTCGGTTAATGGTTTATTACTGATGTGGGTGTTATTTCACATGCCAAATGCGATGTTTGTTTTGCGTTTCAGATATGTATGAATTATGTGGAGTTTAGTGTATTCCATGTATTTCTAGAAAAGACCGTATACGTATGGAATTTGAAACTACGTTTGCCATGATTAATTGTCTTGTGATTATGCTAGTGGCATGTGTAACAACTCCTTGATGAAAGGATTTGCCCTAATAGGTGCTATCACCAACATACGTCATGTATGTTAGAATATGTAGTCTAAGTGTCTGCAGAAATGTTTGAATGAACAAGTGTGTAATAAATTATACGTTATATGGGCGTTGAGAAGAGATTCTCAACTATCTTAACGATGTGTATGATTTCCTCCATGTAACTTACATTCTTGTCTGTTTCACTTAGGGACTGCATATGTGTGAATTCATGTTTTAGTTGAAATCCATCAAATGCTCACATGCTTGTATGATTGGAATTGTTGATCCATTACTGTTTTGATTAGCTTGTATAATTATCTGCTATAATTGAATGTGTCTGGGACTATGGAATAGTCCAGGCAATCGGTAACAGGCACTGAATAGGTGGTTGAGGTTGTCTCGTCACATAGGGCATGTTCGATGAACCCGAGTCATACCTTGGTTGTCGGCAGTGGTTAGGCCACACGGAGTGCTTACGCACTTCATGTCGGTCAATTCAATGTGCGCTCATACTAGTCGAGCTCGTCAAGTAACTCAATTGACCGATGTATGCTCACCATGTATGGACGTTACTGTTTGAATCTAAGGTACCAAACTCACCAGTGAAAACCCTTTAAACCTTGGTACCTCAATCCGCTAAGACTTATGAGTCGGGCATGGTGGTATGGGACACCGTGGTCGAGCTTTCGGCCTACGCTGGGGTGACGAGCCTCCCCGTAGTGACCAGTGAGCAACACAGTCTCGTGAGCCGAATATGGTGGTATGGGACACTATATTAGAGCTGTCGGCCTACACTGCGTAGAGGCGACGAGCCCTTACGTAGCAACAAGAGTATACTAAGCCTACACTGATAAGGTGACGAGCCCTTTGCAGCGACCTAGAACCACAACATCGTATGAGAATTGCTAGGATTAACGACCCTAGAATGGATCATTGTTTGGGAATTGATATAAGAGAAGTACCATAGCTTCCCAATCCCGCTGTATGAAAAGGACTAATAAGAACTTAATAATCACGTTCATACACCACATTGCATGTGCCGTTTGGCGATGTGTAGAGAGCACGAGGAAGTGACTGACATGCGACCGTTACATGAAGATCTCTGAGGAAGTGCAGGCGAGGGCATACATCATTTATTCATACCATCCTGCATTAATCAGAGTATCTAGGGATGTTCGATTATATTGTTTTATCATTACTGCTTGACTGAATTGATAACATGTTAACCTTTGCTTTATTGTTCCACTGAGTTGATCACTCACTTCCATGTTACCGGATGGTGTCTTGAACACCAACCAAACCTTGTTGTAGGTTCAGATGATGGCGCAGCCTGCTAGGCAGAGTCGGACTTTGAGGATGATGAGGAGGCATTCTCCTATATGCACTATTCAGGCGGGTTTACATAGACTGCTCTGATCGACGGGGGCTTCAGGGTTACACTTGTAGTGGACTGATACATTTTTGATATTTTATATTTTGAAACAATACATGTAATTATTGACCTCGCAATGCACACATACTTTAGAGACTTATACTGATTTGTAATATTATATATATTCGTTTCAGTCTTCCACTTGTGTATTACAACTGTCCCTGAATTATGTTTTGCTGATTTGACTTAATCTTATTCATATTTTATGCACCAATAAAAATAACATTTAATTATCATTAAATATGTTGCATAAGTGATGTGTTGGAACTCGGGAGTTGGACTTTTACTCGACCCCCGATTTTCAGGGCGTTACACTAGCCTTGCCTAGGAACTGATTTACTTTTAACTACTGAAACTCAGGAGGAATCTGGATTCCTTCAATCCGAAGAAGGGGGCCCAGTCCTGTCCAATTCGAGCTCCACAAATTACACTCACCTACTCCAATGTGTTGTTACATAGAAGCTTCCAACAGAGGAAATAACTTCAATTTTTTTTTCTAAATAGGTGAAGCGTATGCTGGCAGAATGAGTTGACATTGTGGAACGTGGATATGCCCATATTTGGCCAACATAAAGCTGCTTCAAAGGCTATGATTCTCCCTGAATTTGATGCCCCGGGCCATCTTGAGACGGAATGCCTTCATGATCTCTGCTAATTTTTTGATCCCCAGTTCCCCTTCCTCTTTGGGCTGGGTGATCGATTTCTAACTCTTCCAGTGAAGCTTGCATTTACCCTCAAACCATCCCCAGAGGAAACTCGCAAACTTCTTCTCTAGGGAGGCTAAAACTTGTGCTGGAATGTGGGCAACCACCAGAGAGTGAACAGGGATGCTCCCTAGCACATGTTGGATCAGAATTGTTCTCCCAGCCTGGGAGAGGAACCTCACCTACCACCTTGAAATGCGGGCATCAACTCTATCAAGGAGCGGTTGGAAGGCTAAGGATTTCAGCCTACCAATAGCAAGGGGATCGCCGAGGTATGTTAACGGATTAGCTGCCTTAGAAATGCCGATGGATCTTTATATAGCCTTGACTCTAGCTGGCAAGAGAGAACTCGAGCAGATAAATGAGCTTTTATGAAGATTGATGGTCAGCCCTGATGCCTCCTGATAAGAGTCCAGGAATGCCTTCGTGGCCCTAACCGACACTAAGCTGTCGTTGAGGAAGATAAGCGTGTTGTCTGCATAAAGAAGGTGGGAAATCAACGGGCATCCTCTTCTTAGTTTGAAAGGAAGAGCCAATCCTTGGGTCACCAAAGCTTTCAGCTCGCGTCTTAAGATCTTCGCGGCTACAATGAATAGAGATGGGGAAAGCAGGTTGCCCTGGCAAAGGCCTCTGGATGATTTGAAGAAACTTGCCATTTCCCCATTAATCAGTACCGAGAACCAAACACTTGCCAAGTAATTCTCCACCATACCCACCCACTCTAGACTAAATCCGAACCGAAGCAGAACTTGCTTTAGAAAGCCCCAATTCACTTTGTCGTAAGCCTTCTCCATATCCACTTTCAGCACTAAATTTCCTCCCCGGGTTTTCCTATTGACGTCTCTGAATAACTCCTGGGCAAGGGCTTTATTTTCAGAGATAGGTCGGCCCTGGATGAAAGCCCCTTGTTCCAGGGAGATCAAGGACGACAAGACACTGCTCAGCCTGGAGGATATGACTTTAGCCATGATCTTATAGAGGCAATTGCACAGACTAATCAAGCGGAAGTTTGAAAAACTCCTAGGAGAAGCTGACTTTGGAATTAAGCAAATCAGGGAGGCATTGATTGCTCTCTGAATGGCCCCACCTTGGAAAACATAGACTACTGCTTTGAGGATGTCTTGGGCAATGATGTTCCAGCAGACCACGAAGAACGCACCAGAGAAACTGTTGGACCATGCTACCCCGTCCTTAGGGATGGATAGGACTACCTAGTGGACCTCCTGCAGCAATGGGGTAGCCATTAATGCTAAACTATCCTGTTAAGAGATCAGCGCAGGAATTGCCTCCAGAAGCTGAGACTGAGCTGCACAGGGAACCGCTGCAAACTACTTCATGAAGTGCTCTACCATGCCCTCTTGATATGGGCTGGATCTTCAATAGTTTCCCCTGATTCCAACATGACGCTTCTGATTTCTGCCCTTCTCTGCTTTTCCATAGCCACTGCGTGGAAGAAATGCGTGTTTTTGTCCCCCGCTTCCAACCAGCTAATCCTGGATTTTTCCTTCCAAAAGGTCTCTTCCATGAGCTCTAACAGACTGAGTTTGGAAGAGATGACGTTGAATTCCATCTACAGTTTGTTGTCCATTCCAGAGCCTAACTAATGGCCCTGCATTCTATTTTCAATATCTGATGGTGCACTTTCAGCCTGGGAGACCTACACGGAAATGTTACCAAAGACTTTCTTGTTCCACACTTTAAGAGACTTTTTTACATTCTTGAGTTTAACTAGGACATTGAATAATGGATGAGCTAAATTCTCTACATCCTAGGCTTCCTTTACCACCTGCTGGACTGAATCATGAATTGGCCACATCCGCTGAAAGCGGAAAGGCTTAGACCCACCTGAGAATCGAGCTGGGAACTCCAGAAGGAGCGACGCATGATCTGAGTTCACTCGAGGAAGATGTTTGATGTGGAAATTGGGGAATATATTTGACCATTCCGCATTAATAAGAACCCTGTCCAACCTAGCCGACATTTGAGCCGGGCCTCCTTGGTTGTTACACCATGTGAAATGATTGCTTGAGAAACCTGCATCAATCAAACTTGCCACATTGATAGCTTCCGAAAATTCCCTAGCGCTGGCCCTGTTTGCGTTTCTATGGCTTCTTCTCTCAGCTGCAAATGTTATGGCATTAAAGTCACCACATGCAGCCCAAGGACCTTGCATTACTGAGGAGATGGTTACCAAGGTGTTCTAAATGGCTCTTCTTTGGATTCTAATGCAGCTGGCATAGACCATTGTAAGGGAGATCGATTGGTGAAAGTTCTAAATAGAGGCTGCAAAAGATATAGATTGGTTAGATGAATTAGTAACTGTGAGGGAGATAAAGTTTTTGAAGTAAGACCCATATCTTCCCTCCCTCTGCCCCATTTAAGCAGGAGGAATGAAAGCCAAGAGAAAGGCCAATCCCCACTCTCTAATCATCTTCGAGCATAGGTTCTAGAATGGCCAGGATTAAAGGATTGAATTTCTTAATGAGTCTCTTTGTTGTTCTGATAGTGCGAGGATTGCCTATCCCTCGAGCATTCCACACTAGGATTCTATCTATCAGTCACACATCCCATGTTAAAGACCCTTCTCCTTAGCTTTCTCAGTCTGGATTCCCATGAGCCTCTGGTATATTGGATCTTGGACCTTCTTATTTGAGTGAGTTTGTGCCCCTTGGTTGGGATGGACTACTCTTGATATTCTTCCCCCGATGGACTGCTCAATTCATGGTCTGGATTCTTATTACTATGCAGAGAAGGCTTTAGAGGAGATATGGCTACCATGTCTCCCTCCTTCCATGGACCACTAAGCTCGTGAGTAGCAGCGAAGTCTTCTGCTGGACCTTCCTCTGTGGGGTCTACTAAGCAATCTTCCTCAAGCCTGGGCGATCTGATAACCGGGGAGAAGTAAGTCGATAGGTCTACTTCCAAGCTTCCTTTATCCTGATCAGGGCTCTTTGGGGGGGGGGGAGGGGGGGAAGGGGAACATTAGATGAACTGGAGAGACAACTAGAACCTTATCTGTTACTGGCATTTGGAGATTGGGGGACTGAGGGAGGAAGTCTGGGGAAGAAAGAAGAGTTGCCATATCTTGTGCCACTTCTGAGAGGGTTTGATTCTCTCCCTGTTCCCAGGAGTACATTGGACTCCTTAGAGGAGGATTACCTTCTGATATGGAACGCCTATGCGACCGTCTCCCCAATGTTGGAGGTACCTGCCTGACTAGTAAATGGGGAGAGTGACATACATTCTCTATTAGTGAAACTTTGGCCTGCCTTGTGATGTCTTGCTTTCTCTGGCTTTTGCAAACCTGCTCTATCCTGACTACTTCGGCTAGGCCATTGGGTGTTGTTGCTTCCACAACAAGAGGCAGAATTTGGATAGGAGATAGCTGTCTGATGTGGTTTGTGACCTCAAAGCTCCAATGTGGGCTAGAGATTACAGTCTTGGGTCTCTTGCGAGGCGATGTCTCGAATGGGATCAAAGGCCTTACGTCTGGAATTCATTGAGTTATGGCAAGCTGCTGAGCCTAGGGAATCTATTATGAGAGGCTCTTGCTCCGTATTCAAAACCATTAGTTCAAGCTAGTTAACTCCTAACTGCTCTGAGCACTCTCTGTAAGCAGCTGCTTTGGACTGGTTATGGATAGCATCGTGGTGGAACATGGACAGACCAGGACCTCCGCTTTGAAGGACCGCCTGTTTTCTTGGCTCTAAATGCTCAATCTCACTAATACTACATTAAGGGCACAAAGACCGAACCTGGGGAATGAGGGACACCGAATTCAGTTCAGCACAAACATCACGCTGTTGTCTACCCTGAGCTTTTTGTATGGGTTGGGATAGAGCTTTCACATGGACCAGTTCTAGTTCCGCAAATAATGGGAAAACCTTGTCTCCCATCACGACTTTGAGGACCTTCTGCAGATTAACGCCTAGTTTCAGATGGATTTTTATCCTGGCAAACATTTGGAATAT